>NW_005370116.1:674937-685575 GCF_000412655.1 Myotis brandtii | reverse complement strand
GCTCAGAGGCCGGCAGCAGCAGGCGGGGAACATTGGAGTCCTCCATCACTGAAGCAAGCAAGCCTCCTGTTAGCTTCAAGCTGCCTGGCTGCCGGCCGCCATCTTGGCTGGCAGTTAATTTGCATATCGCCCTGATTAGCCAATGGGAAGGGTAGCAGAGGTATGGCTAATTACCATGTTTCTCTTTTATTAGATAGGAGTATGAAGTGGGTTTCCAGGCTCACATAATTATAATAGTTGTTTCCTTTATATAAAAGCAGGAGACAGGGCACTTTTTTTCTCATGTGGGACCTGAACAAGATGGCCCTAATTTCCCCCTCAGTTTGACTAAACTTCAGGAAAGCTTCTTCCTGGCTGTATATCCCTAACTTTCCTTTTTCAGAAAGCATTTACTAAAAAAAAAATAAACTTGCAATTTTAAATTCTTACTCTCCCTATTTGAGATGTAAATCTTCCAGCCACTTGCCAGCATTAAAATCCAGAAATATCTTTCTTAGGGAAGTGCAAGCCATCTCTTTGAAATGTAATCTTCAAGGAAGATAGGCCTGAACTTCCATAAGCAACAATTAGCAAACACAGGGGGCCAAATCTCATGGACCAACCAGCTTTTAACACCATCCAGTATGTCCTACCCTGTGCTTAAAAACACTCAGTTTGTGTTTCAGAGGAGTTTGTTTGATCTCCCTTTTTTTTTGCAGCCCCATTGCAAAATTCGTGACTAAAGCCTCTTTAACTGGTCCAGTGCATTTTTATCTTGGACAGACTCTCCTTAACATTGTAATAGATCTGCACGCCAGGCCCCTGCCCACTAAATGTCAGAGACATATCTCCCGGTAACAGTATATAACAAAAAACAAAATAAAACAAAAAAAAACAAAACAAAAAACACCTCCCATTTTTTCAGGATTATTTTACAGCAAATATATGCCTCCCCGGAGATCTACTCATTTAAAATTTGTGTACCTGAGATTTGAATACCAGAGTTTTTAATCTGCTTCCTTCCATACTACCTATCTGTACTAATCCTGAGCAAGTAATTTAAACTCCTTAAGATATAGTTTTCCACTCTTTATAAATAGATAGTAAAGATGCTCACCCTTTGTATGACTAATCCAAACATGGCTGAAATCCCACTTTATAAAAAAAATTACACAGGATTATCACAGCACACTTGTTTTCAAGTAATCTCACTTCAGCTCTATTTGAGAGAGAGCATGAGGCTGAGGATATTCACAGTGACTGGTTGGAAGCAGGTTTACTGGACCTCCTGTAGAAAGCTATTGAAGAACTAATTAAGGGCCAAAGAAAACATTGCCTAACAAAATGTTAGAGGTGGCTGGGAGACAAAGCCAAAACAAACAGAAAAAGGGTGAAAGCTTGGTAATTTTATTAGAGAATTTTAAGCATTAAAAAAGCTTGAATAAATTAATTTCCAGATATGATCCTTCCAGGGAACTTTATATAAAATATATTCATGAATACATTATGCATCTATCATACTTAGATATATTTAGAGTTGTATGGTCAAAAGTTCACTGTACTTTATGGATGAGTTAAGAGATTCTCCTGAGTAGTTTTGGAAATTACTCACAGAAATTTTGCAAGATTTTCTGCATGCACTGACTTTAGACTAAACTCTAAACCCATCAGGTATTACATGACTTCTCTGTATAACAGACTGTTTAACAGCCAAGCATTGCTGGGCACTTGGTGTGTGAACCCCTCTGCACTAAGCCCTTTACATTCATGAATTCATTTAAATTCCACAAGTATTTTTATCTGAGTACTAGTTCACAGGCTATTAAGAAATTCTACTCCTTTCAATAATTTTCAAAACATATTAACTGATTGGCTAATATAAGATGTACACAACACAAGGGATAAATTTGAAAAATTTGCCTTCAGAGAGTATTCTGTGTAGAAAAGAAGAGAAGACAGTAGAAAGTCAACTTCACAAGAAGTTCAATAGAGATAAAATCTTATGTAGCACTTTAGAAACCACAGCGGCTAATTAGGGAGGTCACAGATGTGGCCATGGAGCATGCCATATGTCACATTTGGTAACAAGGGATAGATGGAAGTGAAATGTACCAACTGCAGTAGTTTTAGAATCTGAAAATTCAGCTTCTAGTACAAAGTCACTTAACCTTCCATGAACTTTATTTTATAAAATATATAAATGGGTATAAAATAAAATAAAGGCTGGCTCAGAATCAAGGACTTCTCCATAGCCAGCATGTGCAGATTCTTTTTACTGATTGCTTGTGACAGCATTTGTTCTGATATGTGGGACATTGATTCTGATTGGTCAGTGCCCACACTGTACTGGTTGTTAGCTATTCTGAATATCACCTCTGCTTACATTATAAGAGTTTTATGAATAGGCAATTATTTTAGGTTAAAGTACTTTATAAAACATCCTATAAATGATCATATTTATCATCATAATTAGCTAGTCATTAATATTAATAATAGGAAGAGAACAAAGGGGGGGGAAAGACATTATAAACATGGTCACCTGAGCAACTTCACTGGGAAGCTGCAATTTCACACTACCTAGGAAACCACTAGTCCATTTTCTGCACATCACTGGGGGAAGGGATTAAACAAGGGGGGAGATGGGTGCCTGAGCAGTGAAGACCTGGTGAAGTAGGGAAGGGGCTTGCCTGTCAGTCTAACCTGGGAAAAAGATAATTGGCTGGGTGGATGAAGCCACTGCAAGTGTGTGAAACCTTTGATTTATTTATTTTTAATCCTCACCCGAGGATATTTTTCCATTGGTTTTTAGAGAGAGTGGAAGGGAGGGCAGAGGCAGAAAGAGAAACATTAATGTGGGAGACACCCCAACCAGGGAAGGGATCTAGCCTGCAACCAAAGTGTGTGCTCTTGACCAGAACTGAACCTGGGACCCTTCAGTCCACAGGCCGATGATGCTCTATCCCCTGAGCCAAACCGGCTAAGGCTGAGTGTGTGAAATCTTGAAGGGTTAATTGGTTAAACTCTTGGTCATAATCCCCAAAGAGTTTCTCTCTTGCTTTCTCTTGCCCCTTGTCCCTTCTCTCTTGCTCCATGACCTGCACTCACATACCATGTGGCCTTAAGCAGCTACATGGCCCAAGGCCATGTGGATTCCACATACAGGATACTGGACTGGGCTGTGCTTTAATATGTAACAGAGATTCTGGGCAGTGGCCTTATTCTAGCCCTGCTGAAGACAAGATTGGACTTTTTTATTTCAGGATGGAGGGAAATGGGACACCAGAAACCCAGGAGTTCAATTCCATGGAAACAAATAAAGATCACTCATCCTCCCATGTGAGTCTCAGGAGATCCCTTTCCTTGCGACATTGCAAGAAGTGTACTTCCACTGGTGAAAGATGGGGACACAGAGGGCACCCCACTGATAAAAGTTACATTTGCTCAGTAAGTACTTTGTCCATTTATAACTTAAAACAGCTGGAAAGTATAATTTGTGACATAAAAATCCCTGCCTTACTCATCTTTGATTCCCTAATGCCCATTTGCCCTAAATAAAGAGATTTTATTCTGCGTGACCGCATCTACCTTGGCCCAGTTGATTACAAAAGGGTGGCTGGACAATTTAAGCTAAGAATATAAGAAATAATTTGACAATAGACAGAGAAACAAAAGAGAAAAAAGCAAATAATAACTAAAAAAATAATCATCCCATGTGCACAACTATTGGTAACTTTCCTTGAGTCTAGAAACCTTCCTCAGATTGATCTTGAGTAAGCCCTGGCCTTGTGAACATTTCATACTTAAAGTATGGACTGCTCCTTGCTACCTCTAAAACTTACTTTCTTAATTTGACCTATTTTTTAATGAATCTTATTATTCTTATAGCAAAAGTATCCTAGTTAAAATTAATGGCCAATTTTCCCCATGTCTGGCAAGGTGCCCTGCACACAATAGGTAAGATCTAAAAAGCAAATGTGTATACCTAAAAAAAACATCTATGAGCCTTTGTTTGAATTGTCAATACTGCCATTTTATATGTATAAAATAAATATATGAAATAGATTCTTAAAAACCATTAAAATGAAAGTTTTCTCTTTTCAAAATGCCTTTGTGACATAATTTTCCCTGAAGACATATAAATTGATCTAAAAACTTCTCCTTTTCTTACTCTTTTAAAATACACACCATAAATTGCCCTTAGACAGCATTTGTATTCCTGTGTGAGTTGATAAACACCTTTGTAGTTCACTGCCATCTTTATTATGCATGAAATGTGACTATATGGAATCTGCTGTGACTCTAGGAGCAGTAATGTATTACCTTGAGGCTCACATAGATCAAAATCTGATGGCTAGATTGAAAGATAGGATGAAATGCAGGTTGAGCAAACTTATTTTCGGTTGAGGTTTTTTGACTTGACAGAATAAAGGTTTTATGACTTCTTTAAAGTGAGTATCATGCATCCATCAAGAAGGCTGATGATCAACCCATTCCACTGTTGACTCTAACAATATGCTTACCTCTTTCCATTTCTCATAATGAGATATTGCCATTTTAAAATTCCATTTTTATTATAGTGCACCTAAGCATTTTTTTATCACCATGATACTCGATGATAACAATAAGATATCCACAATATCTTGTTCCTGACTTATCTCTAATATACACATGTTCATTAAATAATTAGTATTCTGACCCTGGTAATAGCTCAAGAATGTATATAATTTAAAAAGAAAGCCATAGCACTAATTATGCACTAACAATTAGAACTATGCTTATATAGATTTACTATTTATTCCTGACTGGGCCTAGTTTTCTACCAATGTCAATCATTTATTTTTTAATAGAACTCCTGAGTTCTAGGTAGGCACAAGGGTATCCAGAAATTATTACTATTCCGAGCCTCATTGGAAGCTCACTGTGAGAGAAGGTAATTCGAGCCACTTCTTTGTTGCCCCTTTAAAAGGTATTTTGTCCTTTCTTCCCTGCTCTGAGATATAGGCATGATAGCAGGAGCTGGAGCAGCTTCCTCAGATCCAGAAGTTAGAAGCTGTGTATTGAGATGGCAGTGCTGCCAGAGTAGCCATAGCCTTCTAAAGCATAATATGAAAGAGGAAGATGTGATATTTTCAAGCTTCTATAATTTTGGTCTCCTTGTTATAGCAGCTCAGACCATACCCTGATAGTATGGCCAACATGTTAGAATGGAAATTTCATTCATTTCTCCTGTTCTTTTCTCTTGGACAGGTTTTTCCTCAGTGTCCAGCCTACAGAGCCTTAGTTACTCTCCTATTCCCATGTCATTACAGCCTTCTGTCATCTCCTCTGAACTCTTTCCTCTGTCCCTTATGCACTATGGTCATCCCACTTTCTGCAGGCATTTCTAGGCATTTTAAAATCAGCCCATAGCTCTTATTAACTCGCATATTTCTGGAAGTCAGGAATGTAACTAATATTTATGTCTTCATCCTCAGCCCTTAGCACATTTCTTGGCATACACTATGATTCAAGAAATGTGGCTTCAAATGAATGAACACAGAAAAACTACAAAAAGGAGATCAAAACCAGGAGAAGAATAGCATGGGGGTGAGCATTGGGATGGGGAGGGAGGAGCTGCCTCACTTTGAGACTTCCCTCAGGACTCAAGAAGGGAGAACACCAGGACTCAAGGCTTGATTTTTATGCATGTGCGCCCGCCTCAGGTTGTTTTTCCCCCCCTTAATTTTAATTTCAATTCTTTAGCACCAGCTGGCAGAGCGCACTCCTCCCCTGCCAACTGCCTGCCTGCCATGCTGGCCAGCTGCCAGCAGCTGTGCTTGTGGAAAGAGGGCTCCCCTGGATTCCCAAAGCAGGCCACTGAATATCACTCCTTTAAGCTTTCTTGATAATCCCTATTTTTTAACATCTAATCATTAAGCTACTTATCCTTTGAACGGTCACCTTTCTTCCAGAATTAAAGTGGTTGTGGTTCTCTAAAGAAATATTTGATTCAAGTTACATTTTTTTTCATGAATTCGTTTACATATTCTAGTCACACTTTAGGTTTTTGTTTGTAATTCTCAAGTACACAAAGGTGTTCCAAAACCTAAATATCAAAAACAAAAATAGGTACTTCAGTTGAGTTATGAGTGTTTATTTCTCTCTTATTTCTTGTTGCTTTCCTTGGCAAGTGAGATAGTTTCAGTTTTCCTTTTTTTATTTTTTGCTCAGGTTTGTATTCATGATCCTATCCGTAGTAGTGACCATAAGTTGTCACCTAATGGAATTAGTTCAGTGACCTGTACAAACTAAATTAACAATCTCTATCTAGTTTCTGCTGGATATGTGACTAAATCACAGTTGGTTATCTTGTTAGCAGCCTCAGTTAAAAGTTCAGTGAGAGAATGAAACAACCTAGCCTTTCATTTCTAGGGGATGTCTCTTAGCATATTAGGGGCTTATTAACTGAGCTTTTGCACTGAGATTGACCAGAGTATATTTGTTCTAACAGGTTTTCTTACTTTGAGACATGGTAAATGTCTCCTGAAAACCCAATTGACATTTAATTTTTAAATCATCTTCTGTATTTGTTTGTAATTTACTCAGGAAGTATGCATAGTTCCCATCTGTTGAAATATTGATTCTGATTTATGATTTAGTAAATTAAGGAATGGTTGGTTTGCATATTAAACTTCACAAGTGACTCACAATATATTACATTTATATTGCCCTTTAGAGTTCTACAGAATTCTTCCATGAATGCTATTTGTGAGCATATTGGGGGGAAAATCATGTTTAATTCATCTTTATATCCTTAGCATCTAATTCAATGCTAGTACATGAAAGCTACATAATACAGGGTTTTTAATGAACTCATTTGAATCTTTCAACAAGTCAAAAAACAAGATGAATATGATAGTTTTGAAACATGTCCACAAAATATTTGAGACTAATATAAATTAGTTTTCTGTTGTTGCTATGTAACAAATTACCACAAAGTTAATGGCCTAAAACAACACAAAGCTATTTTCTCACAGTTCTGCAGGTCAGGATTTTAGAATAGGCAGAAAATCAAGGCAGGACCCATTTTTCTGGAGGCTCAATGCAAGAATCTACTTCCTAGCCTTTTCTAGCTGTTAGAGGCTGCCTTGCTTTGACTTGTGGTCGCATCTCACTCTCACCTCTGATTTTATTAGCATATCTCCTTCTCAGATTCTGACTCTCCTGCTCACTCCTATAAGGACTTTGTGATTACTTTAAGCCCACCTGGATAATCCATAATAACCTTCCCTTCTCACGATCCTTAATTATATCTGAAAAGTCCCCTTCACCATGTAAAATAACATATATATATATATTCTGGGATTAGCAAGTTGACATTTTTGCCAGGGGTGGAGACAATCACATTAGCCTATCACATTCCTCAAAAAGAAGAGTTTAATTCCACTTCAGACTGGCCCTAGGAATCTGTCTACAGAATAAGATGCAATGGAAGTGACACTACTTGGTTTTCCATGTGAGGGCATATAAATCAATATAGCTATACAGCTTCTACCTGGCTTTCTTTTTTCGGAAATTGTTTTTGGAACCCTCAGATGTTATATAGAGCATGTCACAAACAATGTATACACACTTTGAATAATTATTCATTGCAATGGGTTAAATCTGAAAAGAAAAAAACAAACCAACAATTAAGGTATCAGAAAAAAAGTGTGTGTACATTTTTGGGACACCCTGTATAGACATATATAAATATAGACATAAAAAATAAAAGGTCTGGTTACAAAGAAGTTATATGTTAGAGAGATGACCTGGCATTTTACAAGATGTATGAGTTGTAGATAACTGTTTTACAACATTGTACCTAATATTGTGCTGTACACTTAAATTTGTTAAAAGAATGGGTTTTATGTTAAATATTCTTAAACATACATACACAGAATCATTTGGAGCTAAATTTGGAAGAAAATATAAACACTAAGCCCAGCCAGTGTTGCTCAGTGGTCGAGTGTTGACCAATGAACCAGGAGTTCAAGATTCAATTCCCAGTCAGGGCACATGCCCAGGTTGCAGGCTCAATCCCCAATAAGGGACATGCAGGAGGCAGTCGATGAATGGTTCTTTCTCAGCATTGATCTTTCTATCTCTTCCTCTTCCTTCCTCTCTGAAATCAACCACAGCAAACTGTGAAGTTTTTGACTTTTATAATTACATGATATGGACCTCTATCCATTTCTCTGGCTAATAAAGGAAATGTTCGTTCAAGAAGTCTGGAATAGGTAGCAATCCCAAATTTTTATCCCAGTTTAAATATCGGTCTAATTGTCAATATCTCAAAACAAAAGTTCAAAAACTGGGTGTAATATTTTCTGCCATGATCACAACCTTCCTCCAATACTCTACAGCACCTGTACATGCATGAAAGTCCTCTTGCATTTTACCTTTCTATGTCTTATATGTAACTGGTCATCAGATTTCACAGGTTCTACATCTTACTAGATTTTACATCTCTCTCCCACTCATTGTCCCTTCCCATATTCCTGTCCATAGCTTTATTTCTCACCTTGGTTATATCTGCAGTTGCTAGGTGTTTTTGCCACATCTTGTTTTGTCTCTTTCTGAATCATTCTCCATCTTCCTTTTAGTTAGCTTTTGTAGAGCAAATTGGATTGTGCTGTCTTTGGTACTGATTCAATTTATTGAGTACTTACTATGTGCCAGCCCCAGTTCTGTATAATATATATATATATATATGCGATCATTAAAACCGAATGACTGGAACAACCAGAATGACCAGTCAACCAGTTGCTATGATGTGCACTGACCACCAAGGGGCAGACACTCAATGCAGGAGCTGCCCCCTGGTGGTCAGTGTGCTCCCACAGCCAACCTCCTGTGGCCGGCCAACATCCTCCAGTCCCTTCTCCTGGCCGACCAGCCCCTATTGGCCTAGATCACTGGCCAGGCCAAGGGACCCTACTCATGCACAAATTCGTGCACCAGGCCACTAGTCCTATATAATAAAAGAGAAACATGCAAATTAGCCGCCCCTCTCCTAAGCTCAAGCCACACCCACCAGCCAATCAGGAGCAAGTATGCAAATTAACCCAACTAAGATGCCGGTGGCCACGGAGCTGGAGTGAGCAGGAGGCTTGGGTTGCCCCCGGTGATGGAGGAAGTCAAGCTTCCCACCTGCCCTGGCCGGCCCTGGGATCTGCTCAAGGCTATAAAGTTTCAATTATAGAAGATAAATAAATCCCAGAAAAAAGAAAAAGAAAAAAAGGAGAGGCTGGGAGCTTGCCATTCTAATGATTAGTTTATAGGCCATGACATAAGCTTTTGTGCTTTTATACATGATTCTGTGTCTAACCAACTTCCTACTCACTTCTCAAAGCTCATTATGTGTCACCTCCTGCAAGGATCCAGCACTTACTCATTCTCAGCTATATTCCTTGTTAGAAGTAATTCTTTTCCAATGACCTGTCATAATACCCTTGCCTATCACTTAGCACACTAATTTGTCATTGTTTTCTCTGCTACCTTCCCAATTATTTATGAACTCTTCAATTTTAGTGACTGGGTCTTGGCATTCTCTAGCAGATAGCACAGTACTTGACACATAGGTAAATTTCTAGAAATGTTTGTTAAATTGATTACCAAAGCTCTATACACTAAGTAGAGATCATGTTTTCCTAGCAGCAGAAGCTGTAATTTTGTTATTAAACCTGTTCCTAGTTACCCTAATGGCAGGAAGGTTCACTGTTCTAATTTTTGTTTCTTACTTAAAATGGGTAATAACTATATATAGATTTGGAAGTGATTTTTCACATTTTAAGTAATAGTGCCCATTCTTTTGGAACAAACTTTACCTAGACATCAACATTTGAGAATGTAGAACTAACAGAAAAATTTTTCCTACTATTAAACTTTGTAAAGTAATTTTTAAAATGTAAACAGACTCCAAGAGGTATACTTAGTTTCTAAACTGGCATTTAGTCGGAGCATAGTATTGAAAATTGTCTTAGTTTTCTGTTAACTTGTCAGCCGGTATATTTTCAATGGCTTCAAGATGTGATATTTGCTACCTCAGTAGCACAGTACCTTAAAAGTGATCTGTGACAGGCAAGGATGTGGAGAAAGGGAACCATAGTACACTGCTGGTGGGAATGCAGACTGGTGCAGCCACTGTGGAAAATAGTATGGAGTTTCCTCAAAAAATAAAAAAAAATGGAACTGCCGTTTGACCCAGTGATCCCACTTCTGGGAATATATCATGAAAAAATCAAAACACAATCATATGTAACCCTATTTTCATAGCAGTGCTATTTACATTAGTAAATATCTGGAAACAGTCCAAATGCCCATCAGTAGATGAGTGGAAAAAAAAAACAAAAAACAAAAAAAAACCTGTGGTACATTTACACAATGTACTGTGGTACATTTACACAATTATGTGGCTGTAAAAATGAAGGAGCTCTTACCCTTTGCAGCAGCATGGATGGACTTAGAGATTATTATGCTAAATGAAATAAGCCAATTAATGAAAGACAAATATCACATGATCTCACACATATGCGAAATCTAATGAATTAAATAAACAGGTCCAGAGGCATGGATGCATGGAACAGACTGACAGATCTCAGAGGGGAGAGGGATGGAGGGGACTGGAATTAAAATATA
>NW_005370116.1:672865-674854 GCF_000412655.1 Myotis brandtii | reverse complement strand
ATGGACACAGATGATACTGTGGAGAAGGCCTGGGGTGCAACAATGGGGGCTAGGTGGAGAGGGGCAAAGGTAGGAAAAATGGCAGACATCTCTAATACTGTCAACAACAAATAAATTTTAAAAAATGATCTGTAACTAGTGGAATTAAATTTTGTATGGAACAGTTGTCCTTTTATATAATAATTATCATAAAGTACTGTTCCTTTATATCAAGAATGTAATAAGAAAAAAAATCATGATTTTTACATGTATAAAGAAAAAAAGAGTTTAATAAAAGGCTTTAACCTTACAATATATTAAATAGATAATAATAAGTTTATTTTGTTTATCTGAATAATAATTATATATTTTGTGAGTTCAATCATCAACTTAGGAAAAGTCATTCAGTAGCAATACCTAGAATCATGTATTTTTCATTTTGCATTAATTAAATAATGGCAGTCATAATACAGGTTGCAAAGATAAAGAAATTTCCCTGCTGGTAAATTTCATACTTGTTTATAAGACAAAAGCTACTTCAGAGTTCCTTAGCATGGAACTTATCATTTTAATTATAAAGACCAAATGTCAAGTTGTCTTTACAATGATATTTAACAAAGCAATTTTAACACTCTTGCACCTTATACCGTCTTTTTGTGTTTCAATATTCTGACATAGGTTATACGAAGAAAGCCTCTCCTTCCCTCATTGTTATGTTCAATTGCTAAGGTAAACATGTTAGGAATATATTAAATGTGATTATTTTTTTCATTTCTAATTTTAGTGTAATACACCCAGATTAGTTTTTCTGTGATACACAGGACAAAGCATTTTTATGTCAAGGTATAAAAAAGAAAGAGAGAGAGGGAGAAACAGAGAGAGAGAAAGCACAAACATTAATAAGGGTATATCAAATTTTTGCATCATTTAAAAACCTGCTTCTGAGAAATATTTATAGCATCAGCAGTTATTTTTCTTTCATTTTTCAAAGGGTGAGAAATGAGGTAAGTTTTTTTTTTCTATTTTAACATTGACATTACACCCTTGGTAGCACTGAGCCAGCAGTGTATTAGTTTGCTAGGGTTGCCATAATGAAATACAACAGATTGGATGGCTGAAACAACAGCAATTTCTTTTTTCACAGTTCTGGATACTGGAAGTCCAAGATCAGTATGCTGGAGGGTTTGGTTTCTCCTGAGGCCTCTTTCCTGGGCTTGCAGACAGTCACCTCCTGCCTGTCTCCACATGGCCTGTAGTCTGTGTGTGTTCATCGTGCATCACTATTCCCTTTCTGTATGTCCTAATCATTTATTCTGATGAGGGCATTACTCAGATTAGATTAAAGCATGCCTTAATGTCCTTATTTTAACTGAATTACTTTTTTTATAGGCTCATCCCCCAATATAGTCACTATTGGAGGTATTGTGTGTTAGGGCTTCCATATATGAACTTTGGGAGAACAGGTAGTGTCAGTAGATTAACACAAGCTGTGAGATCTCTGTTCTTTTGTGTTTTGTGATATAAATTATTTTTATAAGAAAGAAGGTTTGAGAGTTCTGTAGATATCTATATTTAAAAGATTATTTTGGTTTTCTAATTCAAAGGAAACATCAGTTGACTTGCTAAGGATAAAAAATCCTATCTAATAAAAGACAAATAGGGTAATTAACCGTACCTCCGATACGCTTCCCATTGACTAATTAGGATTAGGGTAATTAACCGTACCTCCGATATGCTTCCCATTGACTAATTAGGACGATATGCAAATTAACTGCTAACCAAGATGGCGGTTAACTTGGCAACAAAGATGGTGGCTAATTTGCATACTGCAGGCAAGGCGGGACAACGCCATCCAGCCTGCCCCGCTGCCATCCAGGCCTGCTATCTGCGACCCGGGTGGCAGGCGGCCCGTATGGGACCCAACCCAGGGCTGGCGGGCGGGACCACAGCGATCTGCCACCGGCCACACCCACAAACGGCCCTCCCCCGGGGATCCCGGGTTGGCGGATG
>NW_005370116.1:670239-672345 GCF_000412655.1 Myotis brandtii | reverse complement strand
GTTGAAGCAGGATAAGACAGAGCTATGTCCTCAAGATGTTAGTAATTCAGTAGGGTGAAGCAGGCACATGATGCAGTGTACTGGGTTCGGTGAGGGCTGTAACTAACGCCGACTTTGTTCTCTTGATAAAATGGGGCCTGGGGAGCCAGGCCGCCCCAAGCCTGTAGGCCTGTGCCTAGGCCAGTAGTGGCCGAGGTCCCGGAACATGACAGAGGGTGCAGGTCGGGCTGAGGGGTCTGGCCCCACCCCTCACCCTCACCCCCGAGTGCACAAATTTTTGTGCACCGGGCTACTAGTCCTATATAATAAAAGCCTAATATGCAAATCAACTGAATGGCTCAATGACCAGTTGCTATGACATGCACTGACCACAGGGGGCAGATGCTCAACATAGGTGCTTCCCCCAGCCTGCAGGCCCCAGGCCAGCCAAGGAGGGTGCCAGCAGGGACCCCCGATCGCCCCGCCAGTCGCCTGGCAGAGGGAGGTGACCAGTGGTTGGGGGCTGGGGCTGACAAGTGAGCAGCGCCAAGCCAGCCAAGGCAGGTGCCAGCGGGAACCCCTCCCCCTAATCAGCCTGCAGGTTGCCCCACAGATCAACCCTGATCGCTGGCCAGGCCTAGGAACCTACCTGTGCACCAGGCCTCTAGTTCTACTAAATAATAATTGTGCCCTAGCTAGTTTGGCTCACTGGATAGTGTCGGCCTGCAGACTGAAGGGTTCCGGGTTCTATTCCAGTCAAAGGGACATGCCTGGGTTGCGAGCTCGATCCCCAATAGGGGGCTTGCAGAAGGCATTAGATCAATGATTCTCTCTCATCATTGATGTTTCTATCTCTCTCTCTCACTTTCTCTCTGAAATCAATACTTTAAAAAATAAATAATAGTTTTTCATAGTAGCAAAATTTATAAAAATGTACCTATTTATTATAATTATTATATATTTGTTTATGTATTATAAATTCTATTTATTAAGGCTGTCATATGAGATTAAATTTCACTCTGGTCTATCATAGTATAAGTAAGAAGAAGAAAGAATTTAATGTGATAATGTGATGATTACATTGAATGTACCTTTAAGGAGAATATACATCTCAATGAGTATTGCAGTAGAACTATAACTGAAACACTGTTCTCATATGAGGTCTTTAAATATAAATCTTCATACAATAAAGTATTTTAATACAAAATTCCAAGAAAAGTGAAAAAAAAAAACCTGTAAGAGAATTAAATTTATTTTTAATGAAATAAAGACTTTGCACTTCCAGGGGGGACCCCAGAGCCAGTGCACCAGTGGACAGCTTCAGCACACACCAGATTACAACTCTACACATTTATAAGCATCACACTCAAGGGGCAGACTCAGTGAGTACCAAAGCCCCATGAAGCAAGTCCTGCTCCATAAAGGTGTTTCCTATACGGCAACTCTTCTTCCATTGTAATCACAGCTGGTTCTCACAGCCAATTGGCCTGGAAGTCAATTCCTCCCAGTGACACCAACAGCAATCAAGGCTCAACTACCACAAGACTATACACACAGCCCACACACGGGTGCACCTAGAGTGCCCACCTCAGGTGACTGGAGAGGCTGAACAACTAGGCCCTACAGGATACCTACTATATATGGCCACTCTACCAATTCCAGGAGACACATCAGCTCTACCCAATACATAGAAACAAACCTATAGAAAATGTGGAGACAAAGAAACGTGTCACAAATGAAAGAACAGAAGAAATCTCCAGAAGGACTAAAAGAAATAGAAGCAAACAAACTAATAGGTTACAGAGTTCAAAACAATGGTGATAAGGATGCTCAAGGATCTTAATGAGAGTTTCAAGGGACTTAGTGAGAATTTCAAAGAAATTAGTAAGAAAATCAAAGACATGAAAAAGGACCAGTCAGAAATGAAAGAAATAAAAATATAGAGAATCAACAGTAGAAAAGAAGATTCCAGGAATCAAATTAACAATTTGGAATATGAAGAAGCAAAAAAAACATGCAATCAGAAGAACAGAAAACATGCAATCAGAAGAACAAAAGGAATAAAGAATTAAAAAATATGAAGATAGTGTAAGAATATTCTGGGACAACTTCAAGTGTAAGAATATT
>NW_005370116.1:655022-670059 GCF_000412655.1 Myotis brandtii | reverse complement strand
AAAAGACATAAACCAAGACACATCATAATTAAAATGCCAAAGGTTAAAGACAAGGAGAGACTCTTAAAAGCAGCAAGAGAAAAGCAGTTAGTTACCTACAAGGGAGTGTCCATACAACTGTCAGTTGACTTGTAAACAGAAATTTTGCAGGCCAGAAGGGAGTGGCAAGAAATATTCAAAGTGATGAAAAGCAAGGTCCTACAACCATGATTATTCTACCCAGCAAAGCTATCATTTACAATTGAAGGTCAGATAAGAAAAAGTTAAAGAGGTTCATCACCACCAAACCAGTATTATATGAAATGTTGAAGCGTATTCTTTAAGAAGATGAAGAAAAAGAAGGGGGGAAATGATAAAAATATGAACAATAAAATGGCAATAAATGCATAGCTATTAATAATTGAATCTAAAAATCAAAATAAAGGAACAAGGAATCTAATGAACAAAATAAACTGATGAATAAAATAGAATCAGAGGCATGGAAACATGGAACAGACTGGTGAATCTCAGAGGGAAGTGTGGGCTTTGAGAAGAACTTAACTAAAGAACATATGCATATATGCATTACCTATGGACACAGACAATAGGATGCTGAATTCCTGGGGTGGAAACTAGGCAGAGGAGGATATTGTGCAGGGGGGTCTGTAATACTATCAACAATAAAGATTTATTTAAAAAATAAAATATAATAGACCACTGTTTTTTTTTGGTTTTGTTTTATAATCCTATAATATGTTCACTAAGTAACACATTTAAAATTGGGTTATCATAAGGTATATTATTATCTATTGACCCAGTAATTAAATTAAGTATCTTCCATCAAAAGTGATGACAATAGTTGATTTATTCAAAGAATATATCAAGATAGGAGCATATAAAGCTCAAATTTATGGCATTAGCTCAGTGTGAAACAGCATCATAAAGAATGGCAACATGGAGTGCTTAGAAAATACAGATGTAACTCAGTGTTTGACCTCATGCTGTGACTAGACAAAGACTTCTTGTTCTTTATTTCCCATCCTTGTTAAGGGATTGCACAGCTGGATTTCAGATGCTATTTAGTCTGTTACATTTTTTTTCTACCAAGATTTCTGGGTTTTTTTTTGCATTAATGGTATCTTAATAAATAATTTTCTTTTTAAAGTACATGTGATTATCATACAAATTACTGTTCTTGGTTGAACCATTGAATGGATACCACTCAATAGTCATTGAGATACAGGTAAGCTAAAGGTAAAGCAAACTAACTTTGAAAGCAATGTGATAATTGATGAATTAGAGGTAAACACATGATGCTTAAAGACAAAGACTATAAATAATTAATTAAGCTTAGAAGCTGGCTTGATGGTTGACACCACAGAAGGTTCACAAAAGGTGACCACATCAGAAATGAATTTTGAAAATGATAGAAAAAAATGAAAAATTCTCAGTAAAAAGTTGTTCAAAGTTTCTGATGTATAGCTATCAGAGTGTATTCCAGATTTAAAGAGGAGAGTTAAAATAGCTTGGTACTACGCAGGAGGAACAAAATTTTGAGGCTACAGAAAGAAGCAAGACACCTTTCATAAAAAGCCTTATGTGTTCTACTATGGTCTTTACAAAACTCCTAGGAAATAAGATTTTTGGAGAGGTTAATGCTGGGGGAAATCTTTTTAGAATATATTATATTCAATATAAATTATCACAAACTTAGCAGCTTCAAACAGCACACATTTATTATCTCACAGCTTCTATGGGTCAGGAGTCCAGCCATGGCTTATTTAGATTCCCTGCTCACAAGGATTCAAAGAAGGTGACAGGTGGATTGTGTTTTCATCTGGTTACTCAACTGGGGAAAACTCCACTTTCAAGTTTAGATTGTTGACAGAATTTATTTTCCTGTGGTTATATGACTGTGTTTCTCAGCTTCTTATTGGCTGTCAGGTGGAGGCTGCCCTCAGGTCTTAGTGGCCACCCATATGTCTATATCTGTATCCCTATAGATAGTTCACAATCATAGTATGGCTTCTTGTTTCTTTAAGACCAGCAGGAGAATTTGTCTGTCTCCTGTCTGCTAAAACAGAGTCTACATATCATAATACAGTTATTGCAGAAGAATCATGTCTCTTTGGCAAAATTCTATTGGGTAGAAAAAAGACTCAAGCTCCTACCACACTTGAAAAGATGACATAGCCTGACTGGTGTGGCTCAGTGGTTGAGCAGTGATCCGTGAACCAGGAGGTCACAGTTCATTTCCTGGTCAGGGTATATGCCCAGGCTGTGGGCTTGACCCCTGGTGTGGGGCCTGCAGGAGGCAGCTGATCAATGATTCTCTTTCATCATTTTTGCTTCTATCCCTCTCTCCTTTTCCCTTCCTCTCTCTGAAATCAATAAAAACATATTTTAAAAAGGAGCACATAATCCAAAAATTTTCAATAATAAAAACAATAAACAGAATATGGACTAGATCAGAATCATTCTCTTGACCCTCATCATCAATAGCAGCATTTCCTGTGATCTTGTCAGAAATTCAGATTTTCAGGTCCCACCCCAGACCTATTGATTCAAAAACTCTGGGAGTGCAGTCCAGCATTCCATGTGTTAACAAGTTCTCCAAGTGATTCTGATGCCTGCTCAATTTTAAGAACCACTGATCTTCATGGTAAATCTTCCTACCCTCTATGGCAGCGGTTCTCAACCTGTGGCCCGCGACCCCTTTGGGGGTCGAATGACCCTTTCACAGGGGTCACCTAAGACCATCGGAAAACACATATATAATTACATATTATTTTTGTGATTAATCACTATGCTTTCATTATGTTCAATTTGTAACAATGAAATTGGGGTCACCACAACATGAGGAACTGTATTAAAGGGTCGCGGCATTAGGAAGGTTGAGAACCACTGCTCTATGGAGTAAGATTTGCTATATCACCTGATGATACTAGGAAATGAGCTAGAGAATGTTTTCAAAATCAGATTACTTCCTCCAGGATTAACAGAAACTGTAGTTGTAAAAGACTGCAAAGAAGAGAAACTAAAAAGCAAGAGTCAGGGTGGGAAGCTAGGTTAACACCATTAAATCACATACAGCAGTATAGGATTAAATGATGGGAATCTGAAGAAGTGGGTGGTGAAAGCAATTCCAGAACTAAAGCACAAAAAGATACAGTGAATTTTTATCTGTTTTCTATATTTAAGGGCCTGGCTTGAGCATTACTAATATGAAAGGGGAGTAGACAATAAATGTTGGTGTTTCTATTCAGAGAGAGTCTATTGAATGAAATGACAAAAGCTGAAATATATCCACATTCAAGAAGCATATGAAGGAAGAAATCAATACACACAGTATTAAAAAATGCAGAAGGGAAAACTGGAGAGCGGTGTCTTGGACATTGAGAAAAGGGAGAGTTAAAAAGCAGAGGGAGTGTACAAGAGTGTCATGTACCACAGGATTGTTATTGATACTTTCAGTTATGAATGACACAAAGCTAATTGAAACAATTTGAAGCAATAAATATCTGAATAAATTAAGTTATATATATTTTTTTACATTCATGGAAAGCTCAGTTTAATGGCCGACTGGATCAGTCATGGCTGGATCCAGGGATTTAAGACATTATCAGGAGTTTCTCTATCTCTTTCCTCCCCTGCCCCAGCAGTTCCAAGCTCATCTTTCATTCCAGAAGGGGTGGAAGGGGCAACATGACTCTCTCTTCCCCGGTATACATAAAAATTCTGAAGAAATATCCTGATTAGCTTTGCTTGCTTAGATTATACAACTACTGCAAGAAGATAAAATTTGTCCACTGGCCAGCCTGTTTCATGTCCCCAATCTTGCAAAGATAGCTGAAAGAACCGATTGATAACCCATCAGAAACATTGTTATTACCAGCGAGATAAGTTCTGAGAAATGTGCATTGCTTGTGACAGTCAAAATATCATTGATGCCAGAGCTATTTTGGAAGTTAGGCTGTTGCAAAAACAAGCTTTCAGTGGTCTAAGAAGTATAAAGAAAAAGTGTCAGCGGTGAATAGCTCATGTCCTGTCCATGGTGTCACAGAAAGTCATCAGTAAATCCCTAGCCATAGTTGTCTTTCTTTAGGTTCAGTTTTTACCAAGTAAATAACCACCATTATACTGAAACAAGATATTCTCTACCCTGTCCCTGTGTCCTACAGCTGAACCCTTACCCAAGAAACATGAGGTCTGCGTTGGTCAAGGGCCATGCCCCAATTTTTAGACTGTGTCCGGGATTATAAAATCCCTGTCCAAATGGCCCCAAGTACACTTACGTGGCTTGTAAAGTTATCTTTTCCATGTTGTTCCTGCAGAGAAAAGATCATACCATTGTTGGATACAACTTAGGCCCAATAAGTAACATTCTTCTGTCTGGAGCCAAATAGAGTTGGAAATATGATTAGCAAATGCACAGGTATGAAACATCTTAGTTTGTTCCCAAGACTGAGATGGAAGACAATTACATAAGCCAAGAAAAGAAAATATATTCAGCTTAGTTATCTTTTCGTAGATGTAAATTGTTGTTTGTAGATTGTAGTTGTATTATTTTTCTTTTTAAAAAGCTTTCTTGACAGGCTTCCCAGAGCATGATTTTGTTATGAGGTTAAAGACTCAAAATAGAAGCAGGAAGATTATATTAGACCCCTTGGAAGTCCATATGGAAGGATACTTATTATTTCTGCTATAGGATGTCATGTTGAAAATTGAGCATGTTCTCTACTACCTGGTCTCTACTTACTCCATGAAGTTTTAGGCAAGCAGGGAAGATCTGCTGGATATGAAAGGGAAGGAGGGAGATGGGGGAATGGAGGAGTCCAGTAAAGGTCTAGAACAGCCAGTTATTTGTCCTGGAGAGAGAGTGAATCAATATTTAAGGACTACCTAATTTTTCTATTCTCTTTTTTGTTGGCAAACCTATTTATTATGCTCTTCATTTATTCTTGTTTTTTTTTGTTTTGTTTGTTTCCTCTTTATCAATCATACTTTCTCATCCTCTTTCAGAACTTTTCTTTGTTTATGTTTGTAGAAGATAGAATAGTGTCTGTTATATATAATATAATTATTTTTATATCTAGAAATTAGTTTGCAGTTATAATTATTTCATGATCAATGGTTTCTCAGTTTGTAAACCTTTTGATTTTAATATTATACCAAAAATTTCCATAATCATGTCATGTTTAATACCATTACCCATTTTGTGAGAAATTCAACAGTGAAGGAGATGTATTCAGTTTGAGTTATTTAGAATATGTAAGGATTAAGTTGACAGAGTTATTGCAATAGAATTAATTAGTCTGGCCTTTACCATCACCTTCAATGCAAGCATGATGTAGCTTCCCAAGAAAGGATGTATTTGTTTCAGAACTAGCATATAAATATCTCATTAGCGTTTAACTGTATTAATACATAGCTCAGGATCAATACTATAGTAAAAACATTTTGAGAAGAATCACAATGAAATGAAAAACATTCAGATGTTGGAATTAGAAAAAAGCCTGAGTTTAAATCTTGACTTTGTTTCTTATTAACTTTGTGACCATGATCATGTTTCACACTCTCTCTCTTGTAGTTTCTGGATTTAATATAATAGGATTAGTGTTAATATTAACTGAAACAGCACTTTTGAAGTGGCAAGTGAAATGTATGGCATGTAATTGGTACTTGACAAATGGTTTGCCCCCCTTCCTTTTCTACTTCTAACAGCAGAAAATTAGAAATTTACAAATATATGGTCACTTATTTGGGAATAGGTATTTATTTATGAGGCTACAGAGGCTTGCATGAGTTGTGTCACATGCTGTGTGTGTTTAACTTTATATATCATATACAAATGCAGTATATAATTTACATTAAACATGTTAAATGTTTTGAATCTTCCTTAGAGTTATTTGCCTTTTCAGGGTCTCCTTTACTTTTTTGTTCTATGTCTTAGTAAATTCATAACCAGTATTAGAATCTAGTTGAGGCAAAATATCCAAAAGCTATTCAAGTATGTGAACACTCTTCAAATATATTTTGTCCAAAAAGGAACAAGTAGTGAAAAATGTGTGCAGAACATATTAATGGCAAAATGTACTATATAACACATATGTATTTTAACCTGGAAGACATTTGGAATGAAGTTTCTGGATACCAAAAAGAGAAAAGAGGGAGAAAGAGACGGGGGTGGGGGGGAGAGAGAGAGCCCTAAACTTAATCATCAAGCTTTATTGGTACTCCTAAGGTCATCTATCAACTCCCCACTTCCTTTGAGCCATAGACAGCACACTGCCTTTTAGATCTCTTTTCCTGAGGACATAGACAAGGGAAGTGTCATATCAGTACCAAGAGGGAACTCTTTAAGAACAGAAAGTCTGACCAGGCCTGGCAGGTATGTTTGGAAGGTGTCTGCATGAAAGAGAATGGAGGGCCTTTGGGAACTGCCTTAGCCCTGTTCTTTGGTCTTATGAAAGCAGCTGTTTTTTAAATTCTGTATTCACTTTTTAGACTTTGATTCAGGATCCCTGAGCCACTGCAAAGTGTGGCCTGTGCTTAAATTCTAGAGCTAGAAACTGTTCTTAAGTTCCTGTCATGGACCAGTGACAATAGGAAGGAAGGCAGAGAAGATCTTATACCCAGGAATTTTGAACTTAGTGGGTGAGACAGACTAAAAACTAAATATACTAGAATGATAAAAGTAAGAGCTGTTCAAGAAATAGGATCTTAAATTATAAAATAATAATGTTCTTAATTCCATTATCTACATTTTCTATGAAATTGACTATCATAATTTACAATTATAATCATAGTCCTTACATATGTAACCTTGTGAATACATATGATGTTTTTTCCGGAAGAACCTGATTTTGATGACCAGGGAGGAAAACAGATCCAGGCATTTGTACAAAGACCAGTAGTGAGGATGAAGCCTTCTTTCCTTGTAATAATAACTGACTCTCTATGCATTTGGAGAATGTAGAAAACAGCAGGTCCTATGCTTTTCTAGCAATTGATTCAGCCTGGAAGAGTTGAGAAAGCTGACTGTTGTATTACCAAAGATTTAACAAATCTCAAGGTCTGCCCTAGCTGTTTTGGCTCAGTGGATAGGGCGTCGGCCTTTGGACTGAAGCGTCACAGGTCCGATTCTGGTCAAGGGCACATGCCCGGGTTGTGGGTTCGGTCCCCAGTTGGGGGCGTGCAAGAGGCAGCCAATCAATGTTTCTCTCTCATCATTGATGTTTCTATCTCTCTATCCCTCTCCCTTTCTCTCTGAAATTAATAAAAATATATATAAAAAAAATGTTGATGCCTGAGTTTGAATTTTATCGTTGTCTCTTACAGTCTGATGATTTTTAGCAAGTTACTAAACTTTACTAATCTCTTGTGTCTTCATCTGTTAGAATGAATATTATAATAGTACCTGCTCCATAAGATTAAGAGTTAAAAAGGGTGATCCATATAAAGCACCTAGCACATAAAGTAATGTTCCCAGATATTAGCTATTTTTACTAATGTCACATGTATTAATAATTGTAGTTGTAAGAATATGTTTTCATTTATTTCATCTATAAATATCTCTATATGTATATGCCTGAACATAACTGCATAGTATTTCATTGTGTAAATGTATCACATATTTTTTTATCTACTTATCTAATGATGGGCACTTGGGCTGTGTCCAGATCTTAGCCATTGTAAATAATGCTGCCATGAACATAGGGGTGCATATATTCTTTCTGATTGGCGTTTTGGGTCTCCTAGGATATATTCCTAGGAGTGAGATCACTGGGCCAAAAGGCAGTTTTATTCTTTATTATTTGAGGAAACTCCTTACTCTTTCCCATACTGGCTGCACCAGTCCGCATTCCCACCAAGAGTGTACTAGGATTCCCTTTTCTCCACATCCCCATCAGCACTTGTCATTTGTTGATTTGTTGATGGTAGCCATTCTGGCAGATGTGAGGTGATACCTCATTGTCATTTTAATTTCCATCTCTCTGATGATTAGTGACTTTGAGCATCTTTTTATGTATCTTGGCCATCTGTATATCCTCCTTGGAGAATTGTCTATTTAAGTCCTTTGCCCATTTTTTTAATTGTATTGTCTGTCTTCCTTTTGTTAAGTTGTATGATTTCTTTATATATTTTGAAAATTAACACTTTATCTGATATATCATTGGCTAATATGTTCTCCTGTACAGTGAGATCCCTTTTCATTTTTTTGATAGTTTGTTTTGTTGTGCAGAAGCTTTTCATTTTGACATATCTTTAAGCATTTACTCACTATTTAAAAGACTGTATCTAATAATTCTATTACATAAAAATCTTGCTTGTGTCTGCAATTTCTTGTTCTAATTTTTGGTTGTGATTTCATATTCATTGAGATTTTATCTGTGGGAATCTTTTCTAATCTTAATTAAAGTTTTCCTTCTAAAACACTTTTTTTTTTCTATGTTGCTATCACTTTAGTCCCACTTGAGAACATTTTATATCCATTTTTGGCTTGGTTATTTCTAGTTCACACAGAGGTAAAATATTCATGCTCCTATGAGGTCACACTCATATTTATTAACTCTCAGGAAAGACTATTTTTATATCCACATTAATACCAAGCAAAGAGAAATGAGTTTCTTTGTTTCCTAGTTATCAAAGATTGATTTTTTTTCTAACCTACCTGTCCAATGATAGTAAAGTCTTTTGAATGTCAAAGTAATTGGTTATGCAATCATTTAAATGTTCTGAGTTTTCATTATCCACATATGAGGGCCCAAGCCTTACCTACTCTATGGCTATTAAAATAAAAACTGCTGTTTCTGAGACTGAAATACCCAATTCCAACCCATTTCCCTTCAGATAGCTGCAGTCTCTTTTCTTACCCCTCTTGCTTTTAGATTCTACTTTATGTTTTACTCATAAAGATAATTCATCCCCCTATACTCAGCTATAGTTTTTTTAAAGATATTTTTTATTGATTTCAGAGAGAAGGGTGGGGGTGAGAAAGATAGAAATATCAATGATGAGAGAGAATCGCTGATTGGCTGCCTCCTGCAGGCCCCACACCTGGGCATGTGACTGACTGGGAGTCGAACTGTGATTTCCTGGTTCCTAGGTTGATGCTCAAACACTGAGCCATGCTGGTGTAGCCTCAGCTATCAAAGGGCATTTAGTAACCCCCTCTTAGCATCGGAGGGCATTCAGGACATTTAGGTCCTAAATGTTGAAAAATAAAATCCAAATTCAATCATTTCTTAAATTTATTTCAAAGTTCAATGAAATGAAACTCTCAAATGCTTCACTTTTATCTTGATGTGGGGGAAATATATCTTAATCATATCTCTATACATAGTAGAACTACACAATGGATTGGACACATGAATCCCTAAAAAATCAAGCTACTATAATTCATTGTACAATATGGAAATGTTTAATAGCTTTGCTGGTAGAAGAGAACATAATTGTAGGCCTTTCTATTCAACCAAAATTAGCACTTGCTATTTTCCCACTCCAGAAAAATGCATCTAATAGCAGTTTACTGAAACTTCATCATTGCAAAATGTCACCAGTATAGGAAAAATCTCCACTCATATAATCAGGGAAACACTATGTTTAGCTCATTTCTCCAGCCTCTCAACCTCTAATTTTGATAGTTTTTAAATATAACTACAGCAGTGAATTATGAGGTTATGAAGAAACGATTCTTTACACAGGTCTTTGATTCACTCACTTCCACTGATGACTGTAGCCAACATCGGAAAGTGTCACTTTGAAATAAATTTTAGACAAATATTATAAATGTGTAATATTATAATGTGTAAAAATCCTCAAATAGAAAATGAATGCTCACTTGATTCAGAATTAAATATACAAATATAGAATTGGCGCTTTAAGCAGCTTTAAAAATAGTTGCTTGTATAATTTTGTTCAAATGAGGTATCACATCATATTTTTAAAAGATTTCTGCAGTGAATATTTATAAGACAGTTACTGATCTATTGTCTTTTCACTTCAAAACCATTCTTTCTTGCCTTGTTTTGGGTAATTGGAGCTGTTCCACCCCCAGGCATTTTTCCTTTGATCTCTGGTACAATGTTTATTAGGAGATGGCATCAAAAAGGGTCTAGAAGGAAATGGAGAAGGAGCTTCTCCTTTGGGTCCTGATGTTTTTTTGTTCTCCCTGCCTCTGATGACTGGTGGGTTGAGAGACACCTGTTGGGACCGAACCTTCAGCAAGACTCACCAGTATCCCAGCGGGCAGCTTCCTGGCTACTGATCCGTGGGAAACCCAGTGGTGCATGCCTTCTAGTAAGTTTCATATCACTGCTGAAGAAAATTGTTGGATTTAGCAAATAAAGGTGCAAGACACCCAGTTAAATTTGAATTTCAGATTAGCATATTATTTTGTAATATTAGAAATATACTTATACTAACCTTTTATTATGTATCTGATATTCAAGTTTTGTTCTGCATTCTCTATTTATTCTGGCAACCCTTTGTCCAGTGGGAGTTTTCTGCTGGACAGCCTCAGACAGAAGGTATGCTGGTTGGCAACTCCCTGCTCAGCAGCTGTGGTCGTCACTACCTCTGTAAACTGTGTTATTTAATGGGCTACAACCTCACCTTCTCCAACCAAGTTTGACTTTTACCGAGTTTGGATATGGGTCGGGAGGGGTGAGTGGTTTGTTCTTCCAATTTTCTTTCCTTTTTCCATACTCTCCCTTAGTCTTAGATATAATACCTGTTCCCTACCTTGATTATTCCTGTATTGTTTAAGAGTTGTCTTCTGTTTAATAGTTAATCACCATTAAGTAGTTAATAATTCTTTACATTAAAATTTCCCTGTAATAGATCTATTTCCTAACTGGATTCTGATTGATGCAGAATTAGGACTGGAAGTGGCCCTAGGTGATAAAGATGAGATTTAAGGATCAGTTTGGTCATGCTCAAGGGCTTCAGCACAGTGCTGATATCCTGACCATTAGGGCACAGGATGCTAATAATTCAAGGCATGCAGTGGTCCACAATTAATTAAACAACCACCTGTTGTTGATTCCGAGGAAGTGCCAACCGAAGCACGTGCTTTGGGAGCCTAAGTGGCTACAGCACTTGACCGTTAAGTAATCATGATACATACAAGCATTGTGATGAGAGGGATCTGCTGAGTGCAATGGGGCACTTACTAAAAAATAAATGACAAACTCAAGTCCTTTAACCCTCAGTTCAAATCATCATCTGAAAATCAAAGAGTTTTCATGACAGCCCTTGTAGAATCTATTTTTTTAAGCTACAGAGCTGATATTGTTCAAACATCAAACAATCATGTAGCTTGCTGAATAACAATATTAATTGAATTCACAGTGTTACCATCTGACACAGTTTCTCATGTGAGTGTTGCTCTGATTGGGAAAAAATGGAACCAATCTTTGACTTGAAAACATTTGTTTGGACTCAGATAAAGTGGACACGTCAAACTCACAAGTCAATGTGAGGTTCCCTTGCAAGTGGAAGAAGCTTTTCCTCTTGTGTCACAGGCGCCTGGGCCTGCTTTGTTTGAAAACAAAGGTCAGGTGCTAACCTGACCTTCAGAAGATGCCTTGAAAGAAGATGTCTTTTCTCCTCAAGACCCATCCCAACCACTCCCTGATGCCACTGGACCCACAACTAGAGTCGAATATCAGAATGCTGCCAGTGGTATGGAGGAGACGCAGTGGCTCTCACCCTCCAGCATAGTTTGAGCATCTGAATGAACAGTTTCTTTGCCAGGATTATGTAAAAGTCACAGTGGCAGTCATCCTCCAGCAAGTTTCATTGTCATTTTTCAGAAAGGCTTCTTAGTGTGTTTGCTGGCACCCCTACAAGTGGCTTTCTTGGGAGAAATATGCTGGAAATCTAATGGTTTTCACCCTCGAGAGCAGTGGTTCTCAACCTTCCTAATGCCACGACCCTTTAATACAGTTCCTCATGTTGTGGTGACCCCCAACCATAAAATTATTTTCGTTGCTACTTCATAACTGTAATTTTGCTACTGTTATGAGTCGTAATGCAAATATCTGATATGCAGGATGTATTTTCATTGTTACAAATTGAACATAATTAAAGCATAGTGATTAATCACAAAAACAATATGTAATTATATATGTTTTCCGATGGTCTTAGGCGACCCCTGTGAAAAGGTCGTTCGACCCCCAAAGGGGTCACGACCCACAGGTTGAGAACCGCTGCTCTAGAGAGTTTGGCTGAACAGCCCAGTACGTGGCTTCCTTGTTCTTTGTGTTCAGGAGAGCCAGGGTTGCACACCTTTCAGTTGCATTTTTAGGAGACTAGTAGGCATGTTCTTACCCCTGGCTGAAGCAAACTGCTGTCAGTAGGCTTGTCGTAATGTGGTGGGGAGGTGTATGTGTGATGAGCAGACCTCTGTCTCTCAGAGAACCTCTGCCTCTGTCCTGTGGCCCACACAGGAGTGTCTCAGTGCCCCCTCCTCCTAGGCAGGTAAATCGGATGCCTGGAGTGGGGCGGAGCTGGGCATTTCCTTTCTTCCAAGTGAAAGGGGAGAGCCAGCTAGAGTTGGTTAAGACATGCCTTTCTTGCACTTTGCAGATACTGTGTTTTCCACAAACTGAAGGTTTGTGGCAACCCTGCCTTGAGCGAGTCTATTGGTGCCATTTTCCAACAGCTTTTGCTCACTTCATGTCTCTGTGTCACAATTTGATAATTCTTGCAATATTTCAAACACTTTTATTCTTATAATATTCTTTATGGTGATCTTTGATCAATGATATTTGAGAAACTGTGCAAGGAGGAGTTGCACGATGTGACAAAATTTGTCTTATTTTAAGAAATTGCCACAGCCACCCCAAACGCCAGCAACTGCCACCCTGATCACTCAACAGCCATCAACACTGAGGCAAGACCCTACACCAGGAGAAAAGATTTCCACTCTCTGAAGGCTCGGAAGAGGCTTAGCATATTTAGTGATAAAGTACTTTTATTTTATTTATATATTTTTAATTGATTTTAGAGAGAGGGAGGGAGAGAGAGTAACATCAATCGGTTTCCTCCTACACGTGCCTCAACCCAGGATTGAATCTGCAACCTGGGTATGTGCTCTGATGGGGAATTAAACCCACTGCTTTTTGGTATACACGCTCCAACCAACTGAGCCACTCAGCCAGGGCAGTAATACAGTATTTTTAAATCAAGGTATGTACATAATGCTATTGTACACTTAGTAGACTATAGCATAGTCTACTGACTTTTATATGAACTGGGGAGTCAAAAAATTTGTGTTACTGACTTTATTGTGATATCCACTTTATTGCAGTGGTCTAGAACCAAGTAGAAATGTCCAAAGTATGCCTATATTTCCCTTTCCCCAGGTGAGTTAGGCTCTGATAATACCCCAGCAAGTTGGGCTATGGTTAACTAGTTTCTCCAAAGGGCAGGCCTTGTTAAGAAGAATGGAGTGTTGGGAGTATTTTTAAATGTTTACTTTTCCCCTACCCCTGCCAGAAGCAAGAGGGGATTTTCCTATGATATTTACTATGGGAATCTGCTCGAGTTCCTGAAGACAAACCTTGCAATATTGTGGAGGCCTGCCTATGATTAGGTTCCCCCTGGAGTTTTTAACTCTTAAGCTTGTCTACATGGAGCTCTAGGAATCCATCAATTACAGTTCAGCTTTTCTTGCCAGCACTGATTCCAGAGGAGGTTTTCTATCCTGAGAGTAAGGTCCAGTAGCTATGACTTCCTGTGTTCACCGTTCCATCTCCTCAGTCTGGACAAGGCAGTTTTTCACATGTCCTCCATGTAGGCTCTCTTACAGATCCAAGAAGAGGTGTTGGTTTTTCAGTCTGTTTGGTTTCTTAGTTATTTTTAGGACAAAGGAGCTCCTTCCAAGCTCTTTACATGTGGATCTGGAAACCACAGTCCACATGTAGTTATCTAAATATAGTACTATTTATGTCTGTAGTCTTTAGCGTTCTCATGAACTACTTTCAGTAATCTTCTTTTGCTGTTAAGTTCCTCAGGTATGTTTTATGTCTCTTGACTTAAACCCTAATGTGTTTATAAATTAGCCTCTCCTTCTTTGAGGATTTGCTTTCTATGGTTTTAGTCAACCACAGTCTGGAGATATTAAATGGAAGATTCCAGAAATAATTCATAAGTTTTAAATTGCCACCATTAATATTATTGTAACTATGTATGGTACCAGTTTGGTACTGGAAATATCAGGGGGGACACTTTGTTAAGTATATAATTAGCTAACCACTATGCTGTACATATGAAACTAATACACAATAACCTAGAATGTAAACTGTAATTTAAAAATAGAAAAAAAATTCCCACATCATGCTCCATCTCTCCTGGCTCCCGACTCAGCTCTTTGACCAGCGTCTCCATGCTGTATAAACTCCAGCCCCTTTGGCCACTTAGTAGCATCTGGGTTATCACAGTATCACAGGCTTCTGTTCAAGTAACCCTTATAGTAACCTAATGCTCTGTCGCAATACCTGTGTTATTCACCTTGCTTCATCTCATAACATAAGCATTGTTTCATCTCACAGCATTGTCAGAAGGGTGCATAAGTAGGTACAATAAAATATTTTGAGAGCAAGGGAGATCATATTCACAGAACGTTTATTACAGTATATTGTTATAACTGTTCTATTTTATTATTAGTGATGGTCATTCATCTCTTACTGTGTCTAATTTATAAAGCTAACTTTATCATAGGTTTGTATGTGTAGAAAAAAGCATAGTATGGGGCAAAAGGAGGTTTATAGTTGTGAGTATGAGAAACAGAGTTTATTCTTATACTAGTGGCCTGGTGCACGAAATGTGCACAGGGGCGGGGGTGTTCCTCAGCCCGGCCTGCACCCCCTCCAATCTGGGACCCCTCAAAGGATGTCCTACTGCCAGTTTACAGGGATTGGGCCTAAACCGGCAGTCGGACATCCCTCTCGCAATCCGGGACTGCTGGCTCCTAACCGCTCACCTGCCTGCCTGCCTGCCTGATTGCCCCTAACCACTTTGCCTGCCAGCCTGCTCACCCCTAACAGCT
>NW_005370116.1:653840-654859 GCF_000412655.1 Myotis brandtii | reverse complement strand
CCCCGCCACCATGGCTTTGTCCAGAAGAATGTCCAGAAGGTCTCCTGGAAGGTCTCCCAGTCTAATTAGCATATTAACCTTTTATTAGTATAGATAGAAGCCTGGTGCATGGGTGGGGGCTGGCTGGTTGGCCCTGCAGGGTGTCCCGGATCAGTGTGGGGATTCCCTTGGGGCCTGGGGTGGCCTGGGCGAGGGGCCTGTGGTGGTTTGCAGGCTGGCCATGCCCCCTTCAGGGTGGGGGTCCCGGCTGGGGTGGCATGGCCAGCCTGGGTGAGGGGCTGAGGGCTGTTTTCAGGCTGGCCACACCCCCTTCAGGGTAGGGGTTCCCACTGGGGTGCCTGGCCAGCCTGGGTGAGGGGCTGATGGCTGTTTGCTGGCTGGCCACTGCCCTGGGCAACCCAGGTTCCCAGAGGCCACAGCGGCTGGAAGCAGGTATCTGGGATTTATTTATCTTCTATAATTGAACCTTTGTAGCCTTGAGAGGAGACCACAGTCGGCCAGGGCAGGTGGGAAGCTTGGTTTCCTCCATCACCAGGGGCAACCCAAGCCTCCTGTTTTGCTCCAGCTCTGTGGTTGCCGCCATCTTGGTTGGGTTTATTTGCATACTCGCTCCTGATTGGCTGGTGGGCGTGGATTGTGGGTGTAGTGGAGGTAGGGTAAATTTGCATGTTTTTCTTTTATTAGATAAGATGATTATTATTATACTAGGGGCCCGGTGCACAAAAATTTGTGCACTCAAGGGGGTCCCTCAGCCGGGCCTATGCCCTCTTTCAGACTGGGACCCCTCAGAGGATGCCCACCTGCTGGCTTAGGCCCTGTCCCTAGGGGATTGGGCCCAAGCTAGCAGTCAGACATCCTCTGGCAGCCCGCGAGCCCTCGGGAGATGTCCACTTGCCAGCAGGGAGCAGGCCTAAGCTGCAGTCAGACATCCTTAGCGCTGCTGAGGAGGTGGGAGAGGCTCCCACCACCACCGCTGTACTGGCAGCCATTAGCCTGGCTTGTGGCTGAGCAGAGCTCCC
>NW_005370116.1:639344-652935 GCF_000412655.1 Myotis brandtii | reverse complement strand
GTTGGCTTCCTCCTTCAATGAAGGAAGCAAGCCTCATGTTCGCTTTAAGCTGCCTGGCTGCCGGCCGCCATCTTGGCTGACAGTTAATTTACATATCTCCCTGATTAGCCAATGGGAAGGGGAGCGGTCGTACGCCAATTACCATGTTTCTCTTTTATTAGTGTAGATTATTTATAATATGAACAACTGTAAATCTACTTTTGCCCCATTCTGTATAGGGTTTGGTACTATCTGTGGTTTCAGGCATCCAATGGGGAGATGCGTGTGCAGGAATCTTATCTTCTGTGAGTGGGGAGAAAGTGCCATAATTATAATCTGTCGAGATTTAAACACCCTTGATATCTGGAAAGCAATGTGATGACTCTATATTTCACCACAGATATACAATGTGCAGTTTCAGTCAGAGAGTATATGTGGTAGTTACAGAGCCTTAAAGCGTTTTGTGCTACCACAGTACAAAAGCTGTAAATTCACAACAGCTGCTGTGGAGTTCATCTTATAGGGGCATGGAGTTAGGTATTCACAGATCTCAGAGACAATTGCTGAGGTAAGTCTGTAACTCATCATGGTTTTGCATCCACTCACTGTGTATGACTTTTTTTGACATCAACTTAATTCTCTTTCCTTTTACATTAACTTAAGTTGGCTTTCATTGTTTACAACCAAAACCCTAACTAGTACAGCACCAAATATTGAGGTAAACTACCTGAGAAATTCTTTAATAATTACTTAAGAAACTTCTGCTGGACCAATGATTTAAATCCATCATTGATTTGGCACACTATCAAAATGTTGACTTATGTTACCAATTAATTTTATTATTTAAACTAGCTGTATAAAGAAAGAACAACAACTAAAATATGGATAGGATCCTACATGGAGAGTTTGGTTTTAAAGTTTTAGCCATATGCCATATTTTGTATTAGGGAGGGGAGAGAGAGAGAGAGAGAGAGAGAGAGAGAGAGAAGCTGATCTGTTTAGGAAGTTATAAATGTGATAGCTGGGTGTCTGGGTATGTATGTGTGGAGGTCGGTTAGATGTGATAGGTGGATAGTGAGAAGGACGGCTACAGTGGAGAGAAACTAAGAGAGGACAGGGAGGAAGAGACTGAGCAACATAGAGGCAGAGGGGTCTGTAGAATAAATATCGGCTGTAAAAACTTTCTGATGGCAGGGAAGCTTGAAGGAGTTTAAGAATAGAGGCATTGGATATCAAATTGTAAGGTTTTTTTTTATTCAAATAGAATCTTATAACTTCTGGTATTTATTTGAGTTAATTATTTCTAATACATTTTATAGTGTTGCTTATAATATTTTAAATTAAAAAATATCACCATTTATCAGTTTTAAATTTTGATGTAGTAATATTCTAGGCCACTCTGACGCATGTAGTTATTAAAATGATCTCGGCCCCTAGTCAATGATGAAAGAGAATCATTGATTGGCTGCCTCCTGCATGCCCATCCTCTGTGGCCCCCGGTCCCCTGTCTGCTGGCAGCTCCGCTCCCGCCACCTCCACTCCCACATGCTGACAGTGCAGGCCCTGCTCTCACACACTGAGCAATTGGGGCTGGCGCCGGGCGCTGGCAGTGGGTATGAGCAGCGGCTCTAGTGCCAGCAGTGAGTGTGAGTGGGGCCGGCGCCGGCAGCAGTTGTGAACGCTAGGCAGGACTGCAGCACACTGGAGCAAAGAATTTTCAGTAACCACCAGAAGCTCACCCTGATGACAGCGACTGGTGCCCCACCTTGGTCTGGTGTCCCTGCTCACTGCTCCACCATCCTGACACGGCCAACACCTGCCATGTTCCGCGCATACCCCCTGGTGGTCAGTACACCCAATAGTGACTGATTGTTTGGTTGTTCTGGTTGTTCCGCTGTTCAGTCTATTTGCATATTAGCCTTTTATTATATAGGATGTTTCTATCTCTCTCTCCTCTTCCTTCCTCTCTGAAATCAATAAAAGTACATTAAAAAAAGATATGAACAATATATATTTTATATTTTCTAATTTGAAATCCTATCTTTTATAAACAATAGTAAAATCATCTTGTGCTTTATACTTAAGGAGTTTTTTTGAGAATCTGTTTTTTATTTCGCAAACAACCTGTATATTCTGCACCGTTAACTGGGAAAAACTCCATTAAATTCTCTGCATATATGCATGGCCCATGGACACAGACAATGGGGTGGTAAGGGCCTGGGATTGGGGGTGGGGGTAGGCTGGAGAGGGTCAATGGGGGGAAAAGGGAACATATGTAATAGAATCTTATAACTTCTAGTATTTATTTGAGTTAATTATTTCTAATACATTTTATAGTGTTGCTTATAATATTTTAAATTAAAAAATATCACCATTTATTGGTTTTAAATTTTGATGTAGTAATATTCTAGGCCACTCTGACCCATGCAGTTATTAAAATGATCTGTTCTTCTTTCCTGCAACCCAGAGTTCTATTTTGCTCTCCTCTGCTCCGTTTTCTCTCACAGAGGCCAGTTTCATTTTCCTCATGAACACATTTAATAGGCTACCATTTACTTTCCAAATGGTTTCTTCAGTGTAATTTCAAAAGTTTGTCTCACCATTTCCAGAATAGTTAAAAGAAACCCTTAGATAAGGAAATACTTTAAATAAATTTAGGCATTCATAATTTATGTAATTATGTTCCAAACTTGGGCAAATTAACATGTTTATAGATTTGGCATTGAGAAATTTTACAATTGCCAAGAAAATGACTCCTAAATCCAAGTCAAATTAACCTCTATATCTTTATTGCATAATCAGAATTTAGTTCACAAACAAACAATTTTTAGATGATTAGTACAGATAATTTTTTAAAATAATTCTTTATTGTTGAAAGTGCCAGGGGGTAGGGAAGGCTGGGAGTGAGGTCAATGGGGAAAAAAAGGAGACATATGTACTACTATTTGTAATATTTTAAACAATAAAAAAAACCCCACAATCTCCTGGTTCACAGGTCAACAATCCACCACTGAAGCATGCTGACCTGGCTCTATTGACCATATCTTAACATTTGGTGTGTGTTCTGAAAGAACTATGCTTATCTAGTGACATTAAAATTTTTTAAGTGACATTAATGATCAGTTGTACCCATCACAGGGGCAAGATTTTAGGAAACAATTGACATATATCATGCATAGAGATAAGAATTCTAAATGCAAATTTAAAAATATATATGGACATTAAGTTAACAATTGTGATTGTCAAAATATGAATTGAAGACCAGTAAAAAATTGCATTTTTTAGAAAAAAACTAAAAGAAACTTAACTCTGTTAAGAGATGGACAACAAAAAACAAGAGTCAATAAAATGATGTCCATTTATTAAAATAGGAAGAAAATTTGTCACCTATAAATTAGTCTACAAAATCCATACATAATAAATGCATTAAGGCAGTGGTTCTCAACCTTCTGGCCCTTTAAATACAGTTCCTCATGTTGTGACCCAACCATAAAATTATTTTCGTTGCTACTTCATAACTGTAATGTTGCTACTGTTATGAATCGTAATGTAAATATGCAGGATGGTCTTAGGTGACCCCTGTGAAAGGGTCATTCGACCGCCAAAGGGGTCGTGACCCACAGGTTGAGAACCGCTGCAGGTTACACAAAATCACCTCAAAGAGCCTGATTCACGATAAGAAAAAGCCTTATAGTAAATTAATGCATGAGTTAATTTATCTGTCAAAGATTTAAACTTCAGTGGATGTTTGTTTAGAAGAAAGAGAAGAAAAGTGAACCAGAGATTAAGGTCAGCAGCGTCAATTCAAGCCCTTTTGCTTAAGTCAGTTCTTTGAACTAGGGTGCATTTGTTTTTCCAATATACATGTCAAATTCCAACATATATACTACACTCAGTCAGAATTCACTGTTTGGAAAAGTGAGATTTAGACATGGGCTTTGGAATACTCCCAAGTAATTCTGATGCTGACTTCTTGAAAAAAATTATTGACTTAAAAATTTCAGTATTTAGGGAGTGGGGTCGAGTATGTTGTAGATGTATTCATTCAGTTAATTGACTAAAGTTGCTAATAATTTTTAAATCATGTCTTCACCTTTATTTATAAATTTAATTCAATACAAAAAATGTTTACTAAGTATCTGCTATGTGAAAACTGAAAACCCACATTGGTAAAACATATTTAGAATTTTTCACTTAATATTTGACTGTGAACCTATTTTCTTTTTTCAAAGAGAAGAAGTACAAAAGGAAGTACAAGGCTTTCAAACAACCATGTTCTAACCAACAAAGTTATCTAGGTTTAGTTTACAGATGACAAACATTTTTTAAAAGAAAAAAATGCATGAGTGTACTTTTTTCCAGAAGAAAATTAATAAATATCTTATTAGCATTATTAAATCAATAGTGGGATGATAAGAAATATAATCCCAGCTTAGCGCTAGGGATTATATATTTAAAAATACACTCAGTGTTATCCTAAAACTCAATTTCTCCCCTGAGTTCCAGCTCCATATTCCTTAAGTTTAAGTGACAATTCTATTTGAATAGGGTTCTCAGTAGGATTCAGCCAAAAAATAAATAAATAAATAATCATTTTTTTCTCAAATAACTCTTCCAGTCCCAGTCTTCCCCATTCCAGTAAATTATACCACCTTTATGCATGTGCTTAAGCCAACAATCTAGTTGCCAATATTGATTTCTCTTTTTGTTTCAAACCCACACCAAATCCATCCAAAATTTACTTTTCACTTAAAATACACCTGTATTTTAACCACTAGCCATACTAGCCTAAAATGCCTTTATATCTCTCTGAATTCTTGCAATAGCCCCCAATGGTGTCTTCCAGCTTCTACCCTTCCACATCCTTTAAAGTAAACTCTTCAATCAGTTTCCAGTGTGACTTACAAATCTTAAAATTAATTTTTATTTTACTGTCCTAAACCTTGTAAATAGCCTCCAAAAAATATGTAGAAGAAAGCCAAACTCCGTATCATGGTCTATTGGTCGACTTGACCTTACCTAATCTAGTCTGGAGGTCTCTCACCTGAGCACCACTCTTTCCTTCCCTCCTACTATTCCCTTTATAGCCCACCTTTGACTTAGGGTCCTCTCTGCCTGGAAAACTATTCCTTCAGCTATTGTCTGCTCACTTGTGCTTGTCTTTTGTATCTCTGTTCAACTGTGCTTCCTTAGAGAAGCTTTTGACAACCCTAAGAAAAATAGTCCTCCCTGAAGTCATTATCTGTTCCTTAATTTTGCTCATATGACTATATTACTCTTTTTATTACATGAAATTCTATGTTTCTTTGGTTATTTGTTTTAAATCAGTTTCCCTCATGAGGGTATGAAACATGAATCACTTTTAAAAATCAAATTAATTTTAATTTTGAATTAAATTGTTTTAATTTTCAAATTATTATCAAAATATCAGCATTTAGAACAATACTTATATACTAAACAAACAATAAATCTATTTGTAAATGAATGAATTAGAAATAGAGAATGTTATATGGTGTCTCTTTTCCCAAAATATTAGTCACCTCTTTCACAAGTCTGAATTGCCTAAATCTTTTGAGACCCTTTGTATGTTCTGCATTAATTTTCCTTATTGACAATTTCCTTATTGGCAATGAGAGGGCAGATGTTCAAAGTGCTTATTCTTTAACATTCTCTCTTGTCAAACCCTGCCACCACTTACCTTTTCAAATCTGTCAAACCTGAATTTCTAGTCTTTTTCACTGTAATTGATGACAGATACATTTTTAAAAGACTTTCAATTTTTATACATATTGAGTGGTTTTCATATATTTATAACTAAATAAAAATCCAGTACCCCTTTTCTCCCTGTGTCCCCTCAACACAAATGTTATGTTGGCAACTAGGAGTCGGGAAAGAAAAAGATAGAGGATGAATAATAAGAGGAATTAAAAACAAGAAAACATGTTTTTATAATCTACTAGTTTGTGAGAAAAATTGTGGGGACACATATGAAACAAAAGTGTAGTGTGCAAATTGTCCCCTCACAGGAGTTGTCTGGGAGTTCAACCAGGGGAAGGGAGGGAGTACCTGACAAGCAGCTGGCAGCCACTAGGGACCCTACTAGTGCATGGATTTCATGCACCGAGCCTCTAGTTTTTATATATACTTGCAATTATTTGATTCTTAGTTCTCTACTTGCTCCAATTACTCACACATTCTAAAGTTAAAATAGAATGCCCTTTATTGTTTTTTAAAATATTTTTATAGGAGGAAAGGAGAAGGAGAGAGAGAAATATCAATGTGAGAGCAAAACATTGATCTGCTCCCTCCTGCATGCACCCCCCGCCCCACACACACACACACACACTGGGGATCTGTCCTGCAATCCAGGCATATGCACTGACCAGGAATCAACTGGAACCTTTTTTTAAATAAAATAATGTTTTTTATTAATGTTAGAGAGAGATAGCATATGCACTGACCAGGAATCAAGTGGAAACTTTTTTTAAAAAATAAAATAATGTTTTTATTAATGTTAAAGAGAGATAAAGGGAGAGAGAGAGAGAGAGAGAAAGAGAGAGAGAAACATCAATGAGGGAGAAAAATACTGATCAGCTGTCTCCTGTATACCTCTATTGGCCTCTCATTGAATGGGATGATGCCCAATCAACTGAGACTCACTAGCCAGGGCATAATGTCCTTTCAAATCACCATAGGTGTAGTTATTGCTATACAATTTACTGAATGTTCACTTTGCATGTGCATGTTTTTAAGTTGAATAGTCCTTGAAACTCACTATTTATCAGGAGGCATATACTTTGGTATACAGGATGCTTTGTAGAAGAAATTTAAGAAATCAGGATCATTTTGTAAATATTTTTAGGTGTTTGCCTGAAGCATTTCAATTCAATTAAAAGGAGAGTTAAGTCATAATTTTGTCTCAGAAGTTTTAGCTTACTTTTTATTAGTCAACAATTACTGTTAAGTCACTCAAGAGGTTTCAAAAATGATTAAGACATATAAAGGTAAAATATAATCACTGCCTTTATATTGTTTATGATGAGAGATGGGCAAAGTTTATATTAGTGTTGAAACAGGAGGATAAGCAGAGAAGGAGAAATAGGGAAATTTTATCTTTGACTACCTATATTAACAGAGACAGTTTTGAGTAAGTGTATTAGTTTCCTAAAGCATCCTTAACAAAGTAGCACATAATGGCTTAAAAGAACAGAATTTTGCTGTCTTCAATTCTAGAGGCTGAAAGTCTGAAAGCAGGTGTTAGCAGGTTTGTACTGCCTCTGAAATCTGTAGGAGCATCCTTCCTTGCCTCTTCTGGTGACTCGCTTGCAATCTTTTGTGTTCCTTTGTTGTTGCTGCACAACTCCAATCTCTGCCCTTGTCCTCACTTGGAGTTCTCTCCAAGTATCTCTCTTCTTTTATAAGAATACCTCTCATTTGGGTATAGAAGCCTACCCTACTTTATATCTACTAGAGGCCCGGTGCACAAAATTTGTGCACTAGGGGGGTATCCCTCAGCCCAGCCTGCACCGCTAGCTCCTAACCGCTCGCCTGCCTGCCTGCTTGCCCCTAACCCTTCTGCCTGCCAGCCTGATCGCCCCCCAACTGATCCCCTGCCAGCCTGATTGACACCTAACTGCTCCCCTGCTGGCCTGATTGCCCCTAACTGCCCTCCCCTGCTGGCCTGATTGCCCCCAACTGCCCTCCCCTGCTGGCCTGATCACCCACAACTATCCTCCCCTGCTGGCCAACTTGTGGTGGCCATCTTTGACCACATGGGGGCGGCCATCTTGTGTGAGGGCATGAGGGTCAATTTGCATATTACCTCTTTATTATATAGGATCTTAATTTAGTTACACCTGTAAATGAGGTCACATTCTTAGGTACTGGGAGCAAGAATTTCAGCATATCATTTTTTTAAAAAAAACAGGGAACACTATTCAACAATAACTGTGCTTAGAAGAAATATTAATAAAAGTGTATTAATTAGATAGAACTTTGCATGCCAGGTGAGACATAGTTAAATGCTTCCCAAAATAAGTAAACTAGTTTAGAGAAGACAGACAGCTTGAGGAAGTAGACATTGTGGGAAACTGTGTATATACAATTAGCCTAGAGAGTAAGTTGCTTATGAATATCAAAAAGAAAAAGAGTTGAAAAACTGGGTTGGGTCTGTTTTAGAAAGAGGCTTGATAACCAGACCAATGAGCTTATATTCAGTTCTCTTGACATGTATCGTCAGTACATGCCACATCAGCAGTTGATGGGACTGGATGTGAGTGTTAAAGGTCAATATAGTGGAATTTTACTGGTTTGAATAAATGTATATAGCTGGGGTAAGAGTCTAGGTTAGAGAAATGACATCATGAAATATAGCAGTAGAAATGAGAATGCAAAGAATGTGCTGGATTTTTTTCCATCCATGTTTGAATTTCATTGTACTAGAATAAACATAATATATCAGATTCACTTTTATTCTGGGCTCATTTTGGTTTTTTTTTGTTTAATGACAAATGACAGAACGCAATAGTCATTCCTTAACATTTGGTTTTTGTTATTTCAGGAAAGTTTTGCACTAAATTGTGTAAAGGTTATTTAAGATCATTGCAGATTTACTTTACTTAAAAAACACATTATTACAATTAACCAATTTCCATCTCTGTTCATTTTGTTATAATTCATGTGTAGAAGTTAAACTTTAAAATAATCTGTATGGTTTTTAAAAGAAGCAAATTAAATTTCTACTTCCTTTCCTGCACCTAAAAGGTTTTCTTTTCAGGAACATATAATTCAGAACACATTTTGTCAAGTCAAGAAAAGCAAATCTATTTAGACACAGCTAAGAATAAACTTGTGCAAATATAAACCACGTGCCAGACAAACAAAATCTTGTAAATTTATTCATTCATTCAAAAAAGTTTTATTGATTACCTATGATAATTTAACCACTACATTGAACAAAACGTGAAATAAAATTACTGTCCAATGTGATCTCTGGAGGGACCTAGAGATTATTGCACTAAGCAAAATAAGTCAATCAGAGAAAGAAAAATACCACATGATCTTACTTATATGTGGAATCTAATGAACAAAATAAACTGACAAACAAAGCAGTTCCAGAGACATGGAAATATGCAACAGATTGAGGAATCTCAGAGGGAAGGGGGCAGAGGGTAAGAGAGAATAACCAAATAATTTATATGCAGCCTGAATGGCATGCCTTAGTGGTTGAGCATCAACCTATGAGCCAGGAGTTCATGGTTCGATTTCCAGTCAGGCCACATGCCCAGGCTGTGGGTTTTATCTCCAGTAGGGGATGTGCAGGAGGCAGTTGATCAATGATTCTCTCTCATCATTGATGTTTCTATCTCTCTTTCCTCTCCCTTCCTCTCTGAAATAAGTAATAAAAATATATTGAAAAAAGAATTTATGTGCATATATGCATAGCCAATGGACACAGACAATAGTGTGTTGAAGACCTGGGGAGGGGGTGAGAGATGCGAGGAGGGGGTCAGTGGGGAAAATGGGGACATATGTGGTACTCTCAACAATAAAGATTATTTTTTAAAAAGTTACATGTATTTTTAAATGAATATAAGACACTTACAAACATAAGTACAGTTCAAGAAGAGTGATCATTACAATAGATGTGGGGTAAATAAAGTGTGTATATTAGACACCTTTTTGTCTTTGCCATTAGAACTCCTATATTGTTTAGGTAGCAGAAATCTATATGCTAGTTGATCTTGATTGATCTAGGGCTAAGCAATCATGGTGATTCTATTCTGTCTTTCCAGAGGTAGCTATGTGAATGGCCATGTGATATGATTCTAGCCAATAAGATATGACTGGGCTAAACACACCTGGGAAAATTGTCTACACTCTTAACAAGGAATATTTTAAAAGATGTATGCCTTTTTATCATTCTTCTGGTTTTTCAAAGATGTCGTTTTTCTTTTACACCTAGAACAGTGGCAGCCATTTTTGAGTTATGAGGTTTGCTAACCGCATAAGGATGGCAGACTAGAAAAATGAATTCATAGAAACTATTTTTTAAATTATTTGAGCTAATGCTTTTATTAACTGTAGAAGCATCCTTCCTTGAGATTTCTAATTCTGTTCAGTAACATTTTTTAAATTTATCTTTATTGTTGAAAGTATTACAGATATCCTCCTTTTACCCCCATTCACTCCCCCATCCTATCCCAACCCCCAGGCCCTCACCACAGTACTGTCTGTGTCCATGGAATAACATATTTTATTATATAAAAACTAATTCTGTTTTGTGGAGGATCAGTGATGTGAAGCCAAAGGCATCCTAACTAAAAGAGAATTCAAAATAGATGGCATTGGGATTAGTTCTTAAAGAATTATTATGGTGCCCAGCCAGTGTTGCTCAGTGCTTGAGCATTGACCTATGAATCAGGAGGTCATGGTTTGATTCCAGGTCAAGGGCACATGCCCGGGTTGTGGGCTGAGATAGAAAATCTTTAAATGTCAAACAATTTGTTATGTGGAAATACCATTCATTTTATTGCTATTGTTTATCTCAATGAAAGGAAGTTGCTGTCTTTCATTTTTATTTACTGTTGTATTTTTAATCTACAACTTTTAAATTTATTTACACTTAAAGACCAAGCAGAATCTCATAAGTGTTCTTGGGATGGTAATTAATATGTGTAAGTTTTATAAAAATATATTTTACATTGTGCTTTCTTATTTATTTTACTACAGTTTAAGGCCCGTTATGTAGTGCTTTACTGAATGTATGTAAAATTGCACAAGAAGGCATCACATACAGAGATATGATGCATCAATTTTATTGTGGAAGAGGATAAAATGAGCAAGAATCAAGAAAAATTAAACTGTTTCTGATGTTAATTTTTATTGTCTCTAAAATAGTCATTACTGTCAGGACAACTGCTTTTTCTATGCTTAACAAAATCTTCACTCATGTATTTGGAACACTAATATTCTTTCTATGTTGATCTCTTAGATGCCTAAAAACCAATTAAATTCCAGGAATTTGAAATGGAATATTAATCTAAGCTTTAAAAGATAGGAGAAGCAAGCTTCACTTTTCTGACAATGCTTCCCAGCCACGCTTAGCTCTGTAAATAGTGTACATACCCTGCAATAAAAAGTATTAGGGTGCATGAAAGGGATTTAGGAAGACTGAGGTGTAGCACACATGAAGGGCTGACATTCTGGATGACAGCAGATCAGAACTGCTGATTATTTTTGTGAGTCTTTCAAAGTCTCTCTTGTTTTTAGTAAAGCCATGTGTGCCTGCAAACGATGTATAATATGTGTTATTTCTGGATGAATGCACTTAATTATCTCTAAAAATCATTTCACCAACAGATGTCTCCTCCTCCTTTCCTTGTACTAATCATTCTCTGCAGTAGCAAACTTTTTTCTGAGTCCTTGTGTTCCCTCTCTTCTTCTTTCTGAAGGATTTCTCCTCCAGGGCAATTCTCCCTCTCAAAACCAGAATGTGTAGCAGCATAAAAGACACTATAAAAGCTTTGAAACTGTTCCCTAGTGCAAATTTTAATGTAGCTACCAGATTTGTACAAACAAAGAAAATGAATTTCATCATTTTAGCATTTTTTTTCCAATGGCACCATAACCCAAATTTAGCAATTTATCTATCTCTTATTTATTTATACATATAAATGCAGTCATACTCTATTGTTTAGAAAAATGAAAAGAACTGTACACAATTTTTATTCACTTCTATTTCTATATCTCCTTCTGTGAATCATACCAATTAAATTGTTTAGGTATTAAGATCACAAAGGGCTTATTTGGGGGCTATATCCATTTCTATTCCAAGTTTCACATCTCTAGAAAAACAAACACATCACCTGAGTTTAGAAATGCAAAAAGGACTAATTGTGATTGCTCATATATTAAAGTTTTATTAGGCCCTAAGCCAATATTACTAGCACATTTTAGATTTCATAAAATCTTGGCTCATTTAAAATGATTATGGTAGACATATTTGCTTTCTAATTTCTTATTCAACTAAAGATTTGATATGGTACAATCAAATCAAAGCCACTTAGTGTTAAAAAATGACTGAATGAGAATAAAGGGCTCTTTATGTGTGAAGACCATGCACCTAAGACTGTTTATTTTTCATAGTTGTTTTAATGAAGAATGAGGTCTTAAATATATAAAATTTAAATTTTATCTATTTTGTTATTACATCAGTTCTTTGTATTCAATTGGTTCTTAAGTAGAAATGTCAACACTTTGCTCTGAGAACATTTCGTTTGCTTCCTTTTGCTTTTCACATATCAAGAGCCTGCAATTGATTCTCATTTTGAAATTGGCCCTGGGATTTTGAGTTTGAAAATCTCTTGAGATGATGGCTCTGAATATATAACCCTGATGAAGAACCACTAAATTGCATGACTATAATAGAGTACAACCTGGCCTGGAAATTTGGCGAGGGTAGATTTATATTTCTTCAATGAAATGCTTTTTTAAAATTCCATTAGATTTTAGAAGAGATACAGTCTTTTCAAATTTGAATCCATTGAAAAAAGTACTTCTAAATTACCAGCCAATTTGAAGAATAAAGATTCAATTGGAAACCTAGAGGAATTAAAATGTACTAAGTTTGATGTGACATACAGAGAGAGGAATGTGACCTTGAGAGCAATTTAAAATTCATGTCTTATTTTACTTCTCTGTACAATTGCAGTGTTTATCTAAATAGTTCTTTGATCTCCTATGTTCTATGTTATGTTGGTACTCTATCCAGTTGATTAAATTATTATTTCATAGTGCTCTACTTAAAAAAAAAGCATATGAAAAGACATACACAATAGAACATTTGATAACCTTAAAAATAAGGCTTGAGAAAACAAAGATTAAGGCAAAGACCAATATTGCCAATGTCAAGTTAATAGTTTCTTTTACTGGGTGTCATCACTACCTCTGAGCTTCTCACCAGCCATTATATATAGAAATGAAATGATAATATCTAGAATAATGATCTTCATAGTGTAATGCCGTAAAAATTTTATCATTTATAATTTTAATTTATTCATATTTTAATGTTCATTTTCTGCATGTTTTATTATATACATAATATATTAATACAGTGTTAAAATATTATGTATGTCTAAACATGATTGGTCAAAAAATGTAATGATAATGTAAACATTTGGAAGACACTGTTGTTGGTGGGGGGAGTTCCTTAGCAAAGACAGAGTTTTAGTAGTCCCAAGTGCTGAGAGAAATTCAATGCGAGAAGTAACACTTAGAAAAGTGATAGACAAGGGGAAGAAAACGAAATGCCTTCAGGAGCCAGTAGGGAATACAAATGCTTCAATCAGCTGCTTAAGGTACCTAGGTTGCTTTAAGATAGCTAGTTTCATGGCTCTATGCAAATATGGACAATACCCTGCCTATAAGGATTCAATTGTTCAAATACACTTTTAGTTTTTTAGTGTTTTATTAATAGCACATATTTTTCTCTCAAACTATACATTTTGTATTTTAGTTACAAAAAATATTTAGGGCCCTAACCGGTTTGGCTCAGTGGATAGAGTGTCAGCCTGCAGACCGAAGGGTCCCAGGTTTAATTCTCAAGGGCATG
>NW_005370116.1:609493-639257 GCF_000412655.1 Myotis brandtii | reverse complement strand
AACTTTCTATCCCTCTCCCTTCCTCTCTGTAAAAAATCAATAAAATGTATTTTTTTAAAAAAATATTTAGGTTATATAACATTACTTCTGGTAGATTTTTATATTACTGTTCTAGAGAACACTCATTTATAAACCAATACCTTTTGGTTACCCAGCTTTTCACATTCAGTGACATATTTATTCTCTTTCTTTGGTTATCAATTGACAAGAATAACAGTGTGTTCTTTTTTTTAAAAATATGTCACTGGGAATCAAGCCCACAACCTGGGCATGTGCCCTGACCAGGAATTGAACTATGACCTCCTGGTTCATAGGTCGATGCTCAACCATTCAACCACACCAGCAGGGCAAAAATACATTCTTATTTATTAAGCTAATGTGTATAACATCAAAATGGGTGAATAAAAATGTACATCATGATATAAATTTATTGAATACTTTTTTTCTGAAATTTGACACATTTGTGTGATATAATTATAAAAATTGTAGTCCTCAATGACAACCCTTAATGAAGTAGTTTATTCTTTAATTATGGTATTTTCATACAAGCTAAAAATGTCAAGTATGAGAAGAAAAATAAAAGGATGTTTATATGATATTGAGTCTCAAAAAAGACTTCCTAGAAATGTTTTTAACCCAAGGAAATTGAAGTTAGAAGGTTTGATCAAAGCCATATTACTCTTTATTGGAAAAATGAAGATTCGTTGCAATGTCACCAGAGAGAAGCCTGGAGGTAGTCACCCAGAGCTGATTGTGTGTGCTGTGTTTAATAAGGTTGCTGCCTAATAGACTTCATCACAGGGAAGTCTTTATTGCCCAAGAGACCTTGACATTAGGAACATTATTGGAAGGGTTTCTGTCTACACATGTATCTAGCTATTTACTGGCCCAGAGTTAACATACAATTTTTTCTAAAGGTTGATTGGTTCAGCCATCACTTTCATTTCCTGTCTCCTGTCACTTTTTGCAGTAATCACATAAGTAGTTTCTGTTGTGTTTTTTAAGCAACTTGGATTAAGGAAATAGTTTTTCACTTGGACTAAGAGGCATTTTTCATTAAACAACCTGATCAACATTGCTATTTTCAATTTATATGCTAATAAAGTGTACTTTAGAACTTATAAACATGTGCTGCCCAGTAGGATTTTATTCCTGGATCCAACATAATCTATGGCCTCAGAGGATCTCTTCAGGTTATAAGAGCAAAAGAAAAGTGGTTGTCGATTGAAAAGTATGAGGCTATATTCATAGTGAGGTAGAGGGTTGGAGCAATAAATGATAAATTTAAGAAAGGTTAAAAAGAAATGTAGATATAACAAACATAATTTTTTCTGCCATTAATTATTTAGAATAATTTTTCTAAGAATATTATGTCATATGAATAGTATAAATGCATGTTTATTTTTTGAAAATACTTTACAATCCTTTGTTTACAACATAATGTAATTTACTGTAACATCTAATAGATATTACCTTGCTCATATTAAGTCTTCCAACAACAGCTATAGCTGCAATGGCTGCAATATTCTTAGATGATTCCTGATTATTATATTTGCTCTCAGTACTGAACCTAAAGAATTCCTTAAGTATAGATTATGTTTATTTTTACATGACTTTTTCCCCCAGAAAAGTTTGATGGGCCAAATGTGAAAAAATGATTCAAGGGAAACCAATACAAACAGTCCTAACTTATGATGGTTTGACTTAAAATTATTTTGACTTTACAATGGTGAGAAAGCAATACACACATTGAGATATTCGACAATCCTATATTATAAAAAGCCTGTGGTCATGACACCATCACGCCATAACAACCAATCAGCAGGAGGCTGCGTGTGTGGCAGGCGCGCATGGGTGGGCAGGGCTGCATATGCTGCAAGGTGCGCGCAGGTGAGTGGGGACTTGACGCTGTGTCCCTGTGGGCACCGGTGGGGACTTGACCAGGAGGTGCATTGGGGAGTCCCATGATGCCGGCCCCAGCAGAGTGGGACTCTGGGACTTGGAGGTGTCCTTTTGGCGCCAGCTCTCCAGGGGCCATGCAGCGAACAGGATGCAGGGGATGGGCACCGGGCAGGCGGGGGTGGGGAGCACGGTGCAGGTCCCCAGGTGGCAAGTGGAGGTGCTCCTGCCGTGGGATGGAGGGGGTACGTGGCCTTCGGTGGGGGGAGACAGCATGCGGGGGAAGGGTGAGAGCTGGGAGAGGAATTGAGGCAGAAGGTAAAAGCTGTTACTAAGTGAAAGAGCTAAACGGTTCTGAGCAGCCAATGGCTCAGACACCCAACACTGGGGAAAGAGGATTGGGGACCAGCCAGGCACAAATGAGCTCATGAGGCCCGCGGAGGCGGTGGCAGCCATGCAGCAAAACAAACCTGAGTGGTAGCATCTTGGGGAGGTGATGGGTGGGGCCGCACGATTTCACGCACTGGGCTTCTAGTATATTATAAATATACTAGTATATTTTCTTTGTGTTAGAAAACTTTGCCCAACTGCAGGCTAATGTAAGTGTTCTGAGCATGTATAAGGTAGTTTAGGTTAGGCTTTGACGGTTGGTATGTTAGGTATATTAAGTGCATTTTCAATTTACAGTATTTCTAACATTTAAGGGTTTATCAGGACATAACCCACAAGTTGAGAAGCATCTGTAAGTTTTGTATAAAGAAGATTAAAATCAAGGTTCTCACCTAACAGGCATAATGTAATTAGCTGGTTGAATCAGATCTTTTCTGAGAAATTTAACAGTACCACCCAGAAAAAAAATCACCATTTGGTTATGATAATACCACCTGAGGAGATACACAGGGACCTTGACACAGTACAGGCAGTGAATTAGCATAAGCCATGAGTAAAGGTATGAGTCAGATAATTCATCAGTAAACAAAAGTCAGAATCCAAAGCTCAAGTTGCTGGAGTGTGTTCAGCTCAAGGGCTATATAAAGATAGCAAGTTGAGCTTCCAAAATAAAGTTCTCCAAACACCTGCTGCTGTTAGAATATGTCTGACATAGTTCTGGGCTTGGGAGTAGATAAGAGAAAGATGTTGTATCAGAATTTGGTGATTGGAAACAACTCGTGAAACTTTTCTACGTGTGGATGCCTTATATAGAGATTCTTCTTTTCCATTTGATGCCTGAGTGGTTTTGGAGATGAATATGAGAAGCTGGTGCTTCCCAATGTCAGTGAAAGACCCATCACTCAGGGCAGATAAGCTGCTTTGATTTTATTTTGGGCCCGCCCCCCTTTTTAGATGATTTTTATTAAACTGAATATTTATTCTGTGCATTATTAAGTTGCCGCATTCTGTTGCTTTCTAGTTTGCGCTTAAGTAGTTTAGTTAACTAAGGCTCTATGTTGCCATATTCTTGAGTAATTTGCATAATTTGGACATGGAGTGGGTGAGTATATGAATATGTATATATGAATTATATATGTTTAGATATGGTATGTTGAATGTTATAATCAACAATATTAATGCTTTTCTATTAGATATTTCTTATCTCTCCTACTATGGATGATGTTCCTATTATTCAGTGATATTTGATTTTCTTCTTCTGGGCAAACAGATAAATTGCACATACACAACTCCTTGAAGCGAGATGAAGCCATATGACTTCCTACAGCCAATGACATTTGACCTGGAATTGCATATATCATTGGTTCTAGATTGAAATACTTAATTACCAAATATCAACTGTTCAACTTGATTTTTCTTCTGCTGCATGGACTTAAAGGTGCAGTTTAACATGTAGGTAACATATCCAGCATTTATAGAACAGCCGCACTGGTCAGTTTTAAAGAACAGTAGCAGGCTGCACAAATATAAAAGAAAACGTTGACGTTTGCAACCACTGAGATTTACAGGTTGTTTCCTATCATAACATAATCTACTTTATACTGAACTAGCCACAAAGGAGAACTATTACAAAAATTTGTAGGTATTAAAGATGAAGATCTTTAAGAGGTAAGGGATATTCCCCAAATATTTCCATAATAAGAAAAAGAATTCAAGTGATGCTGACTCATGTTCTCTTAATCATGTAAAAATCTTTAATGACACATCTACAATAATAAAAGTGTAATATGCTAATTAGCCCGGTCCCGGGTGCCTTCCAGCAGCCAGAGGAGGGAAACCCAGGTCCCAGGTGCCAGAGGGGAGCTGGTGCCAGCAGCCGGGGGAAGGAAGGCCTACTCTTGTATGAATTTTTGTGCATTGGGCCACTAGTTATTTTATAAGTAATGATAATCACTTGTGAACTAACCCTTTATAGCAATCTGTTAAAAATAATCTCATTCGTAAGCAAGCGAGATATTTTTATATTTAATATTTATGATTTTATAAATAGATTGAATACTATTTCTTAAGGAATATTGAAGAATTAATTTACAAATTCAAGTTTAACAAATTGGTTATATAAAAATTTTCCACATTGTATCTTGTCACTTAACCTTTTATTCCACATGAACTCATATTTGCTGGAAAAGTTTTGTAACTATTTGTTTAGTTAAGTTAATATTAAATTATTTTTATGTAAATTATATTTTCTTTACTGGCCTCCTGTATCTACTTTTGTAATTAGGTTGATCAAAATAAAAGGAAAAACTAAAAATTCTTTTATCATTTTTCTGAAATTGACTTGATTTTGATCAAAGCATAATATGCTAATTAGACTGGACCTTCCAGACATCATTCCGGACGTCCTTCTGGATGAAGCCGTGGCAGTGGGGGCCAAGGCAGAGGCAGTTATGGGAGATCAGGCAGGCAGGCAAGTGGTTAGGGGTGATCAGGCACGCAGACAAGCAGTTAAGAGCCAGCAGTCCCGGATTGCGAGAGGGATGTCCGATTGCTGGTTTAGGCCCAATCTTGCAGGGATCAGGCCTAAATCAGCAATCAGACATTCCCCAAGGGGTCTTGGGTTGCAAGAGGGTGCAGGCCGGGCTGAGGGACCCTCTCCCCTGGGAACAAATTTCTTGCACTGGGCCTCTAGTCTTATATAATAAAAGACTAATATACAAATCGACTGAACAGTGAAATGACCAGTCACTATGACACGCACTGACCAACAGGGGGTAGACGCTCAATGCAGGAGCTGCCCCCTGGTGGTCAGTGCACTCCCACAGGGGGAGTGCCACTCAGCCAGAAGCACTGAGCCAGGCTCACAGCTGGCAAGTACAGCAGTGGTGGTGGGAGCCACTCCCACCTTAATGGCAGTGCTAAGGATGTGTGACTGCAGGCTGGTTTAGGCCCAATCTTGCAGGGATCAGGCCTAAATCAGCAATCAGACATTCCCCAAGGGGTCTTGGGTTTCAAGAGGGTGCAGGCCGGGCTGAGGGACCCTCTCCCCTGTGCACAAATTTCTTGCACTGGGCCTCTAGTCTTATATAATAAAAGACTAATATACAAATCGACTGAACAGTGAAATGACCAGTCACTATGACACGCACTGACCAACAGGGGGTAGACGCTCAATGCAGGAGCTGCCCCCTGGTGGTCAGTGCACTCCCACAGGGGGAGTGCCACTCAGCCAGAAGCACTGAGCCAGGCTCACAGCTGGCAAGTACAGCAGTGGTGGTGGGAGCCACTCCCACCTTAATGGCAGTGCTAAGGATGTGTGACTGCAGGCGTAGGCCCGCTCCCTCCACTCCCTTTGGGAGCAGGCCTAAGCCAGCAGTTGGACATCCCATGAGGACTCCCAGACTGCAAGAGGGTGCAGGTCTGGTTGAGGGAACCCCAGAGTGCATGAATTTCAAGCACTGGGCCTCTAGACTGATTATAAAGAAAATGTGGAGCAGTGCCCAAACTAAGAATTGGCTTATAAAAAATCGTCCTATATAATAAAAGCCTAATGTGCTAAGTGTCTGGTCAACTGGTCAGCTGTTCAACCAATCAAAGTGTAATATGCTAATAATATGATAAGGCTGCTCAACTGTTCACTACTATGTGCACTGACCACCAGGGGACAGACGCTCTGACTGGGAGGTTAGCTTGCTGCTGGGGTCCAGCCAATCGGGACTGAGCGAGATGGGGCCGACACACTCTGGAGCCCTCCCACAGTCCCTCCCTGGCTGGCCAACCTCCCGCCTCTCTCCCTGGCTTTCATCATACACTGGTGGGATCCCTCAGCCTTGTCTGTGTCCTCGCACAATCCCTCAGGGGATGTCAGAGAGGTGGTTTCAGCCCGATCCCGCAGGCTAGGCCGAGGGACCCCACTGGTGCATGAATTTGTTGTCATTTCATTGGCTAAAGTGAGTCACATGGCTGCTTGCACTGATAATATTCAAAATAATAATAAATAATAGTGACAAAGGTGCATGTTATTGTTCTTGAATTTATGGAAACAGTTCATAGGTTTCCCTGTTTTATATGATGTTGGCTGTTGACATGAGAAAATATTGGTGTAATCATGATGATTTTTCTTAATTTACTAAATATTTTTATTGGAAATAGATATTGATTTTACCAAAGGTTCTGGAATTCTATTAAGAAAATCAGATAGTGCTTAAAATTTTTATTGTGATTAATTCTATAAATAAATATATTTTTATTTACCCATCCTAGTTCTCCTTCAACACAATTTATATTTGGTTATAGTTTCTTTTTTTTCTCCTCCTTTGCTGCTCTTCCCCCTCTACTTCTTTCCTACTTCATTTTCTCCCCTCTTTTTTAAAATATATATTTTTTGGTTTCAAGAGAGGAAAGGAGGAGAGAGAAATGAAAACATCAATGATGAGAGACTCATTGATGGGCTGCCTCCTGCACATCCCCAACTGAGGATCGAGCCAGCAACCCGGGCACATACTCTGACTGGGAACTAAACTGAGACCTCCTGGTTCCCAGGTCAACACTCAACCACGGAGCCACACCAGCTGGACTTTCTCCTCTTTTTATATCCCATTGTACAAGTTCAATCTGCTAGCATTTCATTTAGGGTTGTTGTGTCAGTTTTTATGCAATGAATCAAGACCATTCTTGTATGGAGGACAGAACCATGCCAGATATTTTAAAAATAATTTTATATAAGAAATCCATAATGCAGGAGAGGGAGAGAGAGATAGAGACAGAGATAGAGAGAGAAAGAAAGAGAGAGAGAGAGAGAGAGAGAGAGAGAGAGAGCTTAAAAGGGGGGTAAAACAGAGATAGTAATTAAGGAAGCAGCTATAACCCTTAGGACAGGAGGAACAAATGGAAGAATGGAAGATATGGGTGTTATCAGAACATACATTACAGTAAGAGGGCCCCTACAGAGCCAGGACTCTGAAGAGGGGGCACTGGCTATCTAGTCTTGGTATCTCTGAAGGAGCACAATTGAAAATGGCTCTGTAATACTAAAAATAAAACAAGTCTCGAGGCATATGAAAAATGCTCAATGTCACTAATTATCAGAGAGATGCAAATTAAAATGACCTCACATCTGTTAGAATGGTTACCATTAATAAATTAACAAACAAGTGCTGGTGAGGATGTGGAGAAAAGGGAACCCAAGTATACTTTTGGTGGGAATGCAGACTGATGCAGCCACTGTGGAAAACAGTGTTTCCTCAAAAAATTAAAAATGGAACTGCCATTTGACCCAGTCATCCCACTTCTAGGAATATATCCTAAGAAGCTGGAAACACCAATCAGAAAGAATATAAGTTCATAGCAGCATTACTTTTAATAGCTAAGATATGGAAACAAACCAAGTGCCCATCAGTAGATGAATGGATTAAAAAACCATGGTACATTTACACAATGTAATACTATGGAGCTGCTGTAAAGAAGGATGTCTTGCTGTTTGAGACACTATGGAGGGACCTGGAACATATTATGCTAAGCAAAATAAGCCAGTCTGGGAAAGAAAAGTATCACATGACCTCACTTATATGTGGAATCAAGTGAACAAAATAAACTGATGAACAAAAAGATCCAGAGACATTGAAGCATGTATGTATTTCAGAGGAAGGCAGGGCCGGGGGGGGTGAGGGAGGAAGGGAATTAACCAATGAACTTACATGTATAATAGAGGTCCGTTGCAGGAAGATTCCTGCAAGAATAGAGCTTCCTCGGGCCTATTCCTGCAAGAATAGGGCTTCCTGAGACCGCAGCGAAGCAGAGAAGGGAGCGAAGCCCACCGAGGCGGGCTTCATTCCCTTCTCCGATGCCTCGCTCCCTCCCTTTGCCACTTAGCCCTCGGCTCCCTCCCTTCTCTGCCACCTGGGCTCTCTCCCTTCTCTACTGCTTTGCTCCCTCGCCAGGTCACAGATCCAAGGCCCGGATCCCCCGGGCAGTGTTGGGCACTATCGGCCCCGCCTCACTGGGTCAGGGATCCAGGCCCGGGTCCCGTGGGCAGCGTCATGCACTTCCGGCCCCGCCTCGCCAGGTCAGGGGTCTGGGGCCCGGGGCCCGCGGGCAGTGTCACATGTATAATACTTTCAACAATAAAGAAAAATTTAAAAATAAAATAAAAACATGAAAGTTGAGGTATCGGTTTCTGCCAAAGTGAAAAACTGTTGATGAGACGATGCTGACAGGAACAGCGAGCAAAACAGAATGAGGCATGCTCATTCTCTCACCTGTCTGCCAGGTTCCCTTTGCCACCATTGATCGCTGAAAACTGATGGGGAGCCAGCTGACAAAGGAGAAACATCGTTTGCAGAGGCCCAGCTCCAACTACATTATGGAGGGTATTCAGTACAGTGCACTACATTTCAGCCATGGTTACCCAGTGTAACCGGTTTCCAATTTCTATTTTAAGTATTAGTATTATAGATACACTATGTTTGTAAAGTGAAAAAGTAAAGTTTTTATATTTTCTTTGCTCTGGAATGGTTTACATAGCATGAGAATTTTATATCCATTGAAAATGTAAATGCAATTTGAATCAACTCTTGGGAACCAAGGGCATTAGGGAGGGTATTCAGTACAATGTACTACATTTCAGCCATGGTTACCAGCATGCATATGCTTTCTGCCTTTGCTTAATTCTTGGCTGCTTTCTGACACAATCTGGAAAAGCTGTTTGTTGCTGTTCTCACTTGCATTGCTTTTACTTTGGCAAAACATTATCACATATCTAGTGTGGTATTGATATTTGAAATTATGAGATAAAGCGATAATTTTGAACATAGGCATGTTTTATGATGCGGTAACATACATCTATAGACAGAGACTTCATCACATATGCTGACACACTTTTAAATTTATGCAAATAATCACATTTTGAATAACAATACTTTTTTTCAAATATATATCTCTTTATAGTACACTTGATTGATCACTACATTATAAAGAACAGTTTGAATATGATTGCCCTATGTGGGTTGCTAAAGTTGGATGCCTTAATATTTAAGAATCAATATTAACCTACCTGAGGTAAACATAGTCTGGTTATATTTTGTTTAGTCAGTGTCATTTTTTTTTGCTAGACTATATGTTTATGTGGGTTGCTAAAGTTGGATGCCTTAATATTTAAGGATCAATATTAACCTACCTGAGGTAAACAAAGTCTGGTTATATTTTCTTTAGTCAGTGTCATTTTTTTTTGTTGCTAGACTATATGTTATTTATTTTTTAAAATATTTTTATTGATTTCAGAGAGGAAGGGAGAGGGAAAGAGAGAAACATCAATGATGGAAGAGAATCATTGATCAGCTGTCTCCTGCACACCCCTTACTGGGAATCACGCCCACAACCCAGCATGTGCCCTTGATTGGAATCCAACCAGGGACCCCTCAGTCTGCAGGCTGACACTCTATCCATTGAGCTAAACCAGCTAGGGCTAGATTTGAATAGGGACTGTTATTGAGGAACATGAAAAAAAAAACTTCTGGAAATAATTAGTTTTAATTCTTTATTGCATAGGTCATTATAGTGTCTCTGCTGGGCACTTTCCTTCACTTATCATTTGGGCCATCTTTTCTAGAAATTTCAGGTCACACTGTCTTAGAAATAAAAGAAAAATTATTATTATTATTTTTAGTTTACAGACTCCTTTTTCAAGTTTTGAGATCTTTGTTTAATTTGTATTAATTTTACAGTCTCTAATATAAGGTCTATAATAGTGGAGTTAAACTTTCTAGTGCTTTGAGGTAGACACATTTAATTCCTCAGTTTCATGTGCATTTTCAGAGTATATGAGGAAGGAAAACGTTGCTTATGTCTTTGAAGAAAGGAGTGTAAAAACGTATTCATGCATTATTATCCTTTTCCAAACACTTTCTGGTTTATAACAGAAAAGCATTGTTTAAAAGATGTTTTATCATGATAAATAATAACCTAAAATTAAATATCAAATTTATTTATACACATAAAACATGTTCTTTAGGGAGATAAATATAGAAATTTGAAAGTAAGAAATCCTTATACATTTGATTTTACTAATCTTTACAAAAACATAAAAACATTTTCTTTTAAGCAGTTAAATGTCAAAAGAGGAAATTTGTTTTTACCGAGAGTGTTTTAGAAGAAAACTTTGCCCTTGATCCTGTCTTTTAGAGTCATTTTGGATTTAAGATCATTTTGCCTGCTCTTCCAATAGAATTATTCTTTTCTTGCCTTGACTAGCAGTGTTCCAAAATCATGACTAACTACAAAGCAAATCCCCCAATGCATGTGTCAAAACAATGTGATACATGCCTGAGTAGAATACCAGAAACAAAGCTCTGGTGATGTTTCTAAAGCAACACTTAATTAAGTTGTTGTTCCCGCAGTAAAAACAACATCAGACTCTTGGGTCCAGCATTCTGAACCAAGGGACAACACAGCTTCACAGTCTCTGATAACAGGACATGCTTTGAGTAGAAAAAAATATATATACTCGTCCAAAAGGAAAAGCAGACATTTTAGTAGATTATCTGATTAAAAACTAGTTTTATAAGCCCATTTTATTTTAGAGGCAGGGTAGCAAATTGGAAAATTATTGTGATAGTTGATAGATGTGTCAAACTTATCAAAGTAATAATATGAGGAGCAATCTCACTTTTAGCTTAAAAGATTAAGGGAAAGTTGTTTTAGAATTATAATTAGAATGGACATACTCTTATTTCTTACTTTGGAAACCAAGTTTAACCCTTTACACTAAGAAATGATAATATCAACCTATGTACAGTTAAAGCATATGCATGGGAAATAAAATTCTAGTAGAAACCATTATAAGAATGAAATATGTATATTGATTTTATAAAACAAAATGTTTCCTGTTTGCTGTTTTTATCATTTTTCTAGCTTGTATAAAACAAACACAAACTTAAGATTTATGACGTTGAGTATATGAAAAAAAATTGCCTGAGTAATAGATGTTTTATCTCAATTTAGAAAATCAATCTAGGATCAAGTTAAAACTCAAAACGCTTTTCTTTCTTGTTGATCTTAGATTATATTAACCATTCAATAATTGTACATTTTGATTAGACACATGAATTATATTATAGAAGTAACACTTGTTCAAAGAAATATTCTGATGAAATAATATGATAGTTATGTCTCAGCCCATAGTTAATGAGTAACTTTTTATGTATGTAAGTCCTGATTTTAACCATATAGTGTATTTCTTATCCAAAATATAGAAAAGTGTTCCAGATTTTGCGTTAATGATACAGCAAATATGCCAGGTAACAACAATGTAATAGAAACACAAAATTGTCTAATTTACTTATATAAAAGGACAAAAATGAGATTTGGTAGGGTCAGGGGAGAGTTAAGCAGAACATAAGACATAGATTTAATAAAAACCTATTAATAGGTTGAAGTCAGATAAGAGCAGAAGCATATTTTGTGCAACAGGCATCCCTTTCTTCTCAAAATGCATACACTCAGACACAGCCAGAATTAGTAAAACAGCATTAGAAGCACATAAAACTTGGAAAATGACTCCCTTCTTCATGCATAATTTAAAAATTAGAGTATAATTTAATGTAGTTGTTAATAATCCAAAAATATTCTTATTTTCCCATCAAAAATATTTTCAGACTTTTCTGAAGGGTGAAATATTAAACATTTCTTCCACCAACATTTCACTCCATCTCACTCCAATATAGTGGGGCCCACTTCTTCATCTTGATGTCAAATATACTTGGAATTCATTCTTTCAGAAGTAAGTCACTCTCCCTACTGAGCCCATCTGGGTTGCCTCTTCTTGGTTCCCTGTTACGATTTTTATTCAAGAACTAGAGTACTAACCTATGTATCTAAGACTCTATTTAACCTGACAACCTTAGTCAGTTCTGTTTCCTTTGGAACTGCCTGGAATCTCCAACATCTGTAGAGACTGATCAGAATGCTACTGCTTCCCATCAGCCTTTTATATTCATTCTTCTCATGGATTTTCCAGTGCCACACTCTGAATAGACATTCTGAAAACCACCCCTGATCCCTGCTATTAGGTGCCAACCTGGCACCTGGAAATCACTTTTTACAGCCCTACCTAGGAATGACTCCTTTCTCTGTACTCTAATATGAAATCCTCAGCTTCCTCTCTGTAAAAAGCTTTTGTCTACATTTGTCCCTCCCAGTCTCACCTACAACTCCATCTTTTTCTCTTCTAATAAGTGGATATATATTTTGTTCTCAAATAAAATATTTTATATCAAAAGGTAAATAACTAAGCTATAAAATATAACATCTAAATTTTTCCAGTTATTTTATTTCCCATTTTTTTCATTTCTATTTTTGTAATTTCCACAGTCCCAGATCTCAATATAAACTTTCATGAAAATTAGCACACACTTAATAGTTTTCATATGGATAAACAAAAAAGAACTCAAAGATAATTATTATTTACAGTGTATGTTGAATATGATTTACTTTTTATTCACCCCTGAATGTTACTGGTTGTAGGCACATATTCATATTTTCCATAAAAATATAATTTTTATTTAATGTTGAATATATATTGTGCATTCAACTAATTGCTACCATTAAGCATTTTAAATATTCTTAATTCAAACAAAAATAATACAGAAAATAGTGAATTAACTAAATGTCTGTGAAAAAAATCTGGATAAAAATTAAGGAAATAGAGCCCAGCCAGTGTGGCTTAATAGTGGAGAGCGACCCATTAATGAGAAGGTCAGTTTGACGCCCGGGTTTCAGGTTCGATCCCCAGTAGGTGGTGTGCAGGAGGCAGCCGATCAATGATTCTCTCTCATCATTGATATTTCTAGCTTTCCTCCTCTCTCTCCTTTCCCCTCTCTGAAGTCAATAAAAACATATTTTAATAATTTAAGAAAATAGGAATGCATCTAATAAAATGAGGTAATAACTGTGATACCTATTACCTGTGAATTAGTTTATTCTTTCTCCCAAAGCCCAATATATGTCTCATCAATTTACCATAGAGTTCAGCTTAGTAAATCATTTCCTATGAACACAGGCAATATAAACTAATTTGAGTGTTTTGCTTAAGTAACACACAGTTAATAATGGGGTCTGTTACCTCCCAAAATACATTCCCAAATTAGACTCAATTGCCTTCTGGATTATTCATAGTTTTGGATAATCCACGTTGCTGCTCTCTGATAGTTGAGAATTATTTGTAAAAGCATTCCAAAAATGTGCTAATTACTTAAAATAAAAATAGATATTTTCTATACTTGTACGCATGGTTTTGATATTTGTACTCTGGATATTTATGATATAACATCTGCCTAAATTCCATGTGCTATTTGAATTAATTATGATAAATTGTATAGATTAGAAAGACTTTTATTAAGCTAGAATCACAAAAATAAGGAAGTTTAAAAACAAACAACATCTCTATATTTGCTATTATACCTTAGAAAATGGCATTACATAAATACAGATATATTTATTACTTTTCTCAAACCCAGCCCATTGAGAGATTCTTTGACCTCTTGAATAGTTTAACTCAATACTTTAATCTATTTTTACTAAAAAAAAAAAACACAAAAAACTAATATTTGCTCACCTCATTGGAACAAATATTCACTCTGATATCTGATATATAGTTAATTTAAAAAAGAAACACTGACTCATTTCTTAGAGTTTCTACTTTCTTCGAATAGCTGACTCTTTTCCATGAAGAACACAGCGGGATGTTAAAAAAGTTTTCCAGAAAAATATAAAGTATTTTTATAGATAAAATAAAGCAATTTCAGTACGATTTATCATCATATGAAAGGTAAATATGTAAACCATATCAATCACTGTTAGGAATCTTCACAGCTCTGTCACAGACTGATTGACTTGTTATCTCACTCACTCACTGAATCCAGAAGTCATCAAGTCTACTGCATACCCAGGATTGTGCTAGAAACTACCTACTTATAAACAGATGAGCTTGGCACTTTATAGTAAGTTCTATGATGGAGTTGAATACAGGGCACTGAGGAAGCAAATGAAAGGAGCTTTCCACTTGGGAAACATCTGAGTGGAATCCTGCGTGATTAGTAAGATTAACCCTGTCCTCTTGATTCTCTTGGTCTTCTAATATGTTCTCAAATCTGCCAAATTTATTTTTTGTAAAAATTAATCTCTGAAAAGGTTATTTTTTAACTTAAAATTATTCCCACTAATTTATTGGCAAAATTCAAACTTACTTTATGGCTCATAAGACTCTTCATGATTTTCCTATGTCTACAACTAGATTCATACCTAAATAGACCTTAAAATATTCTACACCATAAGACCAAACAACATCGGGTTCTATTTTTCCAGTTATATGAGGTTATCCTTTGATTATTCTTCTGATTGAAATGGATTTATCCAACTGGTTTAATCTTACTCATATTTCTAGACTCATGTCAGATTTTAGCAAATGAGGAAAATTTTCCAGACCCATCTGGCTGTTAAGATGGTCTTGTGTGGTGCTTCCATATTCTCTGACACTTCCCTTTAAATGTGTTTATCACAAGAGGCCCGATGCACGAAATTCGTGCAAGAGTAGGCCTTTGCAGCCATGCCGGCTGCCTGGATCCCTCACACCCAGGGCAGCTACCTAGATCCTGCAGCTGCTTCATCCGGAAGGACTTCCAGAAGGAAGTCTGGATGGCCGTTTGGTCAATTTGCATATTACGCTTTTATTACTATAGTGTATCATAAAAGCCTTTCTGCTAAACTGAACTTCAGTATAAAGACAAAGACAGTTTTATTTATTTCTATAATTCCAGGTTAGCACACTGTCTGGCACATAGTAGGCAGTCAATGAAAATCTAAATGAATTAAAAAATAATTCATTGTGGAGCAGCACTGAATTGTTTTTTGTTTATTTGTTTTATCTTTTTCCCTCACACCAACTTATTCCAGGAAGATAAGAATGAAAATTTGTAAGTTTTGGAGATGACAAGGCCTCTCCACTTTCTAAGTGATATCACTACCTCCAGGCTTTCTCCATTAAATTCATCCTCAGACTATGTTAGGAGATCCTCGTAGGGCATTTGCAGTAATCTTAGCTTAACTTGGCTGGGCTTGAACTATCACATTATAATATGTTCAAACATATGTATGTTTACTGTGCCCACAGTATCCATATCATTTTTTGTATATCTAATATATAACACAGTATCTAGGACATCATATTTTCTCAATATTTTTTTTCTATTTATCTATCTATTTATGTAGCCTGTATGTATTTAGCAGCTTCTATTGAGTTAAACAATTGTCAACATAGTGTTTGTTATAGTACAAGTTGATATAAGTCAAAATATCTATATAAGACAGAACCTGACCAAAAAGCTAAGGCACCAAGCAAGGTTTCCCAGAGTATTTCAGTGGAAGAAAATGTTAATATTGAGTTGGAGTTAACTGGGTGAAAGGGACAGAGGTGAGGGAGTTCAATCAGAACAGGAGCATGCAAACAATCAGTGGTGAAAAGCATAACATGATCAAAGAAGGAGAAGAACGACATTGAATTTTAAAGATCAAGCTGATTGTGTGGTGTGAGGTTAGATGGAAGAGGTAGAGAGGTAGAGATTCGGCCATTGAGGCCTTTTGGCCACAGCAAGTATTTGAAAAAAATTTTATAAACTACAAAAGCAATTAACAGGTCTTAAGCAAGAGATGACATCATAACACTTTATTTAAAAACCAACAAATGTGTGAGGAGCAGAATATAATGAGACAAGAATAAATATGGGAAGACCAGGAGTCCAAACAAGAGATGAAGTACCCAAGCCAGGGTTGAAATAATGCATATGAAGTCAATAAAATGAATATTAGGAAGGAAAAGTAAAAAAAAAATAGATTTAATGAGACATGGGACTTTGAAGGTTAAGGGAAAACCTGTGTCAGGTCAATAGGATGAATATTGGGCCAATTTCTAATAAGACTTAAAAAAGAATTAAACAAATGTATGAATAATATATGGTGATGGGAGAAGATTTTACCTTGGGTGGTGGACACACAGTGCAATATACAAGAATAGACTGTTTCATCTGTTCACAGCTGTAAACCTACTTTTTGCGATCCTATATTTCTTCTTCTCTACAATATTTCTCAATCAGTTACCCCTTCATTATGTTTTTTTCTGTTGCTCAAGCCGATCACCTGGGAGTCTTCCATTAACCCTTTTTTTTCAAACAGGAAATTTAATTTCTATTTAAGAAAATTAATTTACATAAAAAGATTTAAGAGAAAATATTTAGGTGTAGTTAAGCCTTCTGATATAAACAAGGTAGAATTTTGAAGTATTTAAATACTGTCATGATATTAATTTTTTTTTTACATTTAGGGACCAATGAATCCCATAATATATATTACTATGATGGTTCTTTAATGAAGTCATTTTCACATAATGGCTAAAATGATAGGATATTAAGTCAACAAACAGGTCTGGATTTCACTGTTTGACATTAAGCACTTTATTTAATCAGTAAATTGGAGACTATATTATAGAACCTTAGAGATATAGTGTGAGAATAAAATGACAATGTATATGATTTGCTATTATGTGTTCTATTAGAGGCCCGATGCATGAAATTCGTGCAAGAGTAGGCCTTTGCAGCCCCGGTGGCTGCCTTGGTCTTCGCAGCCAAAGCAGCTGCAACTCTGGCTTCGTCCAGAAGGTTGTCCTTGTCCAGACAGTCATTCCGCTGTTTGGCCATTCAGTCGATTTGCATATTATGCTTGGTGTCTGGTTCATGGAAAATCTTTAATAAGTGTTAAATATTATTCTGTTATTATCAGAAATTGCCTCTGCTTTGGGATTTGGTCTTTTCTTTTGTTACAATTTTAAAATGTGTAATATTCTGTCATTCTTGTTTTCTGTTTGCTTGTTTTTTTTTTAAAAAAAAAATGGCCTATGTTTTTGTGTAAATGGCCTGGTAGTTTCAAGTTTAGTGTTTAATAGCTCTAGCTAAACTTTAGATTAGTGTATATAGACATCAAAACAATGGACAATGAAAAGCCGCATAGCATCTGACTGCAGACTGAAAACTTCACTGCATTATCCAATCTTGAGGTTCACAGAAGTAAAGGGAAAAGGGAAAACTAACATGTTTCAGAATATAAAAATAGCAAGAAGAGTCAGAAAGAAGTAAATTTAGAGGCATCTTTCGGACTCTGTCTTTTGTGTTGCTCCAGCAACCTGAACCTCAGTTTTTGTAGTGATTCAAATGTCTCTGCTTATCTGTTCTCCTTTCTGCCTCACTCCTGTTTACATTTAATAGTAGGACTAATTCAGTGCTTCTGGCACATTGTAGTAACTAGTCAAATCCAATTTAAATTGTTTAATCAATAAAGCAAACATGCCTTCTGCAAACTATATTAGTTTTGCTTTTTTTCTTCCATCTAAGACAAGTCTATATGTGTACTTTATTAGAGCTTAAGAAGATAGCATAAGTAAAAGTACTTGTTGCAATTGGTTACTCTTTTTGTGTGATAGTCCTAAGTACAAAAATAATAATCATTATCCTTCAGAAAGTGAATTAAACAAATGTATGGTACAAAGTCAAATCATCTTCATTTTCATGGGCCCATGCTATGAGAAGCATTTTTTAAAATGTGAACAAATCACATTATGGAATAAGTGTAAAGAATGGAAATCGCCTTTCTCCTTCCTGTTTGTTTTGTTGTTGAGGGACTGTAATTAGTGTGACACAGCCTTCGTCCTTTTAGCTTCTTCAGTTAATGTTCACCAGGGCAAGATGAGTAAATTATCAGATTGATAACTTTTAAAGCAGGAACTGGGTAAATGTAGTCAGGATCACCCCTCTTCCTTCTCTTAGGGATCTGCTTCCTTCAAGAGAAAACACATTCTACTCTATGCTGGTCACTTTCTTAAGCTTAAGTCGGGGTTTTTCAACCATAGCACCACTGACATTTTGAATCAGATCATTTTTTTGGTTTGTTTGTAGAATCTTTTGTACCTTGTAGATGTGTATCAGAATTCCTGGCTTATCCCCATTTATTGCCAGTAGCACTACCCAAATTGTGACAATATAAACTTTCTCCAGATATTGCCAAATGTCGATTGAGAGGGATCACATTCAGTGGAGAACTACTGCTTTAAGTCTTGCTTTCCCAGGAAGCTCGATTGGAGTTTGAATAGGTGACTCAGTCTAATTCTAATTAACCTGAACCAAATTTTACAGTAACTCTTTCAGTAACAAAATCAGTGCTTTAATTTCCACTTATGTAACCCCTTTGTTTCCCTTACACAGTCTAAATACTGAAAGGAGTGTTGGTTTGGGGTCTTCCACAATTTTAATTATGGAGAACGGAATTAGATTTTGTTGTTTGTTTGCGACAATTAACTATAAATGCAGGGTAAACACATTGATGGGGGAAATGATAAAATATTTTAAAATATAATCTTAACTTGCAGGTCAATTTTAATGATCTGTTCAAGAGCCACATTTTTGTTATTAAACAGACCATTATTTCTTTAGATGTGGAAATAGGATGGCAAGCTTTAGAAAGACATTGGAACATGGTCAGAGAAAGGCATATATTTTCCTTGTCTCACTTTGCCTACAAACTATGTCTCACACTGTTGAAATTAGTGGGAAATTGTGTATACTCTGACGTCAAACAAGCTTGGGTCATTTATTGCCTCTGGAACTATACTTAATATAAAAATTTTCTCTAATTTTGTTTTCTGACCTCTAAAAGTGGCTAATTTTAGTACCTTTGTCTCATATTTTTATGTTTGATGATAACATTAGATAGTGTGTGTCAAGTATTTATCACAGTATCTGGCGTATAAAAAGCACTACAAAATTACAGCCATTTTTCTGATTCATACTCAAAATGATGCCAGCAGGACAAGTATCTATTCATGATGTTCTCAGGGCAAAAAGGAAAGAGATCATTGAAACACTGGGATCAGCAGAGATAAGAGAGACTATTTAGCCCATCAAAACCACCAAGTATAATCTGGTTGCTCAGCGGGCTTAGAAGGATGATTCAATAAAAGAGACCATGAGACTGTAGGTTCAGTTCATAGCACTGCACAATGACAACATGCAAAATGAAAGAGTGGTAGAGGGACACAGCCAATAAATTAAAGAAAAAAAGTCACAGAAAACATGAACATCATTAGTTACCTCATTAGAGAAAAAATCTTGGTTGTTAGAAAGTACATTTCAGATTTAAATGAATGCCAAAGGTGCCCAAGCCCAGCAGGCAGCCCACTTCTGAAAGTCTTTTTATTTCATCAAAAGATAACTGAAGAGGACAAGATAATAGGATGACAAAAAAAAAGACAACCAGTGTCAGTATTAGAATATTTTCTCTAGCCACAAAAGATTTACAGCACTCTTGATGTGGTTGTTAGATAAAAATCACTATTACTGTGCATATTGAAATTGTCAACATATAAAAGACATATATACTTTAATTTTCTAATAACTGTTTTGGTGGTTCTCAACTAATTTTTGAAAGGACCTTGTTCAAGTGTTGATAAAATGGAAACAGATGACACAACTAACCATGTGAATACAGGAGTGTCCGCAAGAAACAACTTCTCCCAATTTGGTCTGATAGCTATAGTGATTTTTGATGCATAGGTGCTGCCTGAGCAGGGACTGTTACCACATAACCCCTTCTTGCGGTAGCAGCTTAGAGAGACATTTTGACTTTGTGCTGAATGGGACCAATAACTCTTTCTCTGAAAGGTAAATGACAAGCAAAGACTCAGGTAGGTGATATGAAGTAGAGAGCTGGCATTCTTCTTTCTTCTTTCTGTCTACTAAGAGTTTCACGTGGTCACACTAACTGATTTTGAAAGTCCTATTGTGAGCACAGTAGAAAGTTGTCATGGAGAAAATGTAAAAGAAGAGGAAATCACAAAACAAAACAAACATTTCCTATGCGTTCTACCCTTTGGAGCATTTTTCAGGAAGAAAGAAAGTGACATCTTTGATTGTCTAATTTTCCCAATTCTCTCTTAATTTACCTTTGGTTACTATGCAATTCAACACTTGAGCACAAAGATGAAACTGTTACAACTCTGTGATGAATAGAAGGAGTTCTGCACTCTGTGGAAACAGAAAGACAACGTGATTCCACTTCTCTTTTATCTTAAGGGTCCTCTCACAATTTGAAGAAATCACGGCACTCTAGTTCAAGTTTAACAAAGTCATTTCCTCACCTTCATTTCCACATGGGAAGAATGTCAAATACAAATCTAGCAAGAAGCTAAAATTTAGTCAGAGGTAATTGTTTTTTACTTTAAAAGAAATCCTTCAAAATTAAGGCAATATACCAGTACAATATATTGTGCATATATTGATTTCATCATACTTTTTGTAAATTCATTATTTTGAAGAAAACCATCAGGTAAAACAGCTGCTTTACTATTAGATGTCTTGTTATGATGTGCAACTGTTCAAATGCAAACAATTATTTAAATGCTATATTTAAAAAAAACTCTAATCTTAAACTGCTCTGAATTTTGAAAGTAAAGTTTCTCAAAGAACTTTGGGAAAGTGAAACTTCTATGTCATATTAGGATATTAGTTACATACATTTACAAAATGGAGAAATGAAGCCAACACTCAAATTTAAATCATGGCTTATCTTTTTTTTTTTTTACCTTTGGATGGTCAATACCTTGAGTTGATTTTCTTAAATGTCAATATTTCTTAGATTAATTCCTAAACAAAATACACTATGTCCTGAAACATAGCTGAACATAACTCTTTGCTTGCAAAGGATGAATAAGTAGGGGAAGGCTGGAACCTGGAACTTTTCCTTAATGTAAGATGCTTTCTGGTCTCCATGGCCTTGCATAGGGAAGGTTTCTTTAGTTGGATTGTTCAATATTCAATTCAATACTACTTGTTCTTCACAACTTAATTTAAATGGCACTTCTTCTTTTGTGAATCCATTCTCGCAATTCCAAGGCTAGATTATAAATGTTTCCAAAGTACTTTGCAAATATATAGTGTCTCAATTTATCTGGTTTAAAACACTATGTGTGTGCCTGGCTGGTGTGGCTTAGTGGTTGAGCATCGACCCATAAACCAGGAAGTCATTGTTCGATTCCCAATCAGGGCACATCCCCGGTTACAGGCTCCATCCCCAGTAGGGGGCGTGCAGGAGGCAGCCAAGAGATTATTCTCTCTCATCATTGATGCTTCTATCTCCCCCTCTACCTTCATCTCTGAAATCAGTAAAAACTATTTAAAAAAAATAAAAGACTTAGTCACAACTTAGTGTGTAACTAAGTTGCCAGGTCTTATGAATCTTTGTGGTTATTTGGCTTTTCCTATTGTTAATCCAGTAAATAGTTGCTAAATAAATGCTGAGTGAAGTATTTATTAATCTTAGATAGTGAAGTTGACAAGGAATAAGACTTAGCTACCGATTCTGAAAGAAAAGTTTTGTCTGTTTGTTTAAAACATTGGATATATCCAAAACAAACCTTGATTCATAATATATGATATTAACATTTGTTTAGTCATCCATTCCTAAACCTAAATGTTATCTTATGAAAGCTTCTCTTTATCTCTTGTGTCCAATTAGTTATGATTCTGACAATTCTACCCTGACTTTAATTCTGTCCCCTTATTTAGCACACTAAATGGTCCTAGTTCAGGACCTAACTTGCAATTTCACCAAGAAATTTGTTCCTGATTTTACATATAGAGATCCAATATACCAAATGATACACCCATTGCATATTGAATTTAAATTGTAATACTTATTTCAATTATATCTGCTTATAATTCTACCTTATCTTTTTCTTTATTTCTTTATTAAAATGTCTTTATTAAATTCTCACTCTTCATTCTAGATGCTATAGGATATAGGGTGGCGATTTTCAACAGGTGTGCCACAAAAAAATTCAAAACATTCAATACCTATTTAGTCAGGGGCACTGACCTCTTAGATTATCAAATAAAAAGTGATAACAGCCAACACAATAGAAGTCAGGTGTGAATAGCCTGTTTTGAAGCATAAATATACAGGTCATATAATAGAGTTGCATCTTTTTGATCACCTTGCATAATAACGCTGTGTCTGATTAGTTAATTCTTGGTACCAGAAATCCTTACATACAAGTATAGGCATCTGATTTTTTAAAAAGTCACTTTGAACAATAGGTGTAGGTAATTATTACTATTGTTGTTATTATCATTACTAGAGGCCTGGTGCACAAAATTCATGCACTCCAGGGGCGGGAGGGTCCCTCAGCTTGGCCTGTGCCCTCTCACAGTATAGGAGCCCTCGGGGTATGCCCAACTGATGGCTTAGGCCCACACCCTGTCAGTCAGACATCCTTAGCACTGCCACAGAAGCAGGAGAGGCTCCCGCCCACCACTGCTGCACTTGCCAGCAGTGAGCCCGGCTCTGGCTGAGCGGCGCTCCCCCTGTGGGAGTGTACTGACCACCAGGGGGCAGCTCCTATGTTAATAGTCTGCCCCCTGGTGGTCAATGTGCGTCATAGGAACCAGTAGTTCCTCTGTCAGGCTGAAACCAACTCTCCTACATCCCCCCGAGGGGTCCTGGATTGTGAGAGGGTGCAGGCCAGGCCAAGGGACCCCACTGGTGTAAGATCAGGGCAGGGGAGGGACACAGGAAGTTGGCCAGCCAGGGAGGGACTGCAGGAGGGCTTTAGGGCATGTCTGGCCTATCTCATTCAGTCCTGTTCGGCCAGACCCCAGTAGCAAGCTAACCTACCAGTTTGAGCATCTGCCTCCTGGTGGTCAATGCACATAATAGTGATTGGTCGACAGGTCAACTGTCTGCCCCCTGGTGGTCAATGCATATCACAGCAAGCAGTTGAGCGGCCTTAGCATATCATTAGCATATTACACTTTGATTGGTTGAATGGCAGACTAGATGACCAGACACTTAGCATATTAGGCTTTTATTATATAGGATTATTATTTGGTAAATCGTTCACATTTATACTTATTTTTGTCACATCAGCAAGAAATATATGTTTTTGGGTGTTGCAGAATTTTACTAATTAGTTTCTGTGAGCAATGAGATGAAAAAGGTTAAAAATCACTAAGACAGAGGATATAAAAACAAGTTTACATCACCAAACCTAAGGTTCTTATATCTAAGTAGAATGAGAACAAATATAAGTTAAGGAAAACTTTATAAATATTTGTGAAATTAGTGCATAAAGTTTAGCTTTGTAAGATAAAGAGCACAAGCAAAAGGATAATGTAGACATAAAGGAAATCAATGCATACTGAAGTGCAAGATGAAGATGCTTATAAGAAGATGGCTACCAGTCAAAGAAAACAGTATAGATGACAGAAATAGTGGCCTCAGATGGTAAGACAATTAACAAGGAGACATAAACACAGGAGCAAAGTCTGGAATTTTCTCAGAAACATTCCAGAAATAACCATACTGTATAAAAATAGTTTCAGTATCTTTCAACTTCACATATTTTCTTCATCATGCCCTTGGATTTGTCTAGAGACCTTGACTCCTGAATGCTTTCTAGAACTGAGTGCTGCTTGCTTTGATTTCTTTGTATCTGACTTCATCACATTTCTCACTCATCATTTTTTATGGATTCAATCTTGACATGCATTATATGTCATGAACTGGTGTGCCACAGGTGTACTGTAAATACATTTTCTAATTTTGATGCGGATTGTAAGCTGGAACACAGGCTACAGGCTGGTGGCTCAGTTTGAAAGGCACTAACCTTGTATTATTCAAGAAGAAATATTTCCAGTTAAAAACAAAGCAATGGACCTTTTATGGGCTAGGTCAGGAAACGGCATCTGTTAAGCTCACCTGGCAGAATTGTTGCTTTTGGTCCACCAGGGAGCTGATGAAAAGGAAAGTGCAAAACACACACAGAGAACACAGGCCTGCATAGAGAGATGTCAGTAATTAGGGGAATTTGCTTGTGCTCTGCAGATGGCTGACGCCAAACCATATAATGTGGATGAATCTGTTTGTGTACTTGGTTTCTTAGGAGAAAAACTATCACTATTTTCATCTGATAAGTGTGGCTGTGGCTCCAAGCTTATTCAATGGAAACGGATTGCATTTAGCTATGAGCAAGAATAGACATCTGCATTCATGAGTACTATAGGATTCTTTTTTAAAGAGTAGAACTAAGCTGCCTTTGGCAACACATTACTAGATGTTCATTTACAGCAAGGGGGAGTTGACACACTATTACTTTGCTGATATATTCACTTAGCACTTGTGGGTGGACACGAGTGGGAAAATTGCCCAATTTTAGTTTTCTGTTAAAAACGGAATCTGCTGGCTATGCTCATTTACAACAGCTAGATTCAGTCTTCTGAAATAGTTAAGAACGAACAGAAGGGTGAAGATACATCAGTGAAAAGTGACTAAACCTCCCCACCAGTGATGAAAAGTGGGGAAAATGTCACCCATATCAGTCCATCCTTCTGTTTTCTTATCTATCTTTTTTCAAGCTGAAACTTTATGAAAGCTTTCTTCTCTACTCAAGAACTATGCTCTATCTTGTGTCTTTATTCTCCTCGTTACTCCCATTTTAGTTTAAGCTACTGATTGAACATTGGGTGTAGAAGAACCTTGGCCAATAGCTTCATTCTAACAATAAACTGATGTTTGCTGCTTTTCTCTGCTTCATTATGTTATTTTAATAATTAGAGAATAAACAAAGATGTCTTGGGACCGTAATACATATAAGGATTTGAGGTAATCATCAGATTCACTGTATCTAAATTATACATCCAAGGGAGGAGATATAGAACAGTAGAAAGATAATATATCTTAATATTTTCAGAATACATATTATGGAAGAATTAAAAACCAGGCAGAGCCAACAGCTGCATGCAGAATTTAGCAGACTGTTCAAATGGAGAAGATGGATTTGAACATCTGTATCTACTATGGCCACAGTCCGACTCTAGTGCTTATGACTGATATTCCTCAGCCTCTAGGGCCACATTCAAAGTCATGGGCAGAAACAAAACAGAAATGGCTGAGCTCAGAAATGAGCACTTATGAGAGCATTGCAAAGAGCTCATTTAAAAGGCTTTCAAAATATGGTTGTAATATTGCTCAGTGACTTCATTCTGAAGCCTCTTAAAGGCACTTGTCTTAAAAGTGTAAGCTCATAAACACTTAAAAATGTTCTTCCTATTGCTTTTTGTTTGTTTGTTTTGTTCTACACTGTTAGTTTCAACAGTGAAAAATAGAAGTGAACAAGATTGGCCTCTGTGATCAACATAGACCTCAAACATACTTTGGTATCCAGGAACCAAAATCATTAAATGCTAATATGTTTGTCTTTTTAAAAATAAATATTACTGTATGTAAAAACATGTCACATTTTTCTGTTGATGCTATTGAGATTAGTGCATTTGTCACCATGACTTTTCAGTAAATTTTCCTAATTGCTAATATCCCTTGGGTTCTGTGTCCGTTTTGCACTTTTCTTCAGCTTTATTGTGAAAAGTTTAAAATAGTTTTACCTGTCAGGGTATTTAAAATATATTATCTTTTTAATACCTGTTTTTTCTAATTCTTTAGCTAGTAATTTCTATTTGCTACAGATGGTTCTCAGCTTTAATACTTTGTGATATTGTTTAGATTATTTGGTTATTTTTAATGATATTTATGAGATTTTTTAATTTTTAAATTAAATTATTGAATAGGTAATTATTAATATGAATCAAATATAAATTAAATAAAAATTTGCTCAGTTACCTTCCACATAGAAAACTGCTGATATATTATTTCCATGGATGATCTTATAACTAAAGTTACTTTGTGAATTCATAGGCATATGAAAAGAAATATGTAAATGATAAATAAGATCAACTATTTTTTAGATAAATGACACTATTATATAAAGCATGTTCTGAATTTTGATATTATATTCATACTGTAGTTTGATAATATAGTGACAACTCATATAAGAATAAATATATATCTTCTGGCATATTTTGAAAAATGCTACAAAGTCATTACCCTGAACTATGTTGTGTCAACGGCATTATTGTGATGGATGGACGTAAGGTGGCTAATGAGGTGGCCCATGTTTTCTATTTCATAATATTTATACCTATGTAATCCCTTCTCCTTGAGTGGTGGGAGTGAACTGGGATTTGCTGATAAGCAATGGTATATGGAAAAGGTGATGGAATGTCACTTCTGGATTACTTTTTCTATGTAAGAGCTCATCTTGTTAGCTGACTTGCAATAGAGACTTCCTTTGATGTGTTGATGAGAAAAGTAGCTATATTAGGAAAGCTCACATGGGAACAATCTGTGGGCAACCTCCAGGAACTGTAGGTAGCTTCTTAGAATTGAGAACTCTTCTAACAAGAGCCAGCAAGAAACCAGGCCTCAGGTTACAGTCTCAATAGTATAAGAAACTAGTGGCCCAGTGCACTAAATTCATGCACAGGGGCAGGGGGAGTGTTCCTCAGCCCAGCCTGCACCCTCTCTAATCTGGAATCCCTTGTGGGATGTCTGACAGCCGGTTTAGGCCTGGTTTAGGCCAGTTTAGGCCTGCCGGTTTAGGCAGTCGGACATCCCTCTTGCAATCCGGGACCACTGGCTCCTAACTGCTCACCTGCCTGCCTGCCTGATCACCCCTAACCACTCTGCCTGCCGGTCTGCTCACCCCCAACTGCTCCCCCTGCTGGCCTTCTCACCCCCAATTGCTGCCCCTTGCCAGCCTGCTCACCCCCAATTGCCCACCTCTGCGGGCCTGCTCACCCCCAACCGCCCTCCCCTCCTGGCCTGATCACCCTAACCACCTCTGCCTCGGCCCTGCCACCATGGCTTTGTCCAGAAGGACATCCAGAAGGTCTCCCGGAAGGTCTCCCGGTCTAATTAGCATATTAACCTTTTATTAGTATAGATTCTACCAATAATAGAAGGGAAATCTGGAAAAATCTGGAAGTGAAATCTTCCTCAATCAGAACACCAGATGAGAACATAGCCTATCAAACACCTAGATTACAGCCTAGTGAGACCCTAATCAGAGATCTAGCCAAGCCATGACTGAATTTCTGACCCATACAAACTATGAGATAATAAATATATGTTGTTTTAAGTCTCTAAATTTGTTACAGATTAGAAAATTATACACCTATAAGTTCATATTTAAAGACTTTTCAATGTAAAAAAAAACAAAAACGAAACTAGATGAAAGTGAAAAATAAAGAAGAGTATGGATTAACATGAGAGGGAAAAATCATTTAAAGGAGACATTAATTTGTATTAAGTAATATAATAAAACATGTCATATTGTCACATATACCTCCTAAATATAAATTAGTATAATATAGTCATTCTAATTACATAAATGGAAACATATGAGGACAATGAAGTTAGAAACAGGAGCAATATAGTTCATATGGCTCTCACTATAATTTTATTTAGAGTTAAAAATAAGAGCTATTACTAAAGATTATACCATATGTAGAATGTCCAAAACTCATGACCACACTCTGTTGGCACATTAAAATGTTATTATTTTTAATATCTATTGTATTTAGAATTTCTTTATTTGTTTTTTTAGTGGTACACAATAAATATTGCATTGGTATTTCAGTATTTTCTTTTCTCTATTCTAACAGAGAGAAAAGTGATAATGTAAGTAAAGGACACCAATGGTTCTACAGTGCTTGGAGCTGGGTAGGGGGAAATGTGGGAAAAGGAATAAATGGACTATAAATAGAGAGTGACTTGGCCAAGTATTCTTTAGGCCTTGACTTCTACTCTCTGAATTTCATATACCTGGGGAGCTCACACTGATACAGCTCTCTGACTTTTGTTAAATCCACCAAGTTGAGAGTTGAATCTAAAGCCTGAGAGTAGGGCTTCTTTTTTATTGTTTCTCTTTTCTTTTTTTGTAATTTTTTTTTCCTCTATCTAAATGTAAGAACTCAATAGTATGGCCATAGGAAAAATGGCCCAGGACAATTTTTTGAACTTGCCTTTAGTTTAGACCTTAGGTTAGTAGGTCACACGTAAACTAGGTCAACTCAAGGATCTCAAATACAGTTTAATATTTTTTAAATAACCTTATTCCTTTAGAATACTTTTTGATTTACAGAAAAGTTTAGATATAGAACAGAGTTTCCATGTACTCCCTCTAAGTTTCCCATATTATTAATCTTATATTAGTATATTGTCACATCATGAACCAGTTTTGATGCATTATTACTAACTAAAGTTCATACTTTTTTTTCAGATTTCTTTAGTTTTTACTTATTTTTTTTCTATTCAAGAAGCCCATCCAAAATATTACATTGCAATTAGTCATCACATCTCTTTAAGCTCATTTTGGCCATAGAATCTCTCAGATTTCTCTTGTTTTTTGATGACCTTGACAATTTTGAAAAGCACAGCCCAGGTAATTTTGTAGAATTTCCCTCAACTGAGATTTGTCTGATGTGTTTTGTTGTTATTTTTTTATGATTGCCCTGGGGTTACGGGATTTTTGTTGGAAGAATATAGAGATAAATTCTTCTCTCATACATCATATCAAGGGTAGATAAATCAACATGACTTATTTCATTGTTAATGTTAATCATAATCACCTGGCTGAGGTAGTCTTTACCAGATTTCTGTGCTATGAAGTTTTTGCTTTATTTTTCCTTTTCTCTTTCCAAAGGGTATTCTTTGGAAATAAGCCACTGTGCATACTATGTTTAAGGTATGGGGAGTTCTATACAGAGTGTTAACACTGGCAGGTATCAGAGTAGAATATGTATATTGGATTCAATAAAATGACGCAATTAGAATATAGACATAGGCATAGACATATAATCTGAATTCTCAATCATCTATCTAATTTATATATGTATTTTAGCTACCAATATATCTATAGAGAAACTCTATTTTTCTAGTTGTATACACTTCAGTGGTAGGGATAAACTTAGAAACCCAGAGATAAATAGAAAGGCTTTACAGAGCTATGAATTTTTAAACCATTTCATAAAACTTTGTGAAGTCAATAATATTGCAGAAGCAGCCTGGCTGGTATGGCTCAGTGATTGAACATAGTCCCATACATCAAGAGGTCCCTGGTTCGATTCCTGGGGGCATGCAGGAGGCAGCCAATGGTGTTTCTCTCATCAATGTTTCTATTTCTCTCTTCTTCTTCTCCTTCCCTCTCTCTCTAAAATCAATAAAATATATTTTTAAAAAATAATACTGCAGAAGCAGTGGGATAGACTGAGCACTAAGAAAAGGAAAAGGAAGAAAACTAAGAAGGGACAATAGAAGCAGAAAATTTTCTCTGGATTGGAAAGGTCTTCATCAAAAGAGCTATAAAGAAAATTATCTTAGAAGCTGTATAAAATTAATAATATTAGGCAAATTAACAAAAGAAACTTGAGGGTCATTAAGACTCAATCATAAAAGAAAAATAAAGTAAGAAAAATGTCATTAATTTGTTATA
>NW_005370116.1:609088-609382 GCF_000412655.1 Myotis brandtii | reverse complement strand
CTAGAGGCCCGGTGCACAAAATTCGTGCATGGGGCAGTGGTCCCCTGAGCCCAGCCTGCACCCTCTGCAATCCGGGACCCCTTGGGATCCAATCCTGGGGATCGGGCCTAAACTGGCAGTCAGACATCCCTCTCACAATCTGGTACCGCAAGCTCCTAACTGCTCACCTGCCTGCCTGCCTGATCGCCCCTAACTGCCCCCCATGCTGACCTGGTCACCCCTCACTGCCCCCCTGCCAGCCTGGTCGCACCCAACTGCCTCCCTGCTGGCCTGGTCACCCCCAACTTCCCCCAT
>NW_005370116.1:606705-608785 GCF_000412655.1 Myotis brandtii | reverse complement strand
CCCCCCGCCACTGGCCTGGTTGTTTCTTAGTGCCTCCCCCCACTGGCATGGTCACCCCACGCAGCCTGCTGTTCAGTCTTTTGGTCATCCCTCACTAACTCTCCTGCCGGCCTTGTCGCCCCACACAGCCTGTTGTTCGGTCATCTGTCTGTTTGTTTCAGTTGTGACGGCCCCTGGATTTTTATATATTAGGGTACTATGACATATGTATGTATATATGCTAGATACTTTGGTGTATAATCATGAATTCATACCACTGTGGAACAGATGTCCAATTAATATGGCAAGTGATAATTATAAAATTTGATTTGTAAATTAGTGAAATTGATACAATATACCCAATATGAAATCCATCTTAAATCCATCTCAGAGGAGATATACTGGCACATGCATCTGAATAGTTTAGAGGTAAGGAAGGCTTGAGTCCTAGTTTTATCAGGGATTAATCTCTGTTTACATAAGATTTCTTCTTCTTTTTTTTCTCTTCTTTTGTCCTTCGGCTGACTTCCTCATAGCTAATGATAATTTGGAATAACAGCTTCTTCATTTTCCTCTGGGTGAGAAAAAACATTTCTCACCTAGCAAGTCAAAGGATAATCCTGTAATTTTTTCATTTGAGCTGATCATTTTGGCTAGGGCAATAGAATTTGTTGGTTGGTTTAACAGAACTTTCTACCAAACTGCTCTTACTCTCAGCATCTACCTCCTAAATACAATAGGTATAGGGTTTGTTATTGAAGCAGAAAAGCTCAACGCAGACCTATGCATACTCAAGTAAAAACATGGAGAGAGGAAGAAGGAAATATAGCAGTCTACTATAGTGAATGTTCTATGTGCTGACATACTAGGGAGTGCATTTTTCTGTCTATATTAATATCCTGTTACTTATGAAAGAGCTACTACTGGAAACATTTTATTTTTTATTAAATTTATTGAGAAAACAGTGGTTACTAACATTATACAAATTTCACTGGCACAATTTTACAATACATCATCTATGTGTTCCGTTGTATGCTCACCACCAAAATCTAGTGTTCCATCACCATATATTTGACTTCCTTTACCCTCCTCATCCTCCCCCCTTCCCCTCTGCTAACCATCATATTGTTGTCTGTGTCTATGAGTTAGTTTGCTTTATTTCTTCATTTGTTGCTTTCTGTTTCATATCAGCATATGAGTAAAATAATATTTTTGTCATTTTCTGTTCATTTAGCATGATGCTCTGAAGATTCATTCATGTTGTTGCAAATGATATTTCTTATGGCTGAATAGTATTCTATATTATATATGTATCACATCTTCTTTATTTAATCATTGGTTGAAGGACACTTAGATTCTTTCCATGTCTTGGCAATGTGAATAATGGTGCAATGAACATAGAGGTACATATATCTTTATATATAAGTGTTTTCAAATTTGGGGGTAAATACCCAGGAGAGGGATTTCTGGGTCATATAGTAGCTCTGTTCTTAATTTTTGAGAAACTTCCATACTGTTTTTCATAGAGACCACACCAATTTATATTTCCACCGTCTTTGAATGCAAAAATAACATTTTGGTGTTTAGTTTCCTAATAGTTCAATTTGTTTCCTAGTATATGAGTTCCAGGATAAAACTAGAATACATAATTAATTTAATACTGTCTTTAGATGAATAAAATATAAATATAAATTGTTTCAATTTTAAACAAATAATGGTTCTGGCCGAGAGATAATTATAGGTTTATTTAATTTATCATTTGTAAGGGTTCATTGATATACTATCTTGCATTACTGTTATCATTATTACTCAGCATTGCTATAATATATTGAATTTTTAAAATGCTATAATCATTAATTCACCATACTTTATAACACTCTGGTGAGGTAATGTAGTATTTATAGAAAATTAAGCTCCAAATAATTCAGATTTCTGCCCTAAAAGAATTATCTAAGTGAATACATTCAATGAGAGGTAAGTAATCTGTGAAATTTGTGAACATATTGAATTGATATATTTGGATACATATATATCCATGCATATCTATATATATATATTTAGAGATAGATAGATAGAGAGAGAGAGAAAATCCAGATGGATC
>NW_005370116.1:579575-606671 GCF_000412655.1 Myotis brandtii | reverse complement strand
TTTTCACATATGGCTTTGCTGACATTTGACTATTTTTATTTTACTTACACAAAAGAATATTTCAATGCCCAATCAAATAATAGTTACTAGAAAAATTTGGTTAGAAGTATAGTGTCATCACCTGGGTGTCATAAAATAAATACTGTCTTGGCAATTTGGGTTCTTGTTTTAATTTTAATTCATACTTTATTGATTTAATTAATAAATTCACCAGATTTATGATTTTGAGAAGGGAACCTTTCCAGGATACATTTCATCATTTGCAATATAGGGAAAGTTATCTAGGTCCTGTGTCTTTTCTCCTTAGCTTAAAAAAATTTTATACTCATTAATTAATTCACTCAACTAATATTTTGTGATTTGTTTTGATACTTAATATATTATAGCCAATTATCTAGGCTTTGAGAGTATAACAGTGACTAAAAAAGGCAAAATTCCCTTATAAGTTATAAATAATACCAGGTTTTCCTTAATTTTCCTAAAATTACAAAAATATTCTTCTAAGAGAATACACTATCAAGGACCTTATAATTATTCTGACTAGAAATAGTATCCTCTAAATCTCAAGTTACTTGCTGGTTACTGGATGTAGGGCATTGTCTACCCATTGTCTATGTTGTACACCAGGAAAGTTAGAGAATGCACTCAGCACTGCCACTTTGGAAATCTGCATCTCAAGATAATTCTAAAGTTGGTCTGAAAATTTTATCAATATCAATAGAAATGCAATAAGTAGAAGTAGCAGATGTGAGAAAAAGTAGAAGAGTCATCACTAGGTTTTCATTTGTTTGCAATTCAGGGCATGGCTTCCCAGGGATCTGTAAGGGTTTGAATATAAAATGTCCTGGTTTTACATACTTTACCCTCTTGTGAATATTTGGTAAAACCAAGACATTTTTTTATAACAACTAAACTTTGTGTTCTATGTGCCTCCTCTTCCCATTGACCTTTTTTGCCTAGCAACTGCATTCATTGCTGGGAGCATCCAGAGAACTAGCAGAAAACACATTCTCTTCAAAGACTATATTAAACATATTGACCTGATTTTTTTTTTTCCTCACACAGCTTCCGACATCAAATGAGATGGTTTTCTTTTGTTGTTGTTGTTTTTCTCTCCTGACACCAAATACATGGTATGTTTTACATCTTCACTTCTCCAAGTCTTTGAGACCAACTGGCTGTCCACGAATTCAATTCAACTCAGACACTGTCCAACTAGAGTTAGCCTCAGATCTCACAAGTTAAAGGGCCAGTCCCACAAGACTGTCTCCACTTCAGACAGCATTTGCAAGTCCTGGCCCACTGACATTTCTAACCAAGTGCCTACTAATAAATCAGGAGTTCCGAGAATCTCTACTTAGGTTTATAATTCACTAGAGAGGCTCACAGAACTCAGGAAAGCACTTTACTTACTATTACTAGTTTTCTATTACTAGTTTGCTATAAACTATACAACTCAGGAACAGCAAATTCATAAGGCAAGGTTTGAAGCTGCCTAACCCTTTCCTGCTATACCACCTTCACAGTATCTTCATGGATTACTGACCCAAAAGCTCTCTGCGGTGTTTTCTGTGTTGTTTTTTAGGTGTCATTATGTAGGCATGTTTAATTAAATCATTGGCTACTGGTAATTAACTCAATTTTCAGTCCCTCTCTCTTCTTGGAGCTTGTGGGGGTGGGGTTAAAAGTTTCAAGCTTCTAATCAATGTTTGGCATTTCTAGCAACTAGCCCCCATCCTGAAGGTGTCTAAGAGACCCCCTCCACTACCACCACCACTAAGAGTTGCCTCATTAGAACAAAAAGCAAGCTTCTGTCACCCTTATCACTCAGTGAATTCCAAGGGTTTTTGAGAACTCTGTGCCAGGAACAAAGACCAAATATCTTCCTATGATACCACAACCATATACAGAAAGAAGACTTTTTAAGACTGCCCATTTGATGTAGTTATAGACATACTAAAAGATTGTTTTGAGGATAACTAAAATTCATATTTTTCACCATTAAGTTCAGGTACACTAACAATTATTCAAAATGGAAAACCAATTAAGAGATCTACAGACTAATTAGTAATCCTTGTATAATAAAAAGTAGTATGAATATATTTAGGTTTTTATGATTCTTTAAAGGGTACATAGTAGACATTATAACTTGATAAACTGCAAAATTAGTTCTCCTATTATTCTCTGATATCCTGTAGGCTTTTTTCTCTATTTACCTTATCATGTCAACTTATTTTAATCTGAAAGAATATTGAGCAACTCATATTTTAATAAGAAAAGCTAGTAGTTTTTAAACTAATTAAGAATTTTTAATTTTGAAATATTTGTTGTATAGTTATCAATCTTTTCTTACTTTTATAAAATTTATATATTTAAAATGTATTAATTATAACTATTATACATTTGCTTTTTAAAATTGCCTAAACTTGCTCCAAAAAAAAATAAATTGGTATAATTTTGTGGAAGTAAGACTTAATACGTCAAGATTTCCATGACATATTAGGTGTGTAAATAAATCCTGCCTAACAAAGGTATTTGTGCCTTCTTTCTAAAATAGAAAGAACAGTGAAGCCATATTATTAAGGGTTGAGTTTAATGAAAATGGGTCCCAACTCTGGGACTATTAATGTTCCTACATTGTTTCTGCTGTGATGACCAAATAATTTGGTTTTAGCCTTATTAACAGTACTATTTCAAAAAGTTATGACCATAGTATCAACTGATTGTTTTTAGTATAATAATTATCCATCAATTAAGTTGTTTATTGAAGCTTTAGCACACTCTGCCAAAAATTATTTAATTTTGTATATGTTTGGTGTTTTCTTTTTTTTTTTTTTCTGCTTCATCGAGGACTCTATAAAAAGAGATACTTTAAAGATACTTTTATCACCCATAAAAGAATAAATAATCTTTGGGTTACTCAAAGTAGCTTTGCTCCTGGGTGAAGGGTGATGTAGAGGATCACTTAAAATACTAAGAGAAGAAGATCTGAGAATGATGAATGAGCTCTTTTACTATATGAAAACTTTTGTGTTGTGAGAGTGCAAAATGATAAGCTTCCAGACCTGGCAAGAGACTGGGGAATATTGGGATATGTGGGATTAACTGAGACTTTATATACAATAAAAGGGGGTCACTTGAACAAATCATAATTCAGACTTTCAGGGCCATCTGGGAGCCCTAAGCGGGTAGTTTTGAGGAAGTGGATAGGTTTTACAACTTGGCCCAGTGAGAGTATTCATTTCAGTATCCATTCTAGATGTTCTAGATTTATATTATTCTCTTAGCACAATAACCAGCTGGTTTTTATTATCGTCAGTGACACTCATTGTGGTCACTGTGGGATATAATGCAGTCTTAATTGTTTGTTCATATGTGAATCAGGAATTTTGTGCTTCTAATCTTTTTAACATAGAATTTAGCTTGACCAGCTACCCTCTCCTCACTTCCTCATGATAAGTACTTTAAGAGACTGTAAACTGCAATTGTCTTGGTTGCCTTAAATTGGCAACTTCTCAGATAAGCAAAATATTCTGGGGACAGACTGGGTGTGTTAATGGTATTTAGCACTGGAGGAAGGAAAAGTGCTTACTATCCTACACTAATAAAAGAGAAAGATGCAAATTGACCGTACCTTTGCAATGCCCACCAGCCAATCAGGAGTGAGTATTCAAATTAACCCAACAACAATGGCAGGTTAATTTGCATACGAAGGTGCCAATTGGCTGGGGGTGGGGCTGGACACTTGCATAGTCGCCATGGCGATGACGCAAGCATCCCACCCCGCCCCAACTGCTCTGGGCCTCTGGGCAGGGTGGGAAGGCAGAAAGTCGGCCTCCAGGCCAGAGCGAAGGCAGTGCCGACAGCCAGGGGAAGGAAGGCTCATTCTTGCACAAATCTTCATGCATCGGGCCTCTAGTATTTATATAATGAGAAAGATGAGACAATATCGGCCTGTGTGAAATTTACATTATGATAAAAAAAAATGTTCTATTAGGCTCTGGTGGTTAAAAGGAAGAGAGTCATTCAAATTACTTCTAGTAATAAAGAATATGTCTTAAGAGTAACTGTTCAACCAAAGAAAAGAATTGCATAATTAGGCCATAAGCAGATGGAAATCATAATATTGCAGACCATTGAGAAAATTTAGAAACCTAAGTTTCTTTGGGGGATCTAAGGCAGTACTGAGAATATTAGCTATAGGAGATTGGACAGAATCATTAATGATTATGTGCTCTTAATATGACCAATGACCTTTTTAAATTTCTGTTATTTTCCCTTTTTGCTGCAAGTTTATTTTGTCTTATTCTCCAATGTGCATAGATACTTAATTTGCCATATATGTTTACTTGTAACTTTTGCTTCCTCAGAAGATTGGCATGCCATGAACATTTATGAACCTAACTCTTCCTTGTCTGTCATAAACTACCTTAGGATTTCCTTGAACAGATATTTTCAGCTTTAGTCTCTGCTAAAAATTACCTTATTGCCTCCATAATGTCCAACTCAAATTCCTGAAAAATAAAATATAGTCACCTAGTCACCTGGTATTATGTTCAGTCTATTGAACAGGTAACCTTGGACTTGGTGCTCATCTATCATCTGATTTTCTATGAATTAGGGAGTGAGGAGTCAAATGATTAAAAATAGGGCTGTTTAGAATTTTTTAGGAGTTAACAATAGGAAAGCTTGAAATAAATGATGGTTCTCTAGAAAGGAATACTTCAGAACAGTGTAACGAGTAAGAATAAGATCATGTAAAACATAATGGGAACACAAGGAGATAATAACAACCAAAACTAGGAAAGCAGAGACATTTCATACAAACAATATACTTGAGTTAGAGTTGAGTAAGCATGTTCCAGGTCATCAAGTAGGTGGAAGAGCTTTTCAAAATGAAAGAATATATGCCAATGTACAGAGGAAACTCTACTATTATTTGGAAAACTATAAATAAAATGTCTGGTGGAGGAGAAGGTAAAGGCAGAAAATCTGTCAGCAATCATTTTTAGTAATAGGTAAGGGTAAGATAATGGAATTCTATATTAATGAAAATGATTATAGATATTATTCATTAGGTGATATAGAAACATGGAAGTATTTTAGGAGTCAGTGTGTGCTATAATTAGATATGCATTTTAGAAAGAGCATTCTGGCTTCATATAAGACAGAATTGAGGATGGGCTAGATGGTGATAAATTAGGAATCATTTACAATGGTGCTGTGATGAGGCAACTAGGGAATGACGTTAATAGTTGGAGTGAAGATGTAAGGATAAGTGCTAAAGCTGTTAAAGAAGAATCAGTGGCTCCTTCCTCTGTGAAATCACGATGGTGGCTGGGACCTTGAAAACATGTCCTAAAAACTGGAGGGACTAGAAGACCTCATTGCTGCTTAGTACAGTGGGGCTCTGGCTGGCGTGCTCCCTGCACCACCTTACTTCCAATTTGGCCAAACCAACCTCACACCTGAATTTCCCCATAAATTTCCTGCCAACAAATTTCCAGAATTTTAGTGTGACCATGGATTCTGTGTTTGTGAGCAGTACTGTTGCTTATTGTGTGAGCAATAAGGAGCTACTGGGAAGTACCTCAGAGTTAGCAGCCCCTGAGGTGAATGGGTGACCTTTGCTGATAACGTTCCTCACCTTGGGCATCCTGCGTCAGAAGCAGGCCACAGAAAATGTGAAGGAGGTGAGTTGCATTCTGGGGCTGCTGGATACTCACTTGAAGATGAAGACTTTTCTGGTGGGCAAATGTGTGACACTCTCAGATATCACAGTTGTCTGCACCCTGTTGTGTCTCTATAAACAGGTCCAAGAGCCTTCTAACTGCCAGGCCTTACCCAATACCAAATGCTGGTTCCTCACCTGCATTAAAAGTACCACTTCCCATCTGTCTTGGGGAAGGTGGAACTCTGTGAGAAGATGGCCCAGTTTTATGTTGAAAAGCTTGCAGACAGCCATCCTAAAAAGAAAACTACATGGAAGCACACCACAGGGGAAGAGAAAAGTTTTGGTTAGGAGGAGCAGAAACCCAGGCTAAGTAGAAAGAGGAAAGAGAAGCAGAGGCTGCCCCCACTCCTGAGGAGTAGGGGGGTGAATGTGAGCAGGTGCTGGCTGCCCAGCTAAAGGCCAACAACACCTTTGCTCACCTGCCCAAAAGGAACTTTGTGTTGAATAACTTTTGGCACACACGCGCCAACAAGGACACACTCTCTGTGGCTCTGTCATATTTTGGGAGCACTTTGATGAGAATAGCTGGAACCTGTGGTACTTCTTCCCTAAGGAGCTTACCCAGACCTTCATGAGTTGTACCTTCATCACTGGAATATTCTAGCATTTGGACTCTCTGAGAAAGAATGTCTTTTGAAACCAACAATAACAACTCCATTTTGGGAGTCCAGGTCTTCTGAGGCAGAGATTGCCTTTCTTCTGAATTGGCAGCTGAGCTAGGAGTCACATGCATGGCACATACATGGCAGAGACTGAATCCTGGTAGTAAGGACATCCAGATGCTGATTCCAGAGTAACTTTTCTGGGCATTAATTTTTTCCTGAATAAAAATTATAATAAAAATACAATCAGTTTGACATCTACAATTTATATTCTGGTGTGATAGGATGTGGTGGAGTTCAGGAATATGCCTTTTGCAAGGTACCCCTAGAGATTCTTATTCAAAAGGTCTGCAGAACACAATTTCACAAATGGCAGTATAGTTATTCTCATTTCCAAAACAATAAATTAGAGTGAAGTCAAGTGATTGCCCTGAAGTGAGCTGGGAGAACAGGTATCAGAAACAGATGCCAGTGTGTTTCTCATATACAAGCTGACTTCAGCTGCCAGGTGGAATAAAATGTCCTGAAAGCTGGTCAGAAGACTTCCAGTATTTCAAAAAACGGACCGGGCATGGGAAAATATCCTTGTCAAACATTTGCCATGTCTGGAGCCTATCTTTAATATAACTCCCTGGAAGGTACCCTTGGTGGGCATGGCTACTTAGGAATCATAACTCTGGAGTTAACCAACCTGTAGTAGAGAGGGGTTTTTATCAAGAAATATACATTAGTCTTGTTTTTATATTTTTTTAAATATATTTTTTATTGATTTTAGAGGAGAGAGAGAGAGAGAGAGAGAGAGAGAGAGAGAGAGAGAGAAACATCAAAGATGAAAGAGAATAATTGATGGGTTGTCTCCTGCATGCCCGTCCCCTCCCCCCCCCCACACACACACACACACTGGGGATGGAGCCTGCACCCCAGCCATGTGCCCTGACCGGAATCAAACCATGACTTCCTGGTTCATATGTCATCACTCAACCACTGAGCAACACCAGCTGGGTCTTGTTTTTATATTTAAACACAAGTCCAAATTGAATTTTAGACGTTTCTACTGTCTGTGTTTACAAAATGGAAAATAAAGGACAAAGCATAATTCTTCAAAATTCAATAATACACAGTGTCAACTTAGTTTTGTGGTCTTTTACATATTTCCTTTAAATATATGCATTTGTATTCATGCTATGAAGCAATATGTTCACTCTGAAGTAGTAATGAATGCCAACTGTGTCTGCCACATTCTTTCTGTCTTTTAAGGTGATTAAGCTACATGTTTAAATATTTATATTTTGGACATTAGGAATTAGTTTCTTCCTTATGGCAAGAAACTTGTTACTATTTTTATTCTCAATAGGGAAAAGGAATTGCAATTTTTATATTTAACAATATTTGAATAACTAAAAGCTATATATATATGGTATAACAGTAATTTATTATAAATGAAAAGGCAGCTGGCTAGCTTCAACAATAATTTTTATTATGAGCTTTTTTTAATGCCTTCAAGCGTTTATTTCAAATGTGTGCTTGGGGATGTACATGGTATTGTTGGAGATCAAAGAATTTTACAGTGTGTAGAGGCTTCTTTTCCTCCTAATTAAGCTTAGAAAATTCACTGATTTTTTATATTCTTTGACTTTCCATTTGCCTGAAGATGGAAGCACTGATAATAAGCTTAGATTAATTGGAGTAATGAGCTAAGACTGAGTTACTATAACAGCTGGTAGGATATGGACTTTGCTTCTGAAAGTTCAATGCATATAAACACCAAAAAAGGGGTCATATGTATCTAGCATATATCAAATTATCTTTATTTGTATTGATTCCTAGCCTTTACATCAGTATTCTAAAATATATTTGTTCAACATTAAGATGCATATATCAGAGGACATTTTACTTTATTTTTTTATAAAGGGGACATTTGAGGTAAAGACAATAATTTTGGATAGTCCTCTGATCTAATTATTAAATGATTAAAAGTTTAACTGAATTTGAAAATAATTTATATCTTTAGTTTAACTGATTTAATTAATTAAATTCAGTTTATGTTGACATAAAAAGTATAGGACTAGATGATTTTAAAAAGTAGACTAAAGAATTTCAACAAAGTTTAAAACATAAAATGAATCTATAAATGAGGTTATTATAAAAATAGATCCCATAAATCCAATGCTTTGCCAGGAGTGGGCCAGAATGTTGACATTAATCAGTGAACATGAGAAAAGAAACCTAATTATTTACAAAATCTACAAAATTCTTAAAATAAAAACAGAATAGTTGTTTCAGAAACACACAAATATCTGTTTTGTGTGTGTTTTTTAAAAAATCAAAAAGTGATGCAATAGAGTTAATGTTCTTAACACTGTGAATGTATTTTGTATGGAAAATTCACAAATTTAGTATAAAAAGCATAAAAATTCAATATAAAAATATAACACAATGCTTTGTATTGTAATAAATAACGTGTCAGGGCCCGATGCCAAATGTAGTGGTATTGTTTATTATAACGTCCTTCAAAGGCCAAGCTTGATATTTTACCTGAATAATTCTTCTTACCGATTTTAGTCTAAGAATTTAAACTCCTACACTTGAGGTGAAAACCAAAGGACATAAGTATGATTCTATTATATGAAGGTTTATAACAGGCAGAATGAATCAATAGTGATTTAAATCAGAACCATGGTTTGGAGAATATTGTCTGAGAAAGGGCATGAGAAAACTTTGGGTGTGATAGAAATATAGTGCTTGGAATGGTGGTTGCCTGGCAGTATATAGTGGTCAAACATCAAACTTTATATTAAAAAATGTGTGCATTTTAATATATGTAAATTAAAACCTAACAAAATGATATAAAATACAATTCCATATAAATTAATTTGTACTTGAATTTTCTACTATGATGCTATTTTTCCATATCAAAATATATTATATTGTAAATATTTTCTCTTTTTTTGTTTAGAGAATAGAGACTGTGTTTACCTTGTTTACCATCATGTTCATAGTTACTGACCCATAATTAATATTCAAATACATTTTTAAATGAACACTGATTATAAGATCTTCAGAATTCTATTTTCATTGATAAATTTGAAATGTTTGAGCTATCAAATTTTTTTATTTAAAAATCAGGACACTATAAACATCCTACAACTTAACTTCAAAGGTCTCTGATTCCCAGAGTGAAACATTTATAGTATTGTGACTACACAGCTAAATATATAACTACTTATAGTGCATGAATGTATATTAGTTTATGTTTATGGTTAACAAAATAGGTAGACTTTATGACACTGTAATTTCATATACATATAAGCTAATTGGAGTATATTGACAATAGTGTCAAAATTGCAAATAAACATTTTTTTAGTTTTAAAAATATATTTTTCATGACTGTGTTATCATAACGTTTCTGTCAGTTTTTATTTGATAATGAAATGAGAATAATTTATAGCTGAACTCAATGGCAACATGAATATTTACATGCCCCCTTCCCTGGCCAATGTGGCTCAGTTGGTTGGTTATCATCCCGAGCACCAAAATGTTGCCGGCTCCATCCCTGGTCGGGGGCATGCAGGAGGCAGCCAATCATTGTTTTACTCTCACATTGATGTTTCTCTTTCTCTCTCCCTCTTCTTTCCTAAAAATCAATTTTAAAAAATTAAACTAAAAAATTTACATTCCCTCCACTTTCCTACCTTATAAGGAACAATGTTTGATACTATTCCAATACAATATAGGGAGTGGTACATTTCTAGATGACCATCTTAGAACAGAGAACTATTCCATCACATGAGTAACTTCAAAACAAAGGCCATACCTAAAGAGACAGAATGGAATGTCACAGACCTAGAGAGAATTCTTGAGTACTGTAACCTATCTAAACTCCAGTTTATTTTTAAATAAGGAAATTTAGCTAAATTTTCTTAAAGATCTTATTCAAATCTGATCTCTATAATTCTGTTACCACCATAGGTTCTTTTTTATTTTTAAAGACATTAACCTGAAAATTAAGATATGAGATAAAATATAAAAATGAAATTATCTTTAAAACATTTAGGATGACACGGCTATGACTTTTATTTTTTTATTTTTTAGAATATTGAAATATAGTTTATTCTGGAAAGAAATGAGAATTCAAATTGATGCCTAAAATTATTCCAGCTTTGGATATGAAATCCATTTGACCCTCAAATTCTTTCTTTTACTATTTAGGAAACTTATTTTTTTTCTTTATTGATTAAGGTATTACATATGTGACCTTATCTCCCCATTGCCCCCCCCCACCCCACTCATGCTCTCAACACCCTGGTGTCTGTGTCCATTGGTTAGGCTTATATGCATGCATACAAGTCCTTTGGTTGATCTCTCCTCCTTACCCCCATCCTCTCCTACCTTTCCTCTGAGGTTTGATGGTCTAATCCAGGGGTCCTCACACTTTTTAAACAGGGGGCCAGTTCACTGTCCCTCAGACCATTGGAGGGCCAGACTATAGTTTAAAAAAAGCTATGAACAAATTCCTATGCACACTGCACATATCTTATTTTGAAGTAAAAAAACGAAACGGGAACAAATACAATATTTGTATTTGCATGTGGCCCGCGGGCCGTAGTTTGAGGACCCCTGGCTCTAATTGATGCTTCTCTGTCTCTGAATCTGTTTTTGTTCATCAGTTTATGTTGTTCATTATATTCCACAAATGAGTGACATCATGTGACATTTATCTTTCTCTGACTGGCTTATTTTGCTTAGCATAATGCTCTTCAGTTCTATCCATGCTGTTGCAAATGGTAAGAATGCCTTCTTTTTTACCGCAGCATAGTATTCCATTGTGTAGCTGTACCACAGTTTTTTAATCCACTCATCTGCTGATGGGCACTTAGCTAATGAATTTTAGATTAACACTTATTTTCTCATTTTATGTCTTAAAAATTTTTGTATTTCCATTGAACACATAAGTAATGCCTTAAAAATGTTGATTTGAAATAATTTTCTCTCAACCTAACACACACTTAGCAATATGAAGAATTATGAGAATCATTTTTAAAAATGTGAACAAGTCACATTATGGAAATAAGTGTATGTAAAGAGTGGGTAATCTCCTTTCTCCTTCCTGTTTGTTTCTTTGTTGAGGGAGTGTATGTAGAGTAACACATATCTTTACTTCATATTATTCTTAAAATTTAGCACAATATCTACAATTTATTAGTCCCTCAATAGCTATTCATTACTCCATAGAAGGCATAATTGAAAAAAATTTTATCATTGTCATTTATGCTATTAGATCACAATTACCTCCTTTATGACCAGTTTATAAGCATTTTGATATTAAAAACAAAAAATAATAAACATGTAGAGATGTTATTAGATAGTATTAAATCAATCTAAAAGGATTTTTCTCATTTTTTTCAATATTAACATTTTGCATATTCACAAAAAAATTCTTAGCAGATGGATATCCTATGTAGTATTGACTAGCTCATTAATTATTCAAGAATTTGTAGATCTTGTCATAGGATCAAAAATGTTTTTAATAATTAATACTGTTTGCTTAAATGCATTAGAAAAATAATTTACTTCTTACAACAGAAACACCAAAAGTATAGATTTCACCTATTTAAAAATTGCTTTCTTATTTAGTCTACTTAAAAGTCAATTCATGTTTAGTCCTCAAAACTGTATTCTACCAGGGGAATATTGCCTTTATTCTGTCCTTTAAATGAATCAATTTAAATGATTATTTAAGTCATATATATACTTTAAATTGGAAATTTTGCCAAAAGATAATGTCTTTAAATTATATATATTTTACAAAGTAGCTTTGGTAAACCTCCTAGTGTCCTATAAATCTATAAACATTTTCAAATAGAATAAAATAGTCAGAAATTTGAAAGCTATGTTCTGGGGCCTAAAAGAGAGTGAGAAATGAGATAACGTATTAGAAGAAAGAAACATTAGTATAATTTAGTCTAAGTGCTTCATTTTCTAGATGAGGAAACTGAGACCACATAAAAAAACATGACTAGTTCAAGTTCCCACATGTAATTAAGATCTAAATGCAAAAAATAAAATTCTAGACCCCTGGGCAGTGATCTGCTAAAACATTACGTGATTAAACAATCTATATAATGTAACTTCAAGCCCACTCTGCTTGAATTGTGTTATTATCTAAAATTACTTTGCTTATAAAAACATAACCTTAGGGTGAATTGTTTTGCCCTTTTCTAAAAGTATAATATGCTTCTTAAATGCCAAGCCAATCACAATGAAAGCACAAAACTCGTGGCCAACAGAAATTTTGTGCAGTTTGCACAAAACTTTGGTTTAGTAATTTTATTTTCATTTTCATGGCAATAAGAAAATACAACAAATTAAGTTTGAAAATATCTGTTAAAACATGCTATTTAAAAAATTCTCATTAGATCAATGGTAGTAATGACAAGGACTATATGCTTTATGAACTTTTGATCAATTTAATTCCCTGGAAAATCATGAGTCTGGATAATTCTGAGAAAAAAAAACAACAAGGTGATTATTTTCTTCAGTATCTCTTCTCCACACATTCTGACTTATTCATATTGCTGCTGGGTTTCTCAATGGCATTTTTGTGTTGCTAATCACATCCACGTCTTTAATCTCCACCATGTATTAAAGATCCTGAAGTGCTTCCCTGGGTCATTACTGATCCCCTGTAAGACAAGTCAATAAAGGGGAAGCAAGCAATTAAACAAGCTCATTAGACCCCCAGATTATTATAGGAATTTGGTTAGGTGAAATAAATACCAATGGACAGAACCTATGCACATATAGATAGAAGATGATATATTGGATAGATAAATGTAAAAAAAAAATCATGTAACTCAGAAGCTTTAAGAAGAAAGAAAAAGTAAATTTGTCAGAATACTGGTATATCATAGATGGGGTTTGGAAAGATTTCTCTGAGATGCTTTTGAAAGAGAAACTTGATTTGTAAAGAGTTAAGGATACACTCTAGGAAGGCCTAAGGTATTTCAATATTTTTACTGGAAGCTATGTATATTAGGGTGGCCAAAAGTAGGTTCACAGTTGTTCATATGGAAAATAATACAATCTATATATATATAAGTCTAAGCAACCTAACTAAGCAACCTAACGACCGAATGACCAAAGAACCGGATGACCATTTGACCAGTTGCTGTGACACACACTGACCACCAGGGGGCATATGCTCAATGCAGGAGCTACCCCCTGGTGGTCAGTGCACTCCCACAGCTGGAGTGCTGCTCAGTGACTATATGGGCACCAGATGCCAGGCTCACAGCTGGTGCACGCAGCTGCGGCGGTGCAAGTTCTCTCGCCTTCACAGCAGCAAGCTACCGAGCTTCACGCACTACTACATCCCTCAGGGAATGTTGGACTGCCAGTTTTGGCCCGATCCCCTGAGGGGTCACAGATTGCGAGAGGGCACAAAACAGGCTGAGGGACCTTAGTAATTAATAAATGATAATACAAGAATAAACTGTGTTTCATGTACTCACAACTGTAAACCTACTTTTGCTCTATCCAGTTTATGTTATCTCTGAACATGTCTTATTTCAGCTAATGAAAAATATTTAAAATCGGAAATATCCTTATTCAAATTCTGCTGAAAAGAGACCAACATATTAAACACAGAAAAAAAAAACATATTAAAATGTTCAAAATTCTTGAACTAATCAAACATGGAACTTCATCAGATTTCAAAATACTTAACAAATTTCTCAGCAAATTATTCACATACTAACATAAAATTAGTGACATGAGTCGGTTTGAATCATTTGTATACCTCTTGTGATATAGCTGTGTTTTAGTATGGGAATTTTAAAAGCACTCTCTAAATAAATCTTTACTACTTATTGCCTGTATATAATTTTTGGACAAGTCATTAAGTCAGAGTAAAGGTACCATCTCTTTTTTTTTTATAATTCTGAAATTCACACCAGGCATAGCAAAGATATTGAAAACTAGTTCTTTGACTAATTAAAAATTATGTGGGTCTTTCAAGCTTTACCAGCCACATAAACCTAGTTAGTTACTATTTAGTTACTAGTGGTAAGTAGCTTAGATTCAGGTTTCTGTCCTTCCTGCTATTAGAAACATCCCACTGCCATGTGCTCTCTCTTTGTATGTGGTCAAGTCCTAACATAGTCTGTTAAATATAAACCCTCAGTTAATGAGTTCAAAACATTTGAATTAGTTCAAGTTTACATATGCTTAGGTATCAGAAATCATGTTTCTTTATATGAGTGCTTCCCATTTCAAAGAAGAACTTGCAATTGTTTGGATTGTTCAATGGAATTTTTCAGTTATTATTTGACATTTCTCAAATAATAGCTTCAGCTGTATGCTTTATTATAATATAAAATGGCATTGCTGCTGAATTCTAATAGCATGTCTGGAATTTGAGAATAACCAACTGCAGTGACAATGAATAACTAAAGATAATGTCCACTGGATAAGGAGATCCTCTGAGTTTTTGCTAAGCACACCCAGTATGCAAAAGCTCAACTTGCTGAGCTTCTGTCTTCCAGCTTCACCGAACACTGGGGCTGGATAATTGACATTACCAGTGTTGGTTACCTTAAGAACCATTACCTGTCAATTCCAAGGTCTCAACGTAGCAGGCAATAGTGTTCATTGTACACAGGTGTTATCCAACTAGTAGGTAAAATCTGGTAGTAAAGATTTTCTCCAAATTGAAACTCACACTCATAGTAAAGGGAACTTAAATGCCATGGCTTTTCTATATTTATTTTGAATTGAGGAGGAAGAAAAGATTTGCTTACATAGCAAACCCCTCTGAAAACTTTCCTTTTATGTGCTCCAGAGAGTTAACAGTATACTTACATTCTGCAAAGAAGTAATGTTACTCAAACTTTTAAAATACCTCTATCAGGGCTTCCTCTAAGTAGATAATGGAACAAGGTTTTATTTTGTAATCAATATTCTCGTTCAAAGACACTATGGCTTCATGGAACTCAGTTAAAAGAACTCCTCAGAAAAGTAACTGAATAAGAGCTGATACCTGACTCTTTCCTTTCTCTTAATTTAAGGCAGAAACATCAAAGTTACTGGCTCTCAAGTAGTAACAGAAGTCAAGTGCTGCCATTACACTACAAAGTAGTCTGTGTAAATTATTAACTTTCCAACCGCAGCACCAAGCTAGCTTCTGTGAAAATCATAAATATTAATCAGGCAAATGATTATTTTAAATATACAAAAATATTTAAAATATTATTTTAAGGAACTACAAAGCATGCTTTTTAAGCCTTTCTAATTTAGGATCATTAATCATGACAAACATCTGCTAAAGGTACCTGTGACATCTGTAGTGTCACTGGAATAAGTTTCAGCTTTATTCCTTTTTTTGAGTTGGCAAAATCAAGGAAGCATTCACACCCAGGAGAGGTAAACATTTCATCCTCAAAGATTTCTAAACTACCAGATCATAAGCATATGTCACTTGGGTGGTAACATGTGACATGTGGCTGATGTGAATACTTATCCAGACTTAAACAGGGAAGAGATCTGTGTTAGTCTTCCACTCCTTGGATGCTTAAGAAGTCCTTAAGGATTTGAAGTCCTTAAGAATTTTACTTATCTTGTCAACCTGTTTTGTGGCACTAGACTTAATCCAATATCAGCCTTCTTTTTAGACTGCATGAAATGGCCCAATTGGGAAGAATATAGAGTTCCTCATTAAATGAGGCATTAGATTCTCTTCCAGGCTCACTCCCCTCTTTACTTGATTAGCATGGATTTAGAGGGTGGCAGAGAATTACTTTACCTTCAGGGATTTAAACTTTTGTAGGAGCTGCTCTACTTATGATTTTCTAAAGTATGGTCCCAAAAGTAAAGATCACTGAACTTCAGTCCCTCACTTAGATTTGTGGGGGTCTTTTTCTTTTTTTCATGACAAACTTTGAGTAATCCAAGAAACCGCAAAGGGTCATCTTCTTACCTATGATTGCCCTATTGCATTTCTTGCTCTTTTCTTCAGGTGGAGGTGAATATTGACTGTAAGTTCAATATCACTCGACTTTGGTTGACAGCTGAGGTGATATACACAGGCCTTTGGGAATGAAGGTTATGTGCAAGAATTAAATACTCTTTCTCTAAGTTTAACTTTCCTAGTGCTATATAACTGGATCCTCCTAAGGCTGTAATTGCCAACTTCATGTACCATTCAATTTAGTACAATTTAGATATTTATTTTATGAAATTAAATATTTATATTTTAAGGAATACTTTTTACCATTTCAACTAGCTAGGAAATTTAGAAATATTATCAATCTGGATTTCTTGTACAAATAATGTAAAACATCTCTTTCTTTCCTTATTTACTTACTTCTACAATGTATTTTTATTGATTTCAGAGAGGGGGAGAGAGATAGAAACATCTATGATGAGAAAAAATCATTGATCAGTTGCATCCTGCATGCCTCCTACTGGGGATCAAGCCTACAACCTGGGCAATTTCCCTAACAAGGAATCGAACCCTGACCTCCTGGTTCCATAGGTCGATGCCCATCCACTGAGCCACACTGGCCAAGTGAAACATCACGTTATTTATAGAGGAGTTAGAGCAGGATTTGGATAATATAAGCAGAATTCAGAAAAGACTGGCTTATATTTCTAAAGACATTTATTTGCCAACTGTGTGACCTTAGATAAATCATTTATTCTCTGAGCTTTTGTCTATCATATTAGACAGAAATATCTACATTACCTCACAGAACCAATGAGTGAACAAAAGAGGTTACTGTCTTAGTAATATAAAAAGGTAAATGCTTTCAAAATTGAAGGGAAGTACAGATAAATGTGTTACTATGCTAAATAATGAGATCTAATATATATTATGAAATGTATTTATATCTTTAAAATTTGAAAGTGTATTTATATTTTTTACATTTTGAAATGAAAGCAGTTACTAGTTTCTTTATGGTTAGCAGTGTATGACAGGATTAGCAACAATGGTTTCTATGTAATTTGACAGAAGTGACACTTTGTGAATTAGACTGAATATGATAACATAAGGGTCTACAGTGTTTTCCTCTCCTCAGCTAAAGCTCCCCAAGGAACCACTATTGGAGAATGTATTGGATATGCAAATTTTAGGTGACTTAAGAGACAAAAATATATGTATTGGTATCACTCAAGATAAATGTATCAACTCCTAGACAAAGCAAGAGAAAACATTATTGCTGCTGACTTCATACAGAAAGATAAATAGTTCTGCTAGTTTCCAAAGTATGTGTAAGATACCAAATTATTATCTATGACAATCCTATATAATAAAGAGGGAATATGCTAATTGACTGTCACACCCTCAAAGATGGTGGCACCCACAGCCAACAAGGAGGGAATATGCTAATTGACTGCCACACCCTCAAAGATGGAGGCACCCACAGCCACAAGATGGCGGCACCCAGTCCCCTCAACCCCCAGCTGTCCAGGGCCGGTCTGAGGCACAGGCAAGCCTCAGATAGCAGCTGCCCCGCTGATGCCCAAGGTGCAGGCAAGCCTTGGATATTGGCTGCCCAACCGCCCAGGGCCTCCCAAGTCTCAGGTAACGAGGGCTTGCCGAGGCTTGTGCTGCCAGCAGTGGCAGTAGCAGAGGTGTGATGGGGCGTCACCTTCCCCTGATCACTGGGTCACCTCCTGCCCCTGAGGGCTCCCGGACTGTGAGAGGGGGCAGGCAGGGCTGAGGGACCCCCCCTCCAGTGCATAAATTTTCATGCACTTGGCTCTAGTATACTATAAGGCTGTGGGTGCTTGGGCTCCATTGATTTTACCAACTTAAATATAAAAATAAATATATAAACCCAAGCTTTGCACACCTTATATATGCCCATAAAGGCAATTTGGATTTCATTTTCAGAGTCTTATTATTTTTGTGTCAAGAAAAAGTAAAGTGTAGGAAAGAGTTTTAAATCATTTAGCTATCTTCTTCAAAGGCAAAGCACAGGAGAATCACTCCAAGGTTCACGTTGCTTAATAGCATAGTTGCCACCATCACTCTTCCTAATTATTCTTGATGTTTTATTATTATAATATGAGGCTCCTTGGAGGAAAAAAATAATCAGCTGGAAGTGAGAACTAGCTAATTACCTATATAACATAAAAAAGTTGTGGTATTGTAGATGAAACATCAATTATGAAAATCGGTGAAAAGCCCTGATAGTGGAAATATATCTTGGCAATGACTCAGTCACAAGTTTAGAAATATTATCTTTTTCTTCTCTTCTATAAACCAATAAAGTCTCATTTTCAACTAGAAATACATGCAAGCCGAACCGGTTTGGCTCAGTGGATAGAGCGTCGGCCTGCGGACTCAGGGGTCCCAGGTTCGATTCCGGTCAAGGGCATGTACCTTGGTTGCGGGCACATCCCCAGTGGGGGGTGTGCAGGAGGCAGCTGATCGATGTTTCTCTCTCATCGATGTTTCTAACTCTCTGTTCCTCTCCCTTCTTTTCTGTGAAAAATCAATAAAATATATTTTTAAAAAAAGAAATACATGCAAGAGTAGTTTAAGTGTGTTACACCATAGAGAACTACTTTATAAAGTATATTCACCTTTTAAACATGCAAATATAATGGCTTTTTTAATTATTAATTTGGGGTAAATATATGTATATATTTTAAATGTTTACACACTTTTGACCCATTATTAATGCCAGTGGGTTAAATCTAAAAAGAAACATTAGTTGAGCAATCAGCTATTAAAGTGTGTATATACTTTTTGTCTACATTGAAAAACAATTATAATTGTTACTTAAACTTTATCAACATAACTTTATAAACACATTTGTAAATTTTATATGTTATTAAGCCAGAATTTGGACCATATTATGCTTTTGGATTTGGATGTGTGTTGCTACAACATCATGTGCATTGGAATTCTACTAAACCACCGTTAGGTGAAGGTTAGCTTACCTATAACACTGGACATGAAGTTGGTGGTTCTATATAACCCTATAACAACAAATAGGAAAATGAAGATTATTATTGTTTTTTTTTCTTTATTGATTAAGGTATTACATATGTGTCCTTATTCTCCCATTGCCCCCCATCCCCCTCCTCATGTTCTCACCCCCCTAGTGTCTGTGTCCATTGGTTATGCTTATATGCATGCATACAAGTCCTTTTTGTTTTGCTGGGAATTTTATCTATATTTTCCAACCTTTACTATCAACATTTTGTGTTTCTTGCTTAAAATCCCTCTTCAGCTCCTTTTGGAACTCACAGGTTATGTTCATGAATGCAACAAAGTGATTGGTTTTTGGAGAATGCTGTACATGAAGGCGAATGTAAATTTTATCACCTGGAACATTCCCTTTAACTGACTATACCTACAGGTGGGAAGATAACAACAAGCTAAGTGAGGTCAGACTGCCAGGCTCCAGCTCGTTCTCTGGACCTCTTGTCAGTGATAGCATCTCAACTTGATGAAGAACTGCTAACCTAGGGAGCATACACATGCTGGGGTGTTTGGGACCATTTCAATGACTAACTGGGAGAACTACTAGGATTTAGTGGGGACATGGGTTCTAATTTACAGGACAGAATGTACAATGGTAATTTGTTTCATCTAAATAACTGCATACCAGTGCTAGTGTGTGCTCAAGATGAAATTTTTTATATAGTAGATCCCTCCTTATCTAAGGTTTTACTTTCCACGGTTTTATTCGCCCACAGTCAACCAGGGTCCAAAAATATTAAATGGAAAACTCTGGAAATAAACGATTCATGAATTTTTTAAGTGTGCACTGTTCTGAGAAGTGTGATAAGACCTTGCACTCTCCCAACCCATTCTGCTCTGGAATCATACCTTTGTCCGGCCTTTCCACACTGGCTATGCTACCCACCCTTGGTCACTCAGTAGCCATCATGGTTTTCAGATCAACTGTCACACCATCACGGTGCTTCTTTGTGTTCAAGTCACCCGAAATTTATTCAACAATGGCCCCAAAGCTCAAGAATAGTGATGTCGGCAACTTGGACATGTCAAAAAAAGCTGTAAAGTTCTTCCTTTTAGTGAATAGGTGAAAAATTCTCAATAAGAAAATTTTAAAAAAGAGTCATATGCTGAGGTTACTAAGCTATCCAGAAAGAACAAATCTTCTATCTATGAAATAGTAAAGGAAAAGTATATTCGTCCTAGGTTTGTTGTTCCATGTCAAACTGTAAAAGTTACAGCCACAGTGTACAATAAGTGCTTAGTTGAGATAGAAAGGGCATTAAATTTGCTGTTGGAAGTTGAGATAGAAACAACATTAAATTTGCTGGTGGAAGGCAAAATGTATTCTGACTGAGCAACATCTTGTGCCAGAGAGCATTGAACCTATCCGAAGATTTCCGCCAGGGATCCCTGAAATGAGTGACACAAAGCCATTTACTGAAAGTAAGGAACGCTTACACAAATTCAGGAATATTTTTGGACTGAAAGTATAAAAAATGCTGGGCAGCCTGCATCTGCCAGTGAAGAAGCTGCTGCCACAGAGCAGCGGTGTTGGACAAGTTGATTAAGGAGAAAGGTCTGCATGGATAGGGAATGTACGTAAATGTATAGGGGTGTGTAGGAAAAACAATGTATATAGTATCTGTTTCTATCTGTGGTGCCAGGCATCCACTGGGACTCTTGAAATATAACCTCCTCGATTAGCGGGTCTATTGTACTGAGAAAATTCTGACTCTCAAGTTCTATTTACTTGTATCTAAAAATGAAAAAAAAATATTTACAATATTGATATACAGATTAATATAATTACATATGAATGATTCATAAAGTGTATGAATATGCATATATTTGCATGTATCCTCAAATTTACTGATAGGGCTTTGCAATAAAATAAAATAACGCAAGAAAATAACGTTTGAAGATCGTGCTTTAGAAAAGCAAATATCTATTAAATTATACATGATAATGAGCACACTCAGGATTATCAGCAGAGCTTAATGATGGCTTATCAGGACATTTTTCTATTAGCTTCAGGAGGAATAGATAGTAAAGGTTTTTTGCTTTGTTTATTTTGGGGGGTGTTTTGTGTGTGTGTGTGTGTGTGTGTGTGCTGTTCTTTTTGCATTTATGTTTTCCTAGAGCCAAAGTTTATTTTGAGTGACTTATTTAGGATAGTTGTAGCAATGAATCTTTAGACAGAAAAACATATTGTATAGGTATGCCTATAACACACAAAGAGAAGTGAACTTAGTAAGGGGTTTGACCTTACGCAATTGTGTGATCTGTTAACCTGTCTCTTTAAGGTTGTTGTCTGAACATCTAATGCTAGAGTTTAAAGTCTGCAGAGCAGGTGAACACATTACAAAGCCACTCCACGAGTTGTTGGCAAGATGAACTGTGTCTTTTCCTTTGAGGCTTCAATGATATATGGAATCTATTCTTATAAAGTAAGGATATATTCTGAATAAAAGTGAGTTGCATGATTTGTAATAGGCCTATCTCAGGACTATAAATATGATCTGAGTTGCAAATGGTTATACAGCTCTGAGGCAAATATATTTTCAATGCTCAGATATGCAATTAATATCTATAGAATTGATTTCTTAGAGAGTAAATTAATTTAATGCAATATGTTATTTAGATTCATTTAAAATTTAGTGGCTAAAGTAATATGAGGAATACTTAAGTGATAGAACATGACAAGCAATGCAGTATTTCTGATTAATTATATCTTTGGTATTTCCAATCTGCATCAAAAGAGCATTAATCAACTTTACTTCATGACTTGCTATGCCTTGTTGCAATTATAAAATTATTTATTATTATTAATATTTTAGAAATATTAACAATATGTTTGTATTTTCATTGCTAAAAACACATCTAACACCTAAAATGTGCAGTTAATATATTATTAAATAGTTGTGCATATATATGTGTATATATATATATATATATATGTATATCTTACCTAATAATAGACAAACATGTAAATTGACCGTCTCTGATATGCTCACCAGCCAATCAGGAGAGCATGCAAATTAACCCAACAAAGATGGCAGTTAATTTGCATATGTAGGCCGAAGCGGCAGAGCGATGACTGAAGGCTCTGGCCAGAGCAGCGATGACTGAAGGCTCCGGCCAGAGCGAGACCTGGGTCCCAGGTGCCGGAGGAAAACTGGTGCTGGCAGCCAGGGGAACGGAAGGCCTATTGCACAAATATCTCCGTGTAACGGGCCTCTAGTGTATATATAATGGTAGAGAGCTCTATTATCAGTTATACAATTCAATAATTTTCATTGGTAGTGTGTGTTCCATACAGTCAAGGCTAAAACTCAAACTTGAAATAATAAAATTAGCAGGATTTTAAGCTAAAATACTTCACACACACAAACATATCCATGTGTACATACACACACACACACACACACACACACACACACACACACACTATAAAGGCAGCTATAAAGGCACACTTGAACTTACTTGTCATATAGAACTTACCAAACTGCTATGAAATTGTTTACTTATTTTTATTTGCTCCCACTAAAGTGTATATTATAATAATTGAGGGCAGTTTGTAAAAAATATGCATTTTTTAAAGATTTTTTATTGGTTTTTTTTTCAGAGAGAGAGAGGAAGGGAGGGGAGAGAGAAACATCAATACCAGTACAAGAGTGAAACATCTATTGGCTATCTCCTGCATGCCCCCTACTGGGGATGGGTGGATGGAACAATGCCCAACCAACTGAGCAGCACCAGCCAGGTCCAAATATACATGTTTTCTGGATCAAAAATTTGGTAAAAATGTAGCACAATGTTTTTTAAAAAGACAGCAACTTCTAGGACCTGCCTTAAAACTTAATTCTACAAAGTTACCAAGACTTTTTATCTTTAAAATAGGAAACCTAAAGGAGACAAATTAAAAGTACCTTCCTTTCTAAATATTTGTGAGCTATGACTGTACTTGGCTCTAACTTCCCTTCTCTTTATTAACTGTATATAGAAGAGACACCTAAAATGAATTTCATATTTGTAAAGCAGAGAAGACAGAAGCATGGGCAATATGGTAGCTTTGCCCAGTGCAACACAGCATCACTCTGCGCATCTGCAGTGATCCTATTATAGGCACCTGGATTCTATTAATCTTTTCTAGGAGGCCATTCTCTTGAATGTTTGTCATTTTTCTTCTAAATTGTCATTTCAGGCTAAAGCTGCTGAATAAAACCTTCTTGCATTGTTTAAGTAAAACCTGTAAGGGGAGAGAAAAACTAACTTCCTTTGCATGCTTAAGCAAATATTGAATTTTGTTGGAATTTTGGCAGAGAATGGTGCTTGTTTCCTCACCAAGATATTTAATCACCAATAAACTAGATTTTTCTAGATAAGACTGAAGTTAATTGATCCTGTTTAAAGTTAGCTGGACAAGCCTTTTCTGAACATTTCCCTATAAATTGACTCTGAAAAGGAGATTAGCAAGCAGGAAGAATTTTTGGATGCAATCTAGAGATTAACAGTAGAAGAATGAAAGGGACGGAAGCAGGATAAAATAGCAAATGAAACTGAGCTGTGATGCAGTCTCAATGACAACCTCAGATTATCCATGGGGCAATCTGAAGGAGGGATAGACCTTTAGAGTTGTTCTGAAGCAAAGTGGGTAGGTGGCTATACCTGCATATGCATCAGTCATTGGCTTCAGGTTGAACCGGGAAGGCACCCCTTACCTTGAGGGGGATGGTTCAGGCAATGCAGTTCTGAAGAGGATGTTATCTAAGGGTTGTCTGCCAGTAGCATTCTCAGCAGCTGCCAGACATGTTTTTCAGTCCTAAAGGGGCGGGGCATTAGAGAATGCTACAGAACATTGTCACCTCCGCCTCATGCGTTTCCACACCTCCTTTAGAATACCTATTTTCATTCCTTTATTTTGAATCTGAATAAACTGAGCTAATACATTAAGAAAACTGAATTTTGAATTCTGTTTTTCAGTTAATAAATAATGTTTGATCTATAAAAATATCAAATTAAGAAAGTGACTTTTTATAATATATTTTTATTGATTTCAGAGAAGAAGGGAAAGGGAGAGAGGGATAGAAACATCAATAACGTGAGAGAATCATTGATCGGCTGCCTCCTGCACACCCCCCATTGGGGATTGAGTCCGCAACCCGGGCATGTGCCCTCACTGAGAATTGAACCATGACCTCCTGGTCCATACTTTGATGCTCAAACACTGAGCCATGCTGGCTGGGCAAGAATGTGATTGTTTTAATGGCAATAAAGAATATAGAGAAAGCGTCCAAAATCTAATCAATTCAAATCAAAAGAACTAGAAATAATATATCAATATTTGAATATTATGAGGATATTATCTAATATTTAAGGTAAGTAATTTAAAGAATAATTTTTCTCCTTATTGGTTTTTATTGAACATTTTAGAAAAATTATGATTTGATAGAGCTACATGCAGGAATGCAATTTGACCAGAATACTTCTGCTTAGCATACCCTAGATGTACCAGGATTCATGCCAGAATGAACAGATTTCATTAGGCAGTCTAAAAACACTTGAAAATAATTGGACATAGTATTACAATGAGGCCAGGCATGTCATATTCTGAATTACAAGTTAACATTCCATTTTATCTCAATATAGCTTTAAATAAAGATGTCCTATTCCTGTGGGGGCGGGGGGGGGATGATTGTTATGGGGAGGATTAAAAACAAAGTATTTCTATAAAACATTTTTTTAAATATATGAAAAATAGCCTGCAAAAAAGTCAATAAAGGTTAAACTTAGTAGAAATAAAATTTGGGTGATGTTTTTACAGTAAATGTTGCATTAAAATTAATCTATGTTTACTAGTATAAAAGTCATACAAGCACTTAACTCCATTACAGAATTTATCAAATCATAGCAAAATTAGTTGCTTGTCGATACCTCCTCACAAAGTTATAAAGAAATAATGCCTTTATAAATGTGAGACAAAAATTAACCTTGTAGAAAATGTTTGGTATTATTTAAAGTGCTGATACTTAAATAATTCCTGATAACATGGCCTTGGCTTTTTAAAAATTTTGTTTTTGTAGAAGAAGTTGATCCAGGAATTTTTTTTTTTATCTTACTAGATCTTGAACTCCTTGCATATTCTACCTATGCAAGCTTGATAGATGGAAATAATGTTTCAATCCTAAGAAAATAATTCAGTTTTTCCTTTGGTTATACCCTCTCCAATAAGAATGTAAAATTTGTCTTTCATGTTCTTTTAAAATAATTAGCAAAGATAAATTTATTTTTTATGCTAATAGTATAAGTCACTTCAGACTAGGTAATATGGAATTAATAAAAACAATGCTAAAACCATATTTTATAAGGAAAGCCTATTTCAGTGAGAATTGAAAAAAATACAACATGATAACAAAAGTAAATTAAGTTGAAAAAAATATGTTTTTGGATGACTAAGAACCAATCAAGATATACCACCTGTTCTTAACTTCAAATATTTCTTTATATTTTATTTGAGTCAATCTTCATGCCCCATAGTTGAACACTAATGTACTTTCTCTTCTTTTTTTAATCCTCACTGGAGAATTTTTTTATTTATTTTTGAAATAAAGAAAGGGGGGGAGAGAGAGAGAGAGAGAGAGAGAGAGAGAGAGAGAGAGAAAGAAAGAGAAAGAGAAAGAGAAAGAGAAAGAGAAAGAGAAAGAGAAAGAGAAAGAGAAAGAGTGAGAGACATTGATAAAAGAGAGAAACATTGACCAGTTACCTCCCATATGCATCCTGATCAGGTATGGAAACAAAAGGAAATTGTAGGGCATGGTAGATTTCATCTATATAGGAGTATATGTGTGCAAAAAAAAAAAACAATGCTATTTTTGTAAATTTTAAGTAAATTATTAGGACAATTTTATTCAATGATTAGATTTAATTTTTCAATCATTTTATATTCCATGGTTTTATAAAATAAATGCAAAGTTTTTAGAAGCAAACTTGGATACATTAATTTATTAAAATAACTCAGGGTAGGACGGTTCATAAATTAAGACTCTATAGTGGTGAACTAGGCATATATAAATAGAATAATAACAGAGTAAATAATGGAACTTGTTTATATCACAACCACAATGCATTAATAAATTCAGTACAGGGTGGGTAAGAGGAAAGCAGTGGAGAGTTCTTTATAAAGAGCCATTTATTTTGGTAGTTCTTAGGGGATTATTTTCAGATGTTTTGCTATTTATGCCACTGGCTAAAGCATTTTATTAGCTCTTATATCCATCATGTAAGTTGTTGCTTTTAGTATTTTTTCTAAATGGCAAGAGCTGGAATCAGAAGGCCTAAGTTTTTATCTTCACACTACCATTTGCTAAATGTGTAATCGCTTTTTGTTCCATGTCCTTATCTTAAACAAGGCTTATAATTGTACCCACCTCAGAGGAATGTTTTGAGCATTAAATGAGTTAAATAATGGATGTTAAGCTATTAGCACTGTACCTAGCACTAGACAGGCCCTCAATAAATGTCTGTCGTTTTTGTTGCTGTTGTCATTGCTACAAGGCAGGCAATAAAAAAAAATAAAAGAAATATTTTACATGGGGGAATTTATCTTAATGCCTAATCAATAAAAATATTTTTTTTCATTCAAAAAACATTGTTGAGAACACACTGTAGGAAGAACTGTGCTGATGGGGTGCCAGAATGATGCTCTATTGCAGTGATGGCGAACCTTTTGAGCTCGGCGTGTCAGCATTTTGAAAAACCCTAACTTAACTCTGGTGCCTTTCACACAT
>NW_005370116.1:559624-579262 GCF_000412655.1 Myotis brandtii | reverse complement strand
GCGTGTCAGCATTTTGGAAAACCCTAACTTAACTCTGGTGCCGTGTCACATATAGAAATTTTTTGATATTTGCAACCATAGTAAAACAAAGACTTATATTTTTGATATTTATTTTATATATTTAAATGCCATTTAACAAAGAAAAATCAACCAAAAAAATGAGTTCGCGTGTCACCTCTGACACGCGTGTCATAGGTTCGCCATCACTGCTCTATTGTCTCTATTCTGGAGAAGTGCCTGGGCTTGTGGGAGAAGCTGGCATATAAACTGTTATTAAAATGTGATAAGATAAATTCTATAATAATAACATATACCAAGTTCTATATATGCAGCACAGTAGATATTGGCCTCGACTTATGAGAAAAGACACAAAGAGAAGTTTATTTGATTTATATCTTAAAAGTTGGCAAAGAGATTTCCAAACTTAAGGATAGAAAGAAAGAAGCCAGGAGGAGGATATTCTTGTCACGGGATTTAGAATAGACACAAACAAGGAGATATGAGTGGGTCTGGACCATCTAAAGAATGGCAAGTACCATGTGGGGAAGCAGGCAGGAAATTAAAGGGAGCTGGAGAAATAATTCTGGATCATGGAGGGTCTTGCGTGTAAAATTCATCCTGTCATCTCCTTTATTGCTCTCAATACAGTAAACACAATTCTCTCTCCTTATATCCTTACTTTAGAGAAAACTGTTGTACAAGTAATGCATACTTCTTTATAAGAATCTAGGATTTTGTTTACTCAGATAGAAGAATGGACATTTAATAGAAAAAGATGAGAAATTCATTTAATATTTGATAACTTTCGATTGTGCTTCTCAAACTGATTAATTTTGGCACAATTAACATTTGACAATTTTAATAATCAATTAAGGACAACAAATCATATACTGAAAGCATCTGAGACTTTGCCAGCCCTTTTTTAAATCTATTTTCACCTGCATGATTAAACCATTACTCATTGCATTTTGAAAAACACCCGTCTATGGCAAAAGTGATTTGTTCAATGCAGTTGTTTAATGTTTTTAAAAAAGTTCCCAGTAGAGTCTACTGTCTCAAATAGAAAAGCCTGCCTCTTCTCAGTGCCAAGGCAAATGTGAGCCATTCTCACACGTCATTTATGATGTTCTATCACATACTGTAATCATTTCATGTATTTGAGAGGGGCCCATGAAATGCCACGCATTATCACATTTACAAAACCTGTCACTTACCAAGCAGCCAGAGGTATTACCTTGGCAATACTTTGGCATACTTTGTCTCGTTTGAGCCTGAAACACAAGTCATAGTAGATTTCACCAGAGAAAATTGACACTTAACTCTAATGATTAAGCAGATTTGAATAAGTCCTAGATTCTATATTTTTAACAAGCTCTGGTGTGATGCATCATACTTGTCCCCAAATCATACTTTATGAAGATTTAAAGAGATTAAAATTCAGCCAATTGTGAGGTTTATTTTCAAATATAAGGTTGGGAAGGGAAATGTGGATGGTGTTAAGTTTTACAGCAATTCATACCCCACCTCTGTGAGAGTAACTCCTACAAATGAAGAATACCACAGACAGGAGTATGTAAATGTAATTCTTATAAATAATGTGTAAGAGAAAAAAAATTAGAGAGTTCCTAGCATAGAGTATAAACCCAAGTTCTTGTGTTAGTTTCACAATGCACTAAGAATAAGGCATCAAGGAACCCCAATGAATAAAAACAACTCCATGGTTACTTGCACTAGAAAAACCACTTATGACAATTATTTTTTAAAATGAACATTTTATTTATCTAAGAATCTAGTACTTTTTTCTTTATTGATTAAGTTATTACATATGTGTCCTTATCCCCTCATTGCCCCCCAAGCTCCTCACTCATGCCCTCACCCCTCACGTGTCTGTGTCCATTGGTTAGACTTATATGCATGCATACAAGTCCTTCGGTTGATCTCTTCCTCTTACCCTCACCCTCCCCTACCTTCCCTCTGAGGTTTGACAGTCTGATAGATGCTACTCTGGCATATCTCAACATGATAAAGGCCATATATGACAAAACTACAGCCAACATTATACTCAATGGGCAAAAACTAAAACCATTTCCCCTAAGAACATCAGCAAGAGAGAGATGCCTGCTTTCACCACTCTTATTCAACACAGTACTGGAAGTCCTAGCCACAGTCATCAGACAAGAAGAAGAAAAGGCACCCAAATTGGAAAGGAGGAAGTAAAACTCTCATTAGCTGCAGATGACATGATTTTGTACATAGAAAACCCTAAAGACTCCACCAAAAAAGTTACTAGATTTAATAAATGAATTTAGCATGTAGCAGGATACAAAATCAACACCCCAAAATCAATGGCTTTTTTATATACCAATAATGAATTCTCAGAAAGAGAAACTAAAAAAAAAATCTCATTTACCATTGCAACAAAAAAATTAAGATACTTAGGAATAAACTTAACCAAGGAGGCAAAAGACCTGTTCTTGGAAAACTACAGGACATTGAAAAAAGAGATAGAGGAAGACATAAACAAATGGAAGAATACACCATGTTCATGGATTAGTAGAATCAACATCATTAAAATGTCCATACTACCCAAAGCAATCTATAGATTCAATGCACTCCCCATTAAAATACCAACAGCACATTTCACAGATCTAGAAAGAACTCTCCAAAAATTCATCTGGAATAAAAAAAAACAAACAAACCCCGAATAGCTGCTGTGATCCTGAGAAAGAAGAACAAAGTAGGAGGGATCTCAATACCAGATATCAAGCTGTATTACAAAGCCACTGTTCTCAAAACTGCCTGGTACTGGCACAAGAACAGACATATAGACCAATGCAATAGAATAGAGAACCCAGAAATCGACCCAAGCCATTATGCTCAATTAACAGCTGAAAAAGGAGATAAGAGCTTACAATGGAGTTGACAGTCTCTTCAATAAATGGTGTTGGGAAAATTGGACAGATAATGCAAAAAGAAATGAAACTAGACCACCAACTTACACCACACACAAAAACAAACTCAAAATGGATAAAGGACTTAAACATAAGATGGGGAACCATAAAATTATTAGAGGAATCCACAGGGAGCAAAATCTCAGACATATGCAGAAGCAATATCTTCACTGATACAGCTCCTAGGGCAATGGAAACTAAAGAGAAAATAAACAAATGGGACTACATCAAAATAAAAAGCTTCAGTACAGCAAAAGAAACCATCAACAAAACAATAAGAAACCCCAATTCATGGGAGAAGAATCTAGTATTTTGAAAAACTTTATATTCTGTTTTTTGTCACTTTTTCTTCTGCAATGTCAATTTAATTAACTACGAAAACCTTTAAAAAGTTTGGATACTGCCGTAACCGGTTTGGCTCAGTGAATTGAGCATCGGCCTGTTGACTGAAAAGTCCCAGGTTCGGTTCCGGTCAAGGGCATGTACCTTGGTTGCGGGCACATCCCCAGTCGGGGGGGTGGGTAAGTGCAGGAGGCAGCTGATCGATGTTTCTCTCTCATCGATGTTTCTAACTTTCTATCCCTCTCCCTTCCTCTCTGTAAAAAAATCAATAAAATATATTTAAAAAAATAAGTTTGGATACTTGAAGACCAAATTGGCTATCATTCTATATGGTTTCTAGAAAGGGAAATCAAGTTGAAAAGAAGCAGCACACATATTTAAGAATATGCAACAATTCTTCAGACTTTTTTTTTTGAAATTTTAATGTTACCAATTAATTTATCAATTCAATTTCAAATGTTACTAAATTATATTTTTGTTTCACATGTAACAAGATAATAGTGAAAAATATATTAAAAATATAGGTAAGTGATACAGTGATAAGTATCATGTAAAACTAATTTTAATGCATACTCAAACAAATATTCTGGATTTGTTAGTAATAAAGTGTTTATGTTGCACCAGAATGGTTAGTAAAAGTATTATGAAGCTCAGACCTTTAAAATATCCTCATAGCCCATATATGTATAAAAGAAGGTTAAAGTCTAATTCTTTCTATAACATCTTGTTCCCTCTAAGGCAGTGGTTCTCAACCTCTGGCCCTTTAAATACAGTTCCTCATGTTGTGACCCAACCATAAAATTATTTTCATTGCTACTTCATAACTGTAATGTTGCTACTGTTATGAATCATAATGTAAATATCTGATATGCAGGATGGTCTTAGGCAACCCCTGTGAAAGGGTCGTTCGACCGCCAAAGGGGTCGCAACCCATAGGTTTAGAACCACTGCTGCTCTGGCCCTTTAAATACAGTTCCTCATGTTGTGACCCAACCATAAAATTATTTTCATTGCTACTTCATAACTGTAATGTTGCTACTGTTATGAATCATAATGTAAATATCTGATATGCAGGATGGTCTTAGGCAACCCCTGTGAAAGGGTCGTTCGACCGCCAAAGGGGTCGCAACCCATAGGTTTAGAACCACTGCTGTAAGGGAACATGGGGTCGCAACCCATAGGTTGAGAACCACTGCTCTAAGGGAACTTCCTCAGGCAGAACAATGTAACCCAGATGGGAAAATATAACCTATTGCCCCTTTTCCTGCAGTCTGGGCTAGCAAGATTTGTTGCGTGTTTGCTCACATGTTACAGAGGCCATAAATCGTAAAACAATACACAAGCCCCAGAGAGGGCTATCAGTGCTGGCACCAGACCAGGCCCTTAGGTGTGGTCCCACAACCCCCATCCCCACACAGAGGGCTTTTTGCAATGCCCCTGAAAGGTCTAGAAGTCCCATCCATATTTAGGGGACAAAGAAGCCAAAAAGATACAAAGGAAAATCTTCCACCAGATTGCTTTGCTCAGACTTTGAGAGACATACTCCTCTGAGTCCACCAGTGTAATAAAACTGTGTAACTCCATTTCTCTAAGCGTTGCTTGGTTTTTCTATGGTCCTCTATAACATATATACTTTGGAAAATTTAGTTCCATATATATTCATAAAACAAAGACTTAAAATATATATTACATATTTGTTTCTCAAACACTTGCAAATCTATTCAAAATTCTTTTTCCCCTATATGAACAACATGCCTGAAATGTAAATAGCTTGTAAGGTATATGTTAATATCTGAGTCCCTTTTCCTCTAATGGAAGAAGAATGTCATTGAATCTCTTTTTTATACTCAAAATAAGGGAAAAAAACAATGTCAATGTACTATACTTCCTTAGTAGATGCTGATATTTGGAAAGAGCAGTGAAACTTTTATAACTATAGAAACACATTGATTCATCATTTAGGTAGTTCTTTTACTTTAGTTTATTATAAGACTAAAAGTAAAATCATCTAGTTTAGCTGTTAGAAAAGCGTCATTTTAGGTGAATTATCAATACATATACATTATGAAAAGTTCAAGCTGGTCTAGAGATGGCATTTAACATTTTGACAAAGTTCAATCAATCTTTTTCTTACAAACTCAGTATGGTCTAATTAGTTTCATTTTAAGTTTTGTATTGCCTTCTAGCAATGGTTTTGTACTTCTGCAGGTGTTTTTTACTAAGACCCTTCCTTCATTCAAATATTGAACATATGAATTAAACATATATATCCACCAATATCCATGACATATGGCATTTGCAGCATTAAAATTAATAATTAATTATATTCCTGTTTTTTTGTAGTTACCTGAATCTATCGACAGGGCTCTGTTTTAAGTGTGCATGTCATAATTATTTAAAGGTCTGTACATTTGGCATTCACTATATGAGCACATGCTCTTTACAGCATGGGAGTTTCCTGTTAGTGGTGTGTGGATAGTTGTCGATCATGCGTTGGAGGCACTTAAGCAACAAATAAAGGTTTGGGGTACAGAGACTGTGAAGTGTTTTAATGAATCATGAGATTTTTAAAAGTAGCATTGATGCAGGGCTTTATAACTGTAGAGTGATTTGCATTCTCATTTTCAGATAAGAGAACTTGAACCCTAGAGTGGTCAAATCAATCAAGAATGTCTACTGCAGAGAGCGAATATAGAGTAAAGTACATTTCCCAGCACACCATTTCCATGGAGATGTTTCTAAAATAAATAAATAAATAAATAAATATGATAAGGTAGTAAACACCAAAATGTCCCTGTATTCAGTGAAGCTTTATCAAAAAGAGATCATCTAAATAAAGATAAATGCTTTCTTGGTCATAGATACAATTAAGTGACATTCGTTCTGGCCTGGTCAGATCCATTTCCTATTTGTTGAGTTACCTAATAGATACAGAACATTGCTCTTCTGGTAATTATGTGTTGTTTGTCTCATCCATCTACACACTGAGTTCCTTGAGGGAAGGGGCAATGGTTTATTAATATTTGTATTCATAAAAAAATGCCTTCACATAGTAAGTAATTAATAATTATTTGTTGAATATATTTCTTGATGTAATTTGACAATTCTGAAACTAATTCATCTATGGTGAAAAAATTAATGGATTTGAAGCATGGATAATTACTATCACATTAAAGATTTCCTAAGTAGTCACTAGAAAGTATTAATGGCTCCTAGATAATGGCCCCTAGAACTCTGAGCACACTTCATGTTCCCTGTGGCAAATCTCTCTGTACCCTTTGACAATGAGTATCATTGATAGGGGTAGAAGAATAAATTTAATCTTTTCCTCACAAAAACAAAGCATGTTCTTAGCTGACCACCAAGTCAAGAAGCCACAGGTGCTAAAATGCATTTCTTCTTCCCATAGCTTAGCTATTGGATGTACCCAGTGCATAAACGCAGTTCGATGCAGGTGAACACCAGTATACTTGTTGTTGTTGTTGTTGAATTCTATGTAGCTGCCAAATCATGTCCTTTGGGTGAGAAATAGAAGGGAATGCTGACAAGAATCTTAGAGTAATAACTTTATTAAATTTTCATTTTTAATGTACTGGATAACATGTATTAAGGACCAACGTTATTTGTTCAGTTAAATCAAGGCATAACCTGGTGTTATTGTGAAATTGTTTAGATAATGCATTTAGTATTGCTTTCCTAACCTTTTCTTTCTAAAGGAAAGTATGGTGTGTGTGTGTGTGTGTGTGTGTGTGTGTATGTGTGTGTGTGTGTGTGTGTGACATACTAAGGCTTGCCATTAAGTGAGAAGTCTACTCTCTAAATTTTGAAGTTCCAGAATTTTGTGATGCAGATTTCCCCCCAAATTTTATGTTTTTGGATTCCTGTTTAAATAGCATGCATTAATTCTATTAGACAACTAATTTCTAATTATAGAATATACCTTTTTAGAGGCTGAGCATTTTTACTAAGAGGAATTTAGTGTTTACTAGGTGTCAGATAATGTGCTTAAATGTAGACACCAGAATAATCCCTCTCCTTTAAAAAAATTTTTACTCAGCAATATTTTCTTTGCAAGTATAACAATAATAATATGATTTTATGGTGAGTCACAGAATATGAGGATATTCTGAAAATGTATAATATCTATATCTTGATGGATACTTTTAATCTATTTTAGAATGAATCTTGATATAAATAGATTTCCAAAACTGACAGATATGAATTTAACTTAGAACAGGTAGAATAAACAAGAACAGAATTTCCCCAATTTATTTTAGTTGTGCTCAAATAAATGTACTATTACAACTCTGGTTAAACCATCATCGTTCTTTATTACTATTTCACTTTGCAATACTTTTTAAGTATAAAAGTTAATATTTTATTGCTTAAAGGTTTAAATTATAGCTTCTAATGTCACCTAGTTTCTAAAATCAGTAACACATTATATCTCACTAGGAAAAGAAAACCTGTGTCATATGTACAATTTGCCTCAATTATTGCTTGTGTTTACCATAGTGATCCATTTTATCTTTAAGCTTTTAAAGCTTTGTTGATTTACTGAAGTACAAATTAAATTATTTGAGTGACCTGTATGATTGCTATTATGGTTATCCAACCAATTTTAGATTTAATATCTAAAAAAATGCCCCTAAAATATGCTTTTTTTCTGAGGTATATTGGTTTTCCTACTTTTCTTTATGAATGAATCTATACACATGCCAAATTACAATAAAAGTTAAAAGGCTTAAAATTGCTATTATTGTCATGGCCTCAGTTAATTGACTATTAACTATTTAGGTTAAGGATATCATCATATATGCCACAAAGATTAATATTCATCCTAGAGTTAAATAGCAAAAGATAAGTTTAATAATTTATAGTTTAATTCATTTTGAATATTTATTTAATGGACCTTTATACATAGAAGATATTTGTGACAGAATGTTAATTGAGATGATCTGTTTACACAAAGACATACATATACAAGTATATATACATATGTCTACAACACATGTACATGTATATCTCATTTACAATGTGTGTGTGTGTGTTTAAACGTGGAAAAATATTTCAATTATAAAACAGCTGTTGTCTATAGATGGTGAGATAATAGGACTATCATTCTGTGTATGGCACATAACTGCTGCTGCCAAGACCTTAAATATTTAGTGAATTCACACTCAGGAAGAAGAATTATCTTTATATTGTTTCACTGTCCCCATCTGCTCCACTTTTCTATAGAGAAAATCAAATAGACAGATGTATGGGCAGGAACCTCTCCAGAAACATTAAATATTTAGCAAAAATTGGATGCCATCTAATTTATATAGAGATTTGCTGTTTACACTCTTTATTTCTCAGCTATAATTTTTTTTTGCCTTGTATGGATCAGCCTTTAATTATACCTATGTGAATAAATTTATTTTACATTAAACTGTGTTCTTAAATGGCATACTAAAATGATTTCAATTACCCTTGATACCAGCAATTTTTAATCATTATATATGCTGCTACAAGGCATATTTTAAGATAAGATGGTTTTATTAAAAAATACATTAACATTGCCAAAACCGTTAGATTTAATATCTTGGAGCGTCGGCCTGCGGACTGAAGGGTCCCGGGTTCGATTCCGGTCAAGGGCATGTACCTGGGTTGCGGGCACATCCCCGGTGGGGGGTGTGCAGGAGGCAGCTGATCGATGTTTCTCTCTCATCGATGTTTCTAACTCTCTGTCTCTCTCCCTTCCTCTCTGTAAAAAATCAATAAAATATATTTAAAAAAAAATACATTAACATTTTAAAATTGTTTGAAAATATAAAATCACAATTGAACATTATTTTTAAATTTACATATCATAATTTTCATGTTTCAAATTTTTTCCACTTTAAATATTCATTTAGATATGTATTGACATAAATTATTACTTATTCTACACACATTTTACACAGATAACTTTATTGCATGACTAAGAATCCACTTGTAAGAAAAATTGTAAGGAATAGAAATCAAACAATGAGGTTAAAAAGGAACACAAATGTGCAGACTTTTACAATCACTTTTTCTCAAATAAAAAAAATTCGGTATTAAAATTTTGGATATTCAAATGAACAGCAATGTATGTTCTTATTATATAATTACTTTTTTTCAGAATTAAACTCCATCTAAATTTTTTTCCATGAAATAATCAACCAAACAAATAGACAGATATTTCTCTAGCAAAATGGTTTTATTGTGAAACAACAAAAATTTGTCATTCAGGACATGTGGTCTAATAGTGAATCACACCAAAGTTCAGAGACATAAATGAGAGAAACACTCTTTTATGGACTTGTAAATGGAGAGTCCATTGGAAACTGAAAGTTCCATATATAGTGACTTTCATTGGCTGAGCAATGGCAGTCCCCCATTGGATGAGCTGTTGCTGGGCAGGGAGGAATCTTTTCTTCCTTCCTCTGAGGTAATAAACAGCATCACTTCCTGTTGAAGATGCAAGGTACCTCTATTCCTGCTGTGGTCAGTGGGGTGCATTGATTGACATGTGCATGAGAGTTCTCTAGCCTCCCAAATCTTTTAAGTGACATTTATTTTTATTGATTTTCAAAAAACAAATTTTAGTAGTGGAAATTTATACACATTTAAGATACTAAATAATATGTTGGATAGCATTCTTATGTAAAGTTTAAACTCAGAGATAGATTTCATGTAGCAATTTTTATAGCTATCTATAACAGGGGTGGGCAAACATCGCACGCCAGTAACATTTGCTGGCACGCGAAACCCTCTCTTATAATCTTCCATTTACAATTTTTTTCTTAATATCGACTTCTTTATTTTTCAGATAAATTCAGTGTAGGTGCATCTTAGATAAATAAATAATTTTACATAACAAGTTATCTTAAAGACCATAGACATGGATTGACGAGAGAGGGGAAGAACAATTTCAATGCCTCTGCCTTAACTCTCCCTGCCTTCCTAGATCCGACCCGTGTTTTGGTTTCATCCACATACGCTTGTGAATCTTTGTTCTCAGTGATGAATTTTGTTAAGTCTCATAATAGAAGTAGCCTGACGGATGAAAGTAGTAGCTCGTGCATATCTCTGAAGGTCACGAAATATAAACCTGTTGTAAAATCTCTGTCATCAGAGATGCAGCAGCAAAAGTCCCACTGATAATATCAAACAGAGTCATAAAGTTTTCTGTCGGACTATCAGTGTATACATTAAAAAATAAATGCATTTTTCATCATCATATACTGTGTTTTTGTCGCTCGAATGAATTTTATTATTTCTTCAAGGTTCTTCACATACATACACCTTAAGAGATATCAAGTAGGCGTAACATGTTCTCAAAAAATTAGGGTTGACATGCAGAAGAATGAGTCAGAGGAGATTTTGCTGGTTTTGGCACACACTCACAAAAAGTTTGCCCACCCCTGATCTATAATAATAAAAGCATAATATGCAAATCAAACGAATGGCCGAACAGCAGAATGACCATCTGGATGACCTTCCGGACAAAGCCAGGGCTGCAAGGGCCTACTCTTGCAGGAATTTCATGCATCAGACCTCTAGTTACATATAAAAACTGACATCATTTTTACTTTAAAATATTCTCTAGGTTCAGGAAAAACAGCATCAAGATTGAAGGCTATGGGTTTGAGTTCCCCTCACCCAATAAAAATGAAACTATACCTAGAAAGCAAATTTGTAACCAATAGAGAGGCTATAAAATGATACTGTTATTGATTCTTTGTCAAATAACTCAGGAAAAACACCATACTGTCTTTTCATTATTATTATTTTTAATCCTCATTCGAGGATATGTTTTTATTGATTTTTAGAGAGAGGAAGGAAGAGAAAGAGAGAACAAAATATCATGTGAGATAGAAACATCCATTAGTTGCTTCTCGTATGCGCCCCACTGGAGATCAAACCCACAACCTAGGTATGTATCCTGACCAAGATTCTAACCTGCAATGTTTGGTGTACAGGAGACACTCCCACCAACTAAGCCAACGCACCAGGTATAAAGGAATGAAAGAACTGGATTTGAGTTTATATTGTGCTATTTGTATTTTATCCTGGATACTTTAAACTCCCCAATATTTCAATTTCTGTATCTTTAAAATTCCTGTTTATATATCTATAACTACACATATACTTGTTCATAGTTCATACATTCAGGATTGAAAATATATTATGAATTTATGTCATTTTGCATGTTTGGTTCCAGAGCTAGATGTTCATGAAAGAAAAATAAATTCTGATACCCTCTTGTCAATTAAAAGTTATTCACATAACACAAGAATGTTTTAATATCTCAGGTGGTACTTTTCACATTGTTATGCATGTGACTATAATGAAAAACATTTAAAATTTTTAAAATAAAAAACCCCACTACACATTAAACAATTTTAATAACTTTAAATTATTGGGTTTTAATGTTTTTGTTAGCCTTAGTTATTTGGGGGTTTTATTATCCATATATCCTTAAATATACAATATTATTCCTTTGTTTTAAAAATGTATCCTATATAATAAAGTGGTAATATGCAAATTGGCCCTCATGCCGTAACACCGTCACAAGATGGTGGCAGGGCTGGCGGCCTCTTCGCATGGCTTCCACCAGGGTTCCTGCAGCCCCTTGGGGGCACGGGGTTCCCAGTGGCTGCTTCCCGCAACTTCTGCCGGAGTTTCTGTGGCCCCACATACATGCTATGGTGGCGTGGCCCAATGGCTGCTCCACGCGGCCTGGAGTTGAGGCATTGGGGCAGCACTCAGGGCCATCCCACGGCACACCAGCCACACAGGGCGGGACTCTGGGACTCGGGACCGTCCCATGGTGGAGAGGGGGGGGGTGGTAGGGGTCCTGGGTCTCGCACGATTTTGTACAAAGGGTCACTAGTATATTATACAAGTCTTGCATTATATATAAGAGGTTCAATCTCAGTAACTCATTTTACTTAACCCATTCTTAAGATGGTGCAAATTCTGCTTAATACATGAATATTCATTATAACACCCCAAGTCAATACTGATCAACATGTCCATTCTGTATAGCTTAATTATTTACATATTTTAGCCAAGAAGAAATTAATAGTCAAGAAGGATCAATACATGCTCTTTAGGGGTTTTGAGGGTTAAGGGTGGCAAGGTAAAATAATAGTCATCAAAGAAGTTAAAAGAAATGAGTGACAGACTAAATATTAAATATTCTAATCTTAGTTACAATGACATTTTCATAAAAATCAGAATTGTTCATAAGTCTAAAAAGTGTATTAGAATGCCCGGTAGAGTACTGAGTTAATTCTCTGGGTTTTTTTTCTGATCTTTAAACACAGTTTTGATAAACACTTGCTGGGGGTGGTAAATAGGAAACAAGTATAATTCAATGGCAGAACTAGATGATCTTAAAAGCTTCTACATTCTTATATGCAATCCTGCACCTGACGGCATGCAACTCCATCCTCCAGCCCTCATATGAATTACCTCTAAAGCAGGAAAACATATCTCTCAATGGCAGCATTGTCCTTGCTTCAGTCCATTCTTTATGTTGCTCTCCATGTTGCTGTCAGAATAATCTTTCCAAATCATTAACTTCATTATGTCAGGACCCTTCCCCTATCCTCCACATGTTCACATTCTACTCTGTTTGCCTGCTTATAGCACAAATGCACATTTTGAATCATGCTTGACAAAGATTCACCATTAAGGATTCATCTTAAGGATTCACCATTTTTCCAATATACCATATGCCCTTATTCCATCCATGCTAAGCTACTTGCTATTTGCCAAACTTGTCACATTCTCTAAACATCAGTGCCTTTGCTAGAATATTTTCATTTTGCCTATTAGGCAAATTCCAAAGGATTTCTCGGTGCATTCACAAAATGTCACCTCTCTGTGAGCCTTCTATAATCACAGGCAGAGTTAGTCCCTTCCTTGGTGAGCTCATTAATACTCAGTACATGTCTTGCTCTTAGTATTCATTGCACTGTAATTGTTGTGTCTGTGTTATTACTCCACTTACATATGAACTTTTGGAAAGTAGGGACTTAAAAAATTTCTTCAATGCATTTCTTCAGCAAAATGTCATGCATATGTACAAAAACCTATTAATGAGTATTTGGTAAAGGACCAAGTTAATTTATCATCTAAATTCTTACTAACTTTTCTGTTTGGCTAATAATTTGAATTTTATATAGGCAATGGTTATGTAAAACTAGGGGCCCAGTACACGAATTTGTGCACCTTGAAAGGAACTGTGGGCCACAAGGCTGTGGTGGGCACAGGGGCGGGTCTTGGCCCATCCTTCATGCCCCCGCCTGGACCCTGGTCCTCTGTCTGCTGGCAGCCCCGCTCCCACATCGCTGCTCCCATGTGCTGATGGCACAGAGTGATTGGGGCTGGCACCAGCAGCAGGTGCGAGCGGGGCCGGTGCCATCAGCAGGTGCCAATGCCAGCTGCTGCCCCGAACACCCCTCAGGAGAAGGGGGAGGTGGAGAAGCCCTCAGGGGCTACTGGGGTGGGCAGCCGCCACTCGTACCCACTGACAGTATCGAGTGATCAGGGCCAGCACCTGGCACCAGCAGTGGGTGTGAGCGCCGGGTGAGACCACAGTGCATGGGAGCAAGGAATTTTCAGTAACCACCAGGGGCTCACCCCAATGACAGCGACCAGTGCCCCACCTTGGTCTGGTGCCCCCGCTCATCTGCTTCACCATCCCACCATGGCCAACATCCCACCATGTTCTTCACTCTGCCCACTGCTGCCCAAGCCTTTCATGTTCCGCGCATGCCCCCTGGTGCTCAGCGCACGTTATAGCAACCTGTTGTTCAGTTGTTCTGCCCTACGGTCTATTTGCATATTAGGATTTTATATATATAGATGATTAGTTCAAGGAATTTTCTAGATTCACAGAAACAGAAGTTTCTTCTGCATAAATACATAGTATGTATATTGCCTGGTGTTTTTTTTTCTTTATTGTTTTTTTTTTAGCTTCAGAATTACCTGGAGATTATTTCATACCAGTATATTTTCATAGAGGTTTTTCTTGTTTTGTTTAGTTTTATCAGCTCAGTATTATCCTTCTACAGTTGGGATAAGTCTTTTATCAATGAAAATTAATTTTGTTTCCTATTGTTTGCACTTACAAAAAGTGCTACAAAAACCCTCCTCCTATCTGTGTGTCTTTGCATATTTGTGTGAATATCTATAGGTTCTATTTCTGGAGATGGAATTTCTTAGAATTACAGTTAATACAACTTCCTGCAAAGCATCTTCAACATTTTCATGTGTAATAATATGGGAGTTATTATTCTTTTACTCTTCGTTCTACATTGTTATGGATCATAAATATAGAAGATCTATAAATATTTGTATAGAAAAATTTTAAATATATTTTTATTAATTTCAGAGAGAAAGGGAAAGGGAGAGAGAGATAGAAACATCAATGATGAGATTTGCAGAAATTACTGGACAAGATAAGGTAATGGTGGGGATATTGAGCTCTAGAATGAGGTAAACTGGAGTTTGACTCTTTCTCTTAAAAGCTGTGACTTTTGGCCCTAGGCAGTAGGCTCAGTTGGTTGGGCATGGTCCCATGCACTAAAAGGTTGCTGGTTCGATTCTGGTCAGGGCACATGCCTGGGTTGCAGGCTTGATCCCTGGTAGGGGGCGTGCAGGGGGCAGCCAATAGATGTTGTGCTCTCACATGGATGTTTCTCTCCCTCTCACTTCCTTTCTCTCTAAAAAAAATACCAATGAAAATCTTTTTTAAAAAGCTATGACTTTTGGCAAGGAGCTTGAGCACTCTGAGCCGTGATTTTGCTATCTATATAAGCTTAAGTGACCATTACAACCAAATGACTGGAACGACTAGAACGACCAGACTACCAGCCTGTAGCTGTGACATGTGCTGACACAGATCTTGCTTCTGGGACCCTGACAGCCCTGAATCTGGTTCACCCGCACCCTGGACCCAGACAGGAGGGAGGGGAGAGACCCGTTACTTGTGGAATTGGCCATTGGTTAGCTTGCTGCTGGGGCCAACCTCCCGTAGTCCCTTCCCCTAGCAGGCCAATCTCTCTGATCAGCCCTAATTGCCAGCCAGGCTGAGGGACTCCACCAGTACATGAATTCATGCACTGGACCTCTAGTCGCTATATAAAATCTAATATAGATTTTTATACATAGACTTAAATTTTTTAAAGTTCAGGATAAAATAATTCCCATATAATTCTAGACTCATACATTTTAAAATAATGTACTATGTATACAATTTTACTTAATGTTTTCATCAGCATGTATTGGTATAATTATGTGTTTCTTTTATTCTTTTTGTGATGGTGAATTACACTCAGTGGTTTTCTAATGTTTATCCACCAACCTGCATTCCTGGAATGAACTCAACTAGTCTATGAGATATTATTTTTTGCACACATTGCTGGATTTCATGTAGACATATTTCATTTAGAATTTTTATATTATTTATGTGTTGCAACATTTTATCTTTCTAATATTTTATTTAGATTTGTGGGTTAATATCCATAAAGATAAATTTTCAGGATTTTTTGTGTGTACACTTGTGCATACATGGTACTATTTTATATGATACAAGAAGCCATTTATATGATACAATGAATGTTTTAAGTTAATAACATACATTTTTTGTCATATTTTCTTATTGAGTTTTAGCATTCTGGGACATCTGGTTAAATCCCTTGTGTTCATTATATCTTCTTAATAACTTTTTAAGGTCTTTGAATCTGAGTTATATCTCCTATTTCATTCATAACATTATTTATGTCTGCTACTCTCACCTATGTCTCTCTCTCTCTCCTTCTCTCTCATCTGTTTTATCAGAAGCTTGTCAGCTTTATTAGATTTTTCAAGGAAACAATTTTGGCTTTGTTTATAGCAACCATATGTTTGAATTCTGTTTTATTACTTCCTACTTTTATCTTGGCTGTTTTTCTCTATTTTTTTTTTTTTTAGGTTTGCTTTGCTGATTTTCTGTCAATCACTTAAGAAGCATACTCTACTAAACTTATTATTTTTCTTTTCTATATAAGCATTTAAGTCAGGGAGTCAACAAACATTTTTTTTGTAAATAAGCAGATAGTGACTATTTTAATTTATGTGAGCCACATATAGTCTTTGTTTAATATCTTTTTATTTTGTCACAACTCTGTAATAGTATACAAAAAATTCATATCACTATAATTATATGAAAATAGCAGCAGGTTGGATTTGGCCCATGAGCCATAGTTTGTTGAAGCTGGACTTTTTACAAGTTTCACTTTAAGCAATATTTATAAGTTTCAGTGAACAAGTTTTGAAATACATATTATTAATTTTAATTTGTAAATTTTTTTTTCAAATTCCAGTAGTGTTATGAATTTGGTACATTAGTATTTAAAATTTTAGCAATTTCTTAACATACTTTCATACTTATTTTATTTTTATTTTCAAACTTATTTACATTCTCTGTAATTCCAAACCCTTGAAATCTGTTGAGGCATGCTTAACAGTAAGTGAATATTCAATGTATGTTTGAAAAGAGAGTAGAATCTCTAGTTGTTGGATTCAGTATTATATAGAAAATTTAAATCAAGCTTTTAATTTTTCTCAAAGTTTTTTTATATTTAAGACCTTCCTAAAATTTCTCAAACAAGCAGCATCTGTACCCCTTGCAAACAGGCCCCAGGCCTGGCACTAGAGGCAGCTGGCCTTGATCTAAATCTTGGCCTCTCCTGAGAACCTAGCACAAGTAGCATCCATCTGCAAATCACTATGAAGCTCCTGCCAAGTGGCCCCAGGCAACAGGTGGTGGCTGACCTTGCACCACCCACAGGGGTCTCTAGATCCAGTGTACCTCACTGACAGCTTCATGCACACTATTTACAACCCTACCACCTCCATGAGCAACACTCTCAAGGGGCAGACTCAGTGAGCAATAAAGCCCCACTGAAGCAAATCCTGCACTTCTCCACTATAGTAGCAGCTGGTCCTCCCAGATGATTGGCCTGGGGGTCAATCCCTCTTAGTGACATCAACAACAATAAAGGATCAATTACAAAAGGACAGTGCACACAGACCACACAAGAGCGCTTCTGGAGCACCCAGCTTTACTGATTGGGGAGGTTGCACTGCAGGGCCCTACTGGACACCTACAATACAAGGCCAAGCTATCAAGCCAGGGAGACATAACAGTCCCACCTAATACATAGAATCAAGAACATACAGTCAAATATCAATTCTCAAACTTAACTCATTTCAGAAGGCTGTTCAAGAAGTGATTTATTTGAAAACCAAATCATGTTAAAGAAATAATGTAAATTGAATTAATTTGTTCCAGATGTCAATATTATTCCTTGTTTTAACCTTCCCTATACATGGTACATGTCTAATGTACTGTTTAATCTATGTACAAACACTTTTTTCTTTCACTTATCAAACCACCCCCTACTAATCTTTAATGAGTCAATTTCAACTCTCATTCCAGGGCTGTCTTTTAGGAAGTCAGTATGCAGCATCTTCACTTTTTCACATATCACTGTTTCCAGAATGCTGTCTACATTTCCAGAATGCTGTCTACCTGCTAACTACATTTCGTTGATCCAAATCAACAACAGTTTCTAACTCTTCAATTGCCTGTGATCATTGTTTCTTTCACCCCCTTAACACTATTGAGGACCTCTATATGTTTTAAAATTGTGCTAATTGCCCATTTTGCCATCAACAAAAGCAAAAAGAAAATACTCACGATGTTAACTATTCGAGATTTAGTGGTAAACTGTGTCACATTCTCTCCTTTGTTTGTGGCCTGAGAGATGCATTTTGTCATGATAATGTACCAGCATGAAAGGGTTGTAAGGTTGAAAACTGACATTCTGTTCTAACACTGAGACATTTTTCTGCAAATAACTTGGTCTAGAACTGAATTGTTTAAGATGGGAGAATTGGAGAGCTATGGTTTTGACTGTATAAAGAAGTTCCCAGACAAGAAAAAGCTAAATAAGTTCATGACCACAAAACCAGTATTACATGAAATGTTAAAGAATCTTCTTTATGAAGAATAAAGAAAAAAAGATTAAAAATATAAACAATAAAATGCCAATAAATACATATCTATCAAAAGTTGACTCTAAAAACCAAAATTAAAAAATGTTTATATTTAACTAAATCATTATTCTTAAAATTTTCCATTGTGATATTACCTATTTCCTCTTGTAACTTCTATAAATTTTGAAACTATGCTATAGTTGTATGTAAATTAAATATATTTTTGTTAAATGATGAATTAGTATTTTATCATTATAATCTTATTTATCTCTGGTAATTATTTTTTTCTTTTAATTTTAAAGCTTTTTGCCTAGTATTAATATTACTACAAGAGCTTTTGTTATCTTTAGCATTACCTTGCATTACTTTCTATTTTTTAACCTTACTGCACCCTTATGTTTCATTTTTTTCTCTTGAAAATAGCATATATCTAGGATTTCTCTAGAAAATAGCATATATCTAGGATCATTAATATTAATTACTGGTATGTATTAACTATAACATCTTATATTATATTTTTCATTTATTGTGCTTTTTCTTTAAGTTATTTCTGGTTATAGTTTTACTATATTTTATCCTTTTGGGGATTAATTCTACTTCTTAAATATGTAGATTGATATCTTTCAGCAATTCACAGATTTTTCAGTCATTATCTCTTCAAATATAATTCTTTGTAGCTAATGAGTAAGAATATAAATAAAACCAAATTGAATATGAGTTAATTGTTAAACTGTATGGGTAATAAATAAATAATGATTTATAGACTATTCTATTTTGTATGCATTTTACAAATTTCATAATTAATAGTTTCTTTTTAATATATATTCAACCAGCTACCTAAATAATGCTTCTTATGCATACCCATATAAAAGGTTGGAAGCTGCATTCTACAAGCTATTTTGTAGCAGTAGCATAAGCTTTTTGTCTGGTTAATACAAACATACACATTAATACATACATATGTATATGTGTGTGTATATATATGTATATATACATATATAATATAGATTCCTATGGTTGTTGAGATAATGCACTGGAAGAACTTGACCCAGCACCTGCACATAGTAAGCCTTCAAAATATATGAATGGTTGCATTATGACTTATGGGGCACGGCTACAGGGTTTTGGCTAGGATCAAGCCTTGGACTAATGAAAGGACAGGGTCCTCTCATTGCCACATGCAAGTCCCAGCTGGAGGGCAGGGCCCTCCCAGCACAATTATAGCCAACGGCTGTGGTTGTAAGCTTGAACCTATGGTCCAAACACGTAACCCCACGTG
>NW_005370116.1:556189-559004 GCF_000412655.1 Myotis brandtii | reverse complement strand
GGCCAGGCCAGTGATCGGGGCCAATCGGGGCCATCTAACCGGGGGGAGGAGGTTGGCTGTCCACAGGAGGTTAGCTATGGGAGCACACTTACTACCAGGGGTAAGCTGCTGCATTGAGGGTCAGCCCCCTGCTGGTCATTGTGTGTCATAGCAACCAGTCAACCGGTCATTCAGTCATTTGGTCATTTGGTAGCTTAGGCTTTTATATATATAGATTCTTGCATCACATTTCATTTGTAGGTACTGGTTGGTGATGGTGACACAGTTTTTATTTTTGGTTTACCCTTATACTTAGAACAAGGATATTTGAGAAGCTAACTCTTGGTCTATATAGGCCTATATCTATTGCAGAAGTCTCCAAAGCTGATGCTTATGTTCACTAAGTTTTGAGAGTTTCATAAAGTAAAATTAACTTTAATGCTTTACTTATGTCTCTCAGTTTCTGTCTTAATATAATTTTTATCTGTGTATTGTTTACATATTTTGCTATCTCATGGTTACATAAAGATATGCTTTTGCATGGTATTGAGCTTTAAAAAAAAATACTAGGAGCTTCTGTCCAGCCATTTAATACACCATGTTTAAGAAAATAAAGTCAATACAATTATCTTTTTTTATCCTTGTAGTTATTTTTCCTGTACTTGAAATATCTATTTTTTTTATTAATTTCTACTTTTACTTGGAAAAGGTATTATATTTACTCCATAGTATTTATGTCATCATATAAATTATAGATTTCTTGTAAACTAAATAATAATTATCTTTGTGTAAATCATCCATGGCTATATTCTCTTCAGAGAAATTTGAGTGTAATAAATGCATAGTAGATTCACCTCCTTAATTATGATATTCTAGTCTTCTATAGGTTTACTTTTTCTTTTGAGAACAATACCTGATTTATTTACTAGAAAACAAATAAAATTGACTGCCTTCAGTTCACAAGATGTTGAATTGTTTTACTTTTGAGATACTTAAAAATGTGCTATGTAATTAGTAACTGGGTAGAAAAAGAAGAACAAAAAAAAATTAGGCCTCATGCTAAAACTTAAGTATCGCCAACTTCTATTTTTCTCTCTTATTAATTTATCCCTGGCAGCTCTAGATTTTTGGCTACCTTCTTGAGAAAGAAAACTATGTGGAATTAACAGTATATTATTTGGGTGGGTAGAGAGGGGGTGAGTAATCATTTGTGCATGTATTTTTTTAAAATATATATATATATTTTTTTTATTGATTTCAGAAGGGAGAAGGAGAGAGAAAGATAGAAACATCAATGATGAGAGAGAATCACCAATTGGCTGCCTCCTAAAGGCACCCAACTGGGGATCGAGCCCACACCCAGGGCATATGCCCTTGACCAGAATTAAACCTGGGACCCTTCAGTCCACAGGCCAACACTCCATCCACTGAGCCAAACTGGCTAGGGCATGTGCATGTATTTTTATTAATTAAAACAATTTTCTTAGAGAAGTTTCAGATTCACAACCAAATTGAGGGAAAGGTACAAGATTTTTCATATACTCCTTCATCCCAAATATGCATAAGCTTACTCTATTTTCAGTGTAATTCTCCACCAGGATCGTACATTTGTTATGAATGTTTAATTGTCTCACTGTTTATCTACTTGATTTTCATTTCCTTGGAGGGTTGGAGGGGTTAATTATAGTAAGATACTTATTCGTAGTTTTTTATATTTTAGTAATTTTTTCTTCATGAATTATGATACATATTACTTGATGCATAAAGACTCTTGAAAATTTGTTAGATATTGAAAACAGTATTATTATAAGGGCCACAAATACCTTTATCTTTTTATATTGGGACCAATCTTTTCTGATAATAATAACCTGATCTTCTGATTTTTTTTTTGACGGTGTATTCAACCCTGATCAAATTGCTGTGACTAAGTACTAGTATAATGCAGTACTCTGGGTAGTCATGTAGAGACTAGCAAGAAATGTCTATGATGGTGATGTGGTGATCTGGAGATTCAATAAGAATACAAGTCTGACACTTAATTTGTTACCAGAAGAATGGATATGGAATACTTGATAGGCAAAAACAATGCAATGTTTATTAAGTAACAGATAAAGCAAGGTAGCCAAGGCCAGGTCCTGCAACTACAATTGGGAAACTTTTGCAAGTTTAGTTGCAAGGAATACTAAGGAATGCATAGGGAAAGAAATAAGTTTGATTTCTAGAAAAACAAATACAAGAACTAATTTGTGAAAAGACAAGTCACTTAATATACCTATTTAATCAATGCACTTGTGTTTAAACTATTTTATTTTATAATGCTGATTACATCTTCATAACATATTTTTCAGAAAAGTTTATTTTGTCTCTGCCTAAGATTTCTGCTCTGCATTGGGGAAACAAGGGATAAAAGACTGGTATAATGAGAGATGGTGTATCAGAGATGGGAGACTGAGAGCAGGCTGAGAGAGGGAAATGTAGAACCAGAAAGAGATCTTAAGCAATGCCACCTCTTTGCCCAACAGTATATAATTCTTTCTCCTTTGTCTACATTACAGCAGCAGAATCTGTAGGCAAAGTTTTACAAAATGCTATTATAAAGTCAAAGTAAAATCCAGTTTTAGTTATTAGTATTCTGGATAAGGTGATATTTCAAAGACCAAAGAGCAATAACTAACACACGTCAATTAATAGCTCATTCCTGAAATGGCAATGGTTTGATTATTTCAGTGATCCACAATTCTTCTACCTTGTTGATCTGAGGCCCTAAACACATTGCTTCCATTTCATAGTTAAAGAAAGACCAAAGTCCCATTTATCATGTCTATTATTTTAACCA
>NW_005370116.1:554693-556050 GCF_000412655.1 Myotis brandtii | reverse complement strand
AGTCATTAGTTGTGTGGCCATGTATATAGATACAAGTTAGTCTCTTTATTAATAATACATAAAAAGGACTTTGGAGATAAAAACAGTTTCTGATTCATCAAATAAAACTAAATATTACAGATGGATTATCAGGTAAACTGACCTGCTTCTGAGAAGCAGTAAGGATATTTAGAAATGATGTGCTCATAAAGGCTTATCTAATTCATGGAAGGCATATAACACATTTTAAATGAATAAATTAGTGAATGTCTCAGCAATCAAGGACTGGGTTAAAAATGACAATAACACAGCACATCAGACTCACAGATTAAACTCAATAAACATTTATTGAAGGACAATAGACCAAGATTGTGTTAAGCAAGTACTGGGTTACAAACATCACTCTAATATGTTAAAAATGACAATAAAGAAGAATGTCAAACTAATTGTATTAGAAGATATAGAAAGTTTGCCCTGGCTAGTTTGGCTCAGTGATTGAAACATTGGTCTGTGGACTGAAGGACCGTGGGTTCTATTCCTGTTCAAGGGCATATACTTCAGTTGCAGGTTCCCCAGCACCAGTAAGGGTGCATGCAGGAGGCAACCAATCCATGTGTCTCTCTCATGTCAATGTTTCTCTCTCTCTTCAACCATCATTTAACTTCTATACTTTCTGACACTGTGCAAACTCTAAACCCAGCTCTGAGTTTCCCATTGATATATATTTTGCATATATCTCTTGAGTGTGTTTTACCAGCAAGTAATTCTGGAGACATCTTATTTTCTTCATGTGCTTTGAATATTTTAAGAACTACTCATTGTGTTAATTTTATTATTAAAATTTGTTATTAGAATATTTCTCATATATTTAAAGTACAAGGCAAACTGGGTTGAGTACTATATTTAATGTGCCATAACATACTATGAAAGCACAAGGTGGGAAATATATTTGACTAAAGGCACCAAGAAAAAGCTCTCTACATAAGCAATTATATTTGAAGTAGGTTTTGAAGGATTAAAAAGATTCAAAAATGGGGGCAAGATAAAGAACGATTTAGATCAAGTAATCAGTGCAAATAAAGAATCAGGTAAATTATAAGGTATTTTTATGGAATGATAAGTAATACTATATGTCTAGGGTAGCAGTTATCTACACTAATAAAAGAGAAACATGGTAATTGGCGTACGACCGCTACCCTTTTCATTGGCTAATCAGTGAGTATATGCAAATTAACTGTCAGCCAAGATGGCGGCAGGCAGCCAGGCACTGAAGCGAGCAGGGAGGCTTGCTTGCTGCAGACTCCAACGTTCCCCGCCTCACTTGCCAGCCTCTCATCTGCAAGTCTAAGCAACTATATACTATGTTGCAAATAAGAAG
>NW_005370116.1:551382-554138 GCF_000412655.1 Myotis brandtii | reverse complement strand
TCTCTCTCTCTCTCTCTCTCTCTCTCTCTCTCTCTCTCTCTCCCCCTCTCTCTCTCTCTCTCTCTCTCCCCTTCCCTACTCTCTCCCTTCCACTTTCTCTAGAAGTCAATGAAAAAAATTCTCAGGTGAGGATTTTTTTTAAATGTAAAAAAAGATTCAGAAATTTTAAATATTTTCAAATTCTCACATGTCAATCTCACAACTCTCTGCAGTGTTTAAATTCTATCAATTTACCTCCATGAATAATCACTATAGGTTTATTGTGATGCATGCACCTATTCCTAGCCTTGTGTAGATCCAAAAATATGTTATTAACCAAATTCATGAATCTGATGTACAAGCAGAATGCCAATGGATTTCTTCTTATAAAACATTCTTGCCACACAGACTACAATATTTAATAGTGACATGATGAATATCTTTTCTGTCTAAGAAACCTCTGTAGGAAGGCAAGTCACAATCAAAAGTGTGCTTGCTGTACATACACTTTCAAAACTGTATGAGACAAATATTTAATATCTATAATAGCCAAATGCACCCATTCCATTGTACTACAGAAATTTCCTCGACAGTGGGGCTGGAATATTTTTAATATATTGGTAAAACCTTCTCCTATGAGTTTATCAGAAATGGTTTCAACCATCATTTAACTTCTATACTTTCTGACACTGTGCAAACTCTAAACCCAGCTCTGAGTTTCCCATTGATATATATTTTGCATATATCTCTTGAGTGTGTTTTACCAGCAAGTAATTCTGGAGACATCTTATTTTCTTCATGTGCTTTGAATATTTTAAGAACTACTCATTGTGTTAATTTTATTATTAAAATTTGTTATTAGAATATTGCTCATATATTTAAAGTACAAGGCAAACTGGGTTGAGTACTATATTTAATGTGCCATAACATACTATGAAAGCACAAGGTGGGAAATATATTTGACTAAAGGCACCAAGAAAAAGCTCTCTACATAAGCAATTATATTTGAAGTAGGTTTTGAAGGATTAAAAAGATTCAAAAATGGGGGCAAGATAAAGAACAATTTAGATCAAGTAATCAGTGCAAATAAAGAATCAGGTAAATTATAAGGTATTTTTATGGAATGATAAGTAATACTATATGTCTAGGGTAGCAGTTATCCTATATAATAAAAGCCTAATATGTTAAGTGTCCAATGGTCTGGTGAAGAGTCAACTGTTCAACCAATCAAAATCTAATATGCTAATGATAAGCTAAGGCTGCTCAACCACTTGCTGTGGCATGCATTGACCACCACAGGGCAGACAGTCAATCGGTCCACCAGTCACTATGACATGCACTAACCATCAGGGGGCAGATGCTCCAACTGGTAGGTTAGCTTGCTGCTGGCGTCCAGATGATTGGGACTGAGCGAGATGGGCCCGACATGCCCTGGAGCCCTCCCATGGTCCCACCTCGGCTGGCCAACCTCCTGCGTCCCTCCAGGGCTGACTGGCCCACATCAGGACTGGGCAAGACAGGGCCGGACATGCCCTGGATCCCTCCCATGGTCACTCCCTGGCCCCTATTGTGCACTGGTGGGGTCCCTCAGCCTGGCATGTGCCCTTTCACAACCCAGGAACCCTCAGGGGATGTCGGAGAGTCAGTTTTGGCCTAATCCTGCAAGCCACTCCTCTCGGGAGGGGCCAGAGGCAGGGTTCATGGCTGGTGAGTGCTGCTGCGGCACCATGAGCCTCTCCCAATCAGGACTGATTGGGCACAAGACCGCAGCAGGCGCAGTGGGGCCAGCATGAGCAGGAGTGGCAGATAGGAGCTGCAGGAGGTGTTGGACTGCAGGTTTTGGCCAGATCCTCACAGGTCATCCCAAGGGACCCCCCACCTGTGCATGAATTCATGCACCAGGCCTCTAGTTTTAACGTAAAATGCCGATAGTGAGATACTATAATATTACCTATATATATAAAATAGAGAAATATGCCATAATGGGTCACAACTGAACAGGGGGAGGTTGCGCAGGCAGCATCAGAGCGGGGCAGAACTGGGGACTGGCTTCCTTAGTAGGCCTGCAGGGTTAATCTCAAGAGGACAGGCCAGGCACCAATAGACCAGCGCTGCGGGTACATCCCAACAGCACTGTCGGCCTCCTGGAACTTGGCTTTGGGCACTGAGGCTGCTTTCCATCCCTTGGAATGGCTCCCTTAGTAGTCCTGCAGGTTGACTCTGAAGAGGACAGGCCAGACACCAATGGACCAGCGCTGCTGGCACTTGAACATGAGCAGACAGAAGGAAAAAAGACCTTCAAGGCCTGTCCAAGGCAGGTTTGCGTTTAAAATCAAGTGGGGTGGTCCGGAGCTGCGGCACTGACAACAATGGCAGTGTCGGCATTGGTGGCACAGCTGCAGCTCAGAGTGTGGGGAATGAAGGCCATGCAAGCCGGAGGCTTTGGCTGCGAATGGTCAGCAAATTTCAGGGAAGCCGGAGGGACTTTCGCAAAAACAGAGAAGGCTGAAGAGGAACGATACTTCTGAGAGCGGACTAAAAAACAGCTGGCAGCTTTGAAGAAACAACATGAAGAAGAGATCACTCATCATAAAAAGGAGATTGAGTGTCTGCAGAAAGAAATTGAGTGGCACAAGCAGAACATCAAGAAACTGAAAGATCATGATACTGCGGCGGTGTCAGGGTGAGGGACAGCCATATTTGCCGGTGCGGCCTGAGCTGTCAACAAGAAAAAGTGTGTGTGTGTGTGTGTGTGTGTGTGTGTGTGTATGTGTGTG
>NW_005370116.1:545038-551058 GCF_000412655.1 Myotis brandtii | reverse complement strand
TGGGAACCGGGTGGAGGGGAGCTATGGGGGTAAAAAAGAGGAACAACTATAATAATCTGAACAATAAAGATTTATTTAAAAGAAAAAAAGTGCTCATGAGCTCGGCGAGTGCACCATGGGGGTGGGGGGTGGGGAGGTGTCTTACAAACCGAACTTGACCACTCACATGTCCGCCGCCTCCCTCAACGCCGCTGGGAGCATCCACCCGCCTTCCACCAGCATGGCAACGTCCTCCCAGTACCGCCAGCTGCTGAGTGACTATGGACCACCATCTCTAGGCTACACGCAGGGAACAGGAAACAGCCAGGTGCTCCAGAGCAAATATGCTGAGCTTCTGGCCATCATCGAAGAGCTGGGGAAGAAGATCTGACGCACATATGTGGACAGCAAGAGCACGATGGAGAGATTGAAACGAAATCCACGCCGAGAGGGAGTGGAAGGCCAGGTCCTAGCCTCTGAGTAAGTATAAAAGGCTTTCTATCTTCTTCCAAGAAGTGACAGCTCATGCCCCCTGCCCCTGCCCCCTTCAGGTGAAACTTGGTTTCAAAATGGTAACAGCTTGGTTTCTCCTCCCCGTGCCCCTCCCGTGGTTCGTCAGGCTCCGAACCACCTGTTGCTGAGATGGAAAAGAGATTTTTGCAGTCATTAGGTTTGCATATTGTTAGGAACTACCCAGGGCATTTTGTGCGTGTGTGTGTGTGTGTGTGTGTTTTAAAGCATTGATTTACATGGTGCACATCAGTTACCTATTACAGAAAACTATGGTTGGCCTCCCAGATACCGTGTTTCTCTTCTGGATACATTTCTGTTACTCACATGGTTCTGTATGTTTCTCTTCTGAGCTGATCCAACTCGGAGGGTTTGTTTCAGTGAGTCCTGAGGCAGTGCTTTAGTAGCCAGTGGCCATTCACCACACAGTATAAATTCTGCTCAATGTAACTTTTTTTTTTTTTTGCTTAAGCATTTGCATGACTATTAGTACTTTGAAGTCAATCTTTAAAACGCACAAGTTATAAATACAGAAGAAAGAGCAACTTATTGAACCTCGACCTTGAACCTCGCCTGACAAGGACCCCTGAAACTTCCCCTAAGGATGTATGTAGATTTCAGTTCTGCCTGTCCCATCAGTGGATCCAAACATCTGGGAGAAAGTGACTAATAGTGTTTGCATCTTTGTATGTATTTATTACTTGATATAATAAAGCTTATTTTCATTAACAACAACAACAAAAAAGAAACTGAAAGATCATGCTGTTGATTAAGTGCACACAGTTCCCCATAGAATGGCTACATACTGTCCACTTCTATGAAGACATAGTTCTGGTAACTAATATCTATCTATCCTGCCAAACCAGTGGGAAAAAAAACACACCAACAAAATGATCAGTGATGACATCGGAATTACCCAAGCGCACCCTCAACCCCTTCACCTGCCCAGACGCCTAGGGTCCCTTTACAACTGGGCTGAGCCCAGTGCTGCCCAGTTACCTGGACACCAGGCCTGACCGCTTCTCTGGTTTGGCCCAAACATCTGAAGTTTGCATTTGTTGCCAACTTAGAAATTGGAGCGTTCACATAAAATCAGGATTCCCCATTTCTCTTTCCAAAGTGGCTGATTGAGCTACCAACTAAGGGTGGTCAGTGTCATTTCAACCCTAAGAGCAACCCCCAGCTTGGGGGTGTGGTGAGGAGGAAGCTATCTGTGCAGACAGTTCAGTTGTGTAAATTCCCGTTGACTGTGGCACAGCCCAACAGTATGGCTGCTCAACTGCGAGGCAGCACAGCCATGAAACAGTACAGTTGTTAAACGAGGCCCCTCTCCAGCTTTCAGGGGGCTCAACATGCTCCAACCCAGTGCACCCACTCTTCCCTGAGCTGCCCAGTGCACCCCACTCTGCCCCAGTGAGACAGCTTCAGTGTTTCAGCTCCAGCAGACAGAACACATCCCAGTGGAAAGGGAAAGTGTAGCCCTGGCCAGTATTGCTCAGTGGATAAAGCCTCCGCCTGAGGTCTGAAGGGCCTGGAGTTCAATTTCCAGTCAGGGCACATGCCTGGGTTGTGGGCTTGATCCCCAATGTGGGGCATGCAGGAGGCAGCCAATCAATTATTCTCTCTCATCATTGATGTTTCTATCTCCCTCCCTCTCTGAAATCAATCTATACTAATAAAAGGGTAATATACTAATTAGACCTGACAACTTTCCAGACATTCTTTCAGACAAAGCCATGGTGGCAGGGCCAAGGCAGAAGCAATAGGGGTGATCAGGCTGGCAGGGGAGAGCAGTTAGGGGGATCAGGCTGGCAGGGGAGATCAGTTAGGGGGATCAAGGTGGCAGGAGGTGAGCGGTTAGGAGCCAGCGGTCCCAGATTGCAAGAGGTATGTCCGACTGGCAGTTAGACATGCCCCAAGGGGTCCCTGATTGGGGAGGGTTCAGGCTGGGCTGAGGGAACCCCCCCCCATGCACGAATTTTGTGTACCGGGCCACTAGTCTATATCTATAAAAGGCTAGTATGCTAAGTGTCCATCTGGGTCATGATGTCACGTAGCAATGCCCTGCTTCCTCTCCCTAGCGACTAGCCTCCTTGCAATTCTTCAGCCCAGGAACACGACTTGCTTTATAGCCAGATGGAAACATTTCACACTGTAACCAAATGTCTGTGAAGCATTTTCCTGTGCCTCATCTCATTTGATTCTCACAGAAGTCCTGGATTAAGTAGATAGGAGACTCAGTGAAATCCTATTTTCTTTTCATTAGCTGGAAAATGGAGATTTAGAAAATTTAGAAACTTGAAATGACTGAAAAGAAGTAAGAAATGGTGGACCTTGAAAATGACTTCAGGTTTTCTCACTGTGCAGAATATAGTCAAATACTGCTAGAGTTAAATATTTTACCCTTTGTTCTCTACAAATATTTTACCCTGTGTGATCTACAATAATAATCTGCTTCATGTTGATATTTACTGCTATATTGCTGATAATTTCCTAAAAGAGAAGTTGGGGTGCTTCATTGGGCTGGAAAAGTTTAGCTACATCAGAAAGTGGGTCTAATTAAGCAAGTTTATTCTCTACATATAAAAGACTGTGTTGACTATCGCATGCACGATACATATAAAGCTCTCGCTGGCACCAATTGCACACGTGTGTTTCGATCTGTCATTGTTGATCTTGAATTTGGTTGACACTTCTATTATAGAGAAAGGGTGAATAGTGAGATGAAAATATTTCTTTTAATTAATTTCCTTTCAATGTGCATGAATCCATGCACCAGGCCACTAGTTTCTAATAATTATTCATGCTAGTTATCATAACACATTTTATAATAATAACATTTTATTATTTTACTATTATAATTTTAATAATGATTCAGGACATGGATTTGTATTATCAGATCAAGGAAGAAAGACCATAGGTTAAAAGTCCCTATATTTCTATCTTGTGACACTCCTTGCAGAAAGGTCATAGGTACACATGATGCCCATCTCAAGTGGCATGGTTCTACATATAAACCTCCGCACGGAGTGCACAGGGAGTGGCAGCAGCTAGTTACTTCCAGGTGTCAGAGAAACACAGAAGTAAAAGGCCAGCCAGTAAAAATTTACAAATAGCTCTATTTTGACTTATTTGACAAACTGCAAGATGACCCACTCTCAGATACCTCAATGAGTTTGTCTGGCAGAACATTAATTCTGGAAGATCTTTACCCATAAAAAAAAGAAGGCATGGGTCATTTGTAGTTTTTAAAAATTTACAATAGCATTTTCTCTAAGCTGATATTCAACAGCTTCAGGAATGTCACCCTAAAGTATTGGATTTCCCTAGGAATATCATTTTAGCAAAAGATAAACAAAGGAGAACTTACTTCAAGTACTAGAAAAAATAAAAGGTGATGCTAATGAAGAACATGTATTAGTTTTCCACAGTTGAGGTTCATGCACATCCACCTGAATCCTGAGGAGGGAGGAGACCAGGGTCATTGCTAAGGAGAGGAGGAACTTCACAGATTCTCCACATTTGTATATGGCCTACACCAATGACCATGTTTCAGAACTGACAAAATAACCCAGGGAGCAGAAGATTTTTTTAAAGTTAAAAAGTAAATAAGTAAAAACAAAAACCACAGTTGAGGTTCATGCACATCCACCTGAATCCTGAGGAGGGAGGAGACCAGGGTCATTGCTAAGGAGAGGAGGAACTTCACAGATTCTCCACATTTGTATATGGCCTACACCAATGACCATGTTTCAGAACTGACAAAATAACCCAGGGAGCAGAAGATTTTTTTAAAGTTAAAAAGTAAATAAGTAAAAAACAAAAACAAACAAACAAAAAAACACACAATGAAGTTTTTAATAAAACTGCAATGTAAATTTGCCTTTAGACTCCCAAATAAATCATGTGAGGTTATTCTGTTTCTCTGGGTTTAGATTTTCTAGACAATTCTTCTAGCTATGCAAAATCTGCATAATGTAAGTGAGAGATTTGAGGATTTAGACAAGGCTGTTAGTTGTAGATGAGTCTGGAAATTAAACAAGCAAATGTTATGAAGGTCCTTTAGAGATCTGGAGTTTTCCACACTAACTCTAGATAATAAGTGCTACATCAGTTCAGCAAAACCATCATGTCCAATAATGATTGCCTAATCGTCTTTTTTCTATTATAATGACCTTAATTTTGCTGCATTTAGTTGTTTGAAGACTACACTGTACCTTGAATCATCAAGTTTTTAAGTCATTTCCATTTTCAACAGATTTACTGATGGCTCTGTAAGGAGTGTTTACACACACCATTGTTTGCTTAGGAGTCAACAACTTTGGTCATTACAGAAACACAGTAAATGAAAATTAGAAGAGGAAACTGCTTGTTTATTATATGTTTGTAATAGAAAAAAATGCCATTGAATCACTGGGGCTACTTTAATTAATAATGATAAGCAAAATTTCCTGAGTATGTATGCATGCTAGGTACAATTCTAAGTACTTTGTTCTTAATACTCAAAAATATCCAGTTAGATACTATTATGATCAAAATTTACAGATTAGAAAATTGGACACTTGGAAGTTCAAGTAACTTGCTCACAGACAACAGAGCTAAAATGGTGGAGCTGAAAATCTAAACCCAGAGATCCTGAATCTATGAGCTTTACACCTTACTGCATAGTGAATTGTTCTGACACTTAATACTAATATTTCTGAAGGCAATTTTATAAATAAAAATAACTTAAGATTTTTCACATATAATACATGGTTTTATTTAAAATACCAGTTTACTTTCAGTAGAAAATAGTCTTAATTAAGCAATTTCAAGGCAATAAAATGCCGCTGAATTTTAAATTGGGGCTCATGTCTATTGTGTTTTACCATTTTATGAAAAAAGCTGTAGGAAAAAAGGCTCATTTCTGTATGTGGCTACTTCAACTGCCTATGGTACAGTGCAACTTATCCGGCTGCCAACTTTTTTGTTTTTAGATGGCATTTTTTCAATTGATTTTATTTACTTTCAAAGTGACATTTCAACAGAGGTGTCCACTCTCATTTCTACTCCCCTTTGACATTTCTGTGACTTAGTGCGCAAGGAGCTGCTTGCCAAAGTCTTGCTAGATTGATGTTGGGGGGGAAAGAGGGGAAAAATCTTCAGATAGCAGATGTTTCTTTTCTTCTTGTTGTGCCTATTACTTTGAAAAAGTGACACTGCTTAAAAACAGATTTCAGATGTTCTGTCTTTTTGGCAGCAAGCGTGAATGTGTTGCCCAACTAGGAAAAATATAAGTATTGTTTAAACAGGCAAAGTGAAGATTGGAGAATGGAGAAATGAATAAATTCTTAGTGATACTTTGCTTTTTCTCATTCAAAAAACAATTTAAGACTATAAATCCCTAAGATGACTGGGTGAGTACCTTAGATAGACATTTCTCTTTGACTTTGTCTAGGTATGGCTAATATTCCAAATAATACTTGAACTAACCAACTTTTTTTTTCTTATTTAATAAGTGCCACATGGAAATGTTTTAACTATCAAATACA
>NW_005370116.1:543147-544878 GCF_000412655.1 Myotis brandtii | reverse complement strand
GAGAGAGAGAGAGAGAGAGAGAGAAGAGAGAGAGGAGCTAATTTCCTTAGTCATAGATGAATAATTTAGCCAAAAATACTATGAAATTGTTACTGTCATCACAGAGAAAATAATCAGGCTTCTGTTAATACAAAGTGTCTTAAACAAATTATATATTCCTCTCTCTCCAGGAAGACTACATGAAAAAATAGTTTCCCCTATGGGATAACAAATTATAAAAAGGCATCTGTACTTTTAGGACAAATACAAACTTATGCAGACATTTGAGCAACTGAGCATGGGCTGCCTGAAGTTCCTACCTGTCTTACTATGTAAGGGCAGGGCGCAAGGTGCATAACTGAATTATATAGCCCTACAAAGAGACTAAAGCATCTATCCAGGGATTTTTTAAAAATATCCTCATTTAATATTCTCCCACTAATTTTCAATCTTTATGTTCTGTTCACCGCATGAATAAGCAAATGGGTTTAAAGTGAGCTCTGGATGACAAAACCATTGACAATTTAAGACTAACTCAAGAAAATCTAAGAATGCCATATGAATGTCATGATGTACCTAGTATGCATCTTTCTTCATATTTCCCCATCCTCCCAAACTTATAAAATGAGAAGCATTTTGTTTAATAATTCGAGTTAGGTTACAGACACCATTAAAGCCATGTCATCTATGTTTAAGAGAAGTTTTCATATAATTTCCCTTTCCATTTGTCACTTAAGTAATGAAAATATAGTAGCTGGTTAATTAAGACTATTGTTGTTGCTTGTCATCTTGTTATTATTGTTACTAGAGGCCCAGTGCATGAATTCGTGCACTGGTAGGGTTCCGGCCAGCCTGGCCCCAATTGGGGCAGATCAGGGCTGGGCCTGTTCGGAGGAGGAGGCAGGAGGTTGGCCGGCCAGCCCGCCCCTATAGGAACCTGATCAGGGCCAGGCTGGCTGGGGGGAGGGCCTGCAGGTGATTGGCCAGTGGGCCCCACCCCTGATTGGGGTGAGGGGGTCGATTGGGGGTGGGGATGCCCATGGGGAGGAGCTGTGAGTGGTGGGCCAGCTGGCCCTGCCCCTGAATTGGGTGGGAGGGGCCAATGAGGGGTCAGAGGATAGGGGAGGGGCCGTGGGAGGTTGGCTGGCCAGCCTCACCCCTGATTGGTGTGGGAAAGGCCAATCGGGGGCAGAGCTGACTTGGGAGGGGGGCCGCAGGCCAATAGGGGTTGTGGGGGCCCATCAGGGGTGGGGCTGGCTGGGGGGTGGGGATTGGTCTTCTTTGATTATACTATAGGATAAGAATGGCTCTTTTATTTATGCTGATATAATCCTGGCAGGTGATGACCTTCACAAAAGTTGCTACCCCTTTGGAATGCAATGATGCTATTGAGAATTGATGGTATTTTTCCATATAGAGCCCAGGATGTTATGGGAAATGGGGAATGGAATGACCAAACATTCTCATGTTCAAAATCGGAGAAACATATGGGATTTTGGCAACACATGTAAAGTCTAGTGCCAGAAAGGCATAGAAATATAATTAAATACAATTATATTGAAAAAAGGACAAATCTGAGAAACCAAGATGGAGGCATAGGTAAACACCGGAAATTGCTGCCTCGCACAACCACTTCAAAAATACAACTAAAAGACAAAACAGACATCATCCAGAACCACAGGAAGGCTGGCTGAGTGGAAATTCTACAACTAGAAGGAAAGAGAAAAGCACACTGAGACTCAGAGGAGGTGC
>NW_005370116.1:534710-541404 GCF_000412655.1 Myotis brandtii | reverse complement strand
AAAATTATGAACAGCAAATACATATCTATCAACAAGTGAATCTAAAAATCAAGTGAATAACAAATCTGATTAACAGAGTAAACTGGTGAATATAATAGAATCAGGGGCATAGAAAGGGAGTGGACTGACAATTCTCGGGGGGAAAGGGGTGTTGTGGATGTGGGAAAAGACTGGACAAAAATCATACACCTATGGATGAGGACAGTGGGGGTGGGGGTAAGGGCAGAGGATGGGGTGGGAACCGGGTGGAGGGGAGCTATGGGGGGAAAAAAGAGGAACAACTATAATAATCTGAATAATAAAGATTTAATTAAAAAATAGAAAAAAGGACAAATCTGGGTTGGAAAATTAGTGTTTTAAAAATTTAAAGTAATTTTGATAGAGTATTGTTTTAAAAAATGTTTGACTAATCCTAAAACTTGACTGATCATTGAAATACCTATTATCGTGATGGTATTTGAGCTTTAGCAAAAAGTGATTGTGTGTGTAAGAAATAAGAGAATTCCAATTTTGCAGGCTAAGAATGGTTTTCAAGGTTCTCCATTCAAGGAAATGGAGAAACAATGTCATACCTGTAATAGACAAAGCCTCTATGAGAGTATGCTGTTCAATAGCACTACTATAGAATAGTGAAATAAAATAACAGAAATGAATTTATCAGACAACAGATGTCTCTTTTCTTGGTACAATAAGCCTGAATAAACCCTCATTTTAGACTCAATAACTCAATCAAGGTTTTGGGGTTTTTTTATGAACAATTGGATTTATAAAAAAATTGTATTTCCCTGATGAGGAAAACACCACTCTTCCTGAAATAAGGCAATAATGGCAAAAGTGATCATTTGGCAAAACAAGAAATGAGACTATATTTTACCCTAGACTAATGAGGCAAGTTATATCAGATAGGTAAAACATGTATCATTATTTGTGTAAATTGCTGTCCTTTTTTATTTATCCTGCTATTCTGCAGGATTACAAATAATTGTGTCTGCTTCTACATACTATTAATGTATACTGTCTGGTTATAAAATAAATAGAAAACTGATATTTCTATCTTTGATAAGAGAATCTCTTATAATGAGATTCTACTCTGGTACAGAGAGAAATTACTTTATTCACTACCACCCCATCCATCCTACCCCTTATGTCTCCATCCAATAAATAGATGATAGGCAGATGAAATATTGAATAGATTTTAATTGTCAGTATATTTTACCCAAAACTTCCCGTTACATTACAAAGTAAGTCAAAGCGAAATGCTAAAAGATCTACCGTTCTCTCCTTGAATTTAGGTACTAATTAGTAGAGTGTGACATTCAGGTTAAAGACCAAATCATTTATTTAATGATACCATTAGATTCTAAATTTAAGCCTAACAGACTTGAAGCACTGGGTGTGTTTCAGAAAAATGTTATATTAACATTACATATGTGTGTGTGTTTATGTTTAAATGGGTGTAATATTTACTGAACCTGAATGCCTCAATGTGCTGAATAATAATTATAAAATGTATGAACTATCCGTTTAACCCTGTTAAGCTTTAAACTCAAACAAGTCTGTTGCATCTCATGATTCATTAAATTACTTGTAAAAGTTTGCAAGATGGCAATACTAGTATATGTTTAATGTTATAATATATAATAGCCTATCTTGGAATTATCCCAATAAAAGTCTAAAGTATATCATATTTAAATATAAATTTAGGCTTTTGTAGAGCAAATTCCATTTTGAGAATTAAAATATTATTCAACTTTGACCTAAACTCACATTGTTTTCTGAAGCTAATTTTCACAATTGACAAAGTATTATAGAAATTAATTTTACAGTCACTAGGGAAAATAGTATTGAGGCTCTTTGAAAAATTAAGAATAGAGTTACCATATGACTCAGCAACCCTACTTCTGGTTATCTACCCCCAACATTTGTAAAATATATATTCACAAGGATATATGCACTCCTATGTTCATTGAAGATTATTCACAGTAGCCAAGACATAGAAACAACCAAAACGTTCTTCAATAGATTATTGGATAGAAAAGATGTGGTACATATATGCAATGGAATACCACTAAGACAGAAGAAAAGACAAAATACTGTCATTTACGACAACATAGATGGATCTTAAGAATATTATATAAAAGAAAAAAGTGAGACAGAAAAATGTAAATACCATATGATTTCACTCATGTCGGATGTAAAACTGAAAGCAACAAATTAACAAACAAATAAAAACTCATAGACAGGGAAAACAGAATGGTGGTTACCAGAGAAATGGGGGATTGGGTGAGGGGCTAGTAAAGAGAAAGGAGGATAAACATATGGTGATGGAAGAAGATTTGACTTTGGGTGGTGGACCCACGATGCAATATGCAGATGCTGTATCACAGAATTGTACAGTTGAAACCTATATAATCATATTAAACAATGTCACCCCAATAAATTTAATTAATTTTTTCACATATAAACTGGAAAATAAAATCCACTTTAATGGTAATAGATATATTGCTGAGGACAAAACAAGTCATGAATAATTTACCAAAATTAAATATAGATGATATAAAAATAAAATTAATTGATAAATTAAAGATTTTTTTTTAGTAAAATGAAACTGCAAAAATACAAACTAACCTCAAGTGAAAGAAGTGCATACATTAAACCCCTGATTTTGTGTACCTTGATTTAATGGACAAACTTTCTGGTCTGTATGTTATATGTAAAAATTAACACCCTGTTAAATTTAAAATGCTTTTCACCAATGCTTATAATTAAACTAGAAGTCCAGTGCACGAAATTCATGCATGAGGGGTGTGTGTGTCCCTCAGCCCAGCCTGCACCCTCTCCAATCTGGGACCCCTTGGAAAAAATTAAGAACCATATGATTCCTGTGGGATCAGACCTAAACCAGCAGTTGGACATCCCTCTCACAATCCGGGACTGCTGGCTCCCAACTGCTTGCCTGCCTGCCTGCCTACTTGTCCCTAACCTCTTCTGCCTGCCAGCCTGATCACCCCCTAACCACTCCCCTGCCAGCCCAATCAATGCCTAACTGCTCCCCTGCCAGCCAGATCACCCCCAACTGCCCTCCCCTCCTAGCCTGGTCCCCCCCAACTGCCCTCCCCTGCAGGCTCGTTTCCCCCTAACTGCCCTCCCCTGTTGGCTATCTTGTGGCTGTGGGTGCTGCCATCTTTGAGGGTGGGTCAGTCAATTAGCATATTCCCTTCTTATTGGCTGTGGGCGCCACCATTTTTGTGACATCGTTAGGGTCCATTAGCATATTCCCTTTTTATTAGATAGGATTAACAGATTATTTTTTGCTGTTAATTCACTGTTATTTTTAACAAATTTTAACCAATAGGCCATATGTTGGAAAAAACTAGTAATTTCACCAACATAAATAAATATTACATATCTACAGCTATAGTCTACATATTTAAATCCAAGTGTCACTGCTGGTAAATCCTGTTCAGTGAATGATTAGCATGTGATCACAACTCATAGCATGGCAATTGGTTCTGCTGTCAAGTGGCATGACTTTCTGCAATGATGTTACCACTGTGCTAAGTCACGCCCTAGCGGTACATTTGTTTACTCAAGGTGACTAGTGAGAGCACACATTTATTAGACCTATTCAATATAAATTTAAAATTACTGTGATACTTATAGAAAACTTTTCTGTGAAATTAAACTTTTCATGCATACTTACATTTAATTAAACAAACCCATATACATAATTAAAAACAGGCAAACTAAATAATTAGTCATTTTTTTAACATATATATTTGGAAAAACCTACTTTTTTACATAATGGACTTTCTGTTTTATTGGCAAACCCTCACCCGAATCAGTCTGTTATATCGAGGTTTTACTGTATGTAACTAGATAAAATCTAAAACAATATTAACACTCTATCAAACTTTGATGCAAGACTAATAATTAAATAAGGTTCACGATGTTAACAGCTGTAATATTTAAAATTACTAAAACCATATAACTCTTAGCTATTTAAGAGATGCTTTTTTGTCTTCCTTCAGTTTTCTAAGGATCTTGATTTTGCTGCCATTTTGTTCTTTTAATATGTTAGTGTATCTTATTTAAGTACATTTTCTATATTGTGCATATTTCTTTCTATCTATCTATCTATCTATCTATCTATCTATCTATCATCTATCATAGATACCAAAAAAAAAGTAAATTGAAATTGTGTATATTTATTGAAAAATATAGTAATTGCAGAAACATGCATTTTTATATCGCATATCATTAGCCCCTTACTTAGGAATTGGCACATGGACAATGAACAGTAAATACTAGATGAGTGAGTGGATAGTATTTGATTCAAAAAATAATTGAGCCATTCATATGTGGTAGAAATCAGAGATGGCCATGGCGAGAACTGCAAGAGAGAGAATTATATGTTTGTGGGAGTTTGTAGAAATAGATAATGTCAGAAATATTAACAAAAATTAGATCATTGGAAAAGTAGAAATAGAAAAGAGTTAGGAAAAAAACTCTTAGCATTCAATGATTTAACATTTTTTATAATAATAGGGAGTACTAGACATTTTAAAAAGGCTAAGAAAAAATTTCCTATGGAGAGGCTGAAGTCCCTGAAGAAGGGTTTTAAAAAGAAAAAAAAATGAACTCAAGGATGTTCTAATATTAATATTTCACCAGTAATGTAAAAAATAAAAAGATTGTATTTTTATGTATGTGGATAATAAAAATAACCTTTTGCTCACTTTCTTATATCTGGAAAATTATTGGGTTGGGTTTTGGATTTTAGAAGCATAGAATTTGAGAAAATTAAATAATTCTGAGAGAGAGAGGGAGAAAGAAAGAAAGGAAAATAGAATTTCTAAAGTTTATGGAATGGAAATAACCCAGTTAATTAGTAGTAAACCAGGAAACAAAATTGTAAAATATACCATGGGTTCTTTATGAATAAACATTGTAATAAATTATATTACATTTACTCATATTATACTACTCGATTTCAAAACTATACCAAGAAACACATTTTAAAACTTTGGGTGTGTTTCCCTTGTTTAGAGAGGTAAGAGTGGATAAGATGCTTGAACTTAATACCATAGCTAAGATTTGGAAACAGCCTAAGTGCTCATCAGCACGTGAGTGGATTAAAAAACTGTGGTACATCTATACCAGTGGTTCCCAAACTTATTTGGCCTACCGCCCCCTTTCCAGAAAAAATATTACTCAGCACCCCCTGGAAATTAATTTTTTTAAAATTTTAATAGCAATTAAACAGAAAGATATATGTATTAATGTTTCTACCTTTTTCGTAAAATATAGTAAAGAAAGGTGTAAATTAGAAACATTGAAGTTTGAAATTATGAAACTATTTATTGAACTCAGAATAGAAAGGTAATACAAAAAAAGTTAAAACAAATGCACCTGTGGCCATCACCGCCCCCCTGGATCGCTGCAGCGCCCACCAGGGGGCGGTAGCGCCCACTTTGGGAATCACTGGTCTAGACTCTTCTCAACATGGGGCTCCCCGCATGGTCTCTCTATGCGAGCTAGTCTGGGCTTCCTCTGCTGTGATGGGTTCCAAGGGAGAATGTCCTAGGAGAGTCAGGTGGAGGCTGTATCACCAACAGGGCCAGGCAAATTGCTATGGCCAGTTTTAGAAAACAGAATCTTTCACCTAAGCCAAGGAGGACTGGGATGAGGATGGATATATGAAGTCAGTGGAAATTGTGTGCATTTATATAGGGAGTCAGGGATGTAAGGCCTGAAGGAAGTGAGGGACTAAGTCCTGTGGTTATCTGGGTGAGTGTCCCAGGCAGAGGGAACAGCAAAGGCAAAGGCCAGGAAGTGGGGGTATATTGGACTATAAAGAGCAGGAGGACAAGCGTAGCTTTAGCGGAGTGAGAAGAGAAGGGGAGAGTGTAGATGAGGCCAGAGGTCCTGGGGAGCAGATCGCCAGTTCACATATGTAATACCTTAATCAATAAAGCAAAAAAAAAGAACTTAATAGTAAAAACAAAACAAAACAAAAAGCTGTGGTACATTTATACCACAGAATACTATACAGCAGTAAAAAAGAAGGATCTCTTACCTTTTGAGACAGCATGGAGGGACCTAGAGAGTGTTATGCTAAGTGAAATAAGCGAGTCAGAGAAAGAGAAGTATCACATGATCTCACTCATATGTGCAATCTAATGAAAATAAACTGATGAAGAAAATAGATTCAGATACACAGAAGCATGGTACAGACTGTCACATCTCAGAGGGAAGTTGGGGGTGGGTGGATGGGTGGGAAGAGATCAACTAAAGAACTTGTATGCATATTTATGCATAACCCATGGACACAGACAGTGGTATGGTGAAGGCCTGGATTGGGAATAGGTGGGTGTGAGCTAGAAGGGTTCAGTGGGGGAAAAAGGGGGGACATATGTAATACTTTCATACTTTCAACAATAAAGATTTAAAAATAAATAAATAGCAGTCCCACCAACAACACAGAGCAGGGTAACGTTTATTTAAGAACCAGCTCTGGGCAGTTGCCCTCCCCAAACCAGTCTTAAGTGCAATAGAAAAAAATAAACCCTTGCTGCTGGGTAGAGAAGCCATATAGCCTCAGAGGCCAACCCCAAAACACTGCTACCCAGAGGCTGAGCCACAAACTGACTCTTAGGTGAACACAAATTAAGGCAGTCTGGATCACAAATAC
>NW_005370116.1:519754-528317 GCF_000412655.1 Myotis brandtii | reverse complement strand
CTGGCCAGGCACCCCAGTGGGGACCCCCCACCCAGAAGGGGGTGTGACCAGCTGCAAACAGCCATCAGCCCATCATCCAGGCTTGCCAGGCAACCAAGCGGGACCCCCACCCTGATCCGGGACACCCTTCAGGGCAAACCAGCTGGCCCCGACCCATGCACCAGGCCTCTATCCTATATAGTAAAAGGGCAATATGCAAACTGACCCTAACAGCAGAAAGACTGGGAATGACTGGTCACTATGACACACACTGACCACCAGGGCGCAGATGCTCAATGCAGGAGCTGCCCTCTGGTGGTCAGTGCGCTCCCACATGGGGGAGCTCTGCTCAGCCACAAGCCAGGCTTATGGCTGCCAGTACAGCAGTGGTGGTGGGAGCCTCTCCTTCCTCCTCAGCAGCACTAAGGATGTCCGACTGCAGCTTAGGCCTGCTCCTTGCTGGCAAGTGGACATCCCCGAGGGCTGCCGGGCTGCCAGAGGGATGTCTGATTGCCAGCTTAGGCCCTATCCCCCGAGGAGCAGGCCTAAGCCAGCAGGTGGTCATCCCCTGAGGGGTCCCAGACTGGGAGAGGGCACAGGCCAGGCTGCGGGACCCCCCCCACCAAGTGCACAAATTTTTGTGCACCGGGCCTCTAGTGGGATATATTAGGAAATGGTGAAGTGTCTGTCACAGAATCAGCACCTGAACTGCCGATTCTGGAAATGAAATAAACAATGATTGTTGTTATGATTTAAGCCAATTCCAGTAATAGAGTTCCTTTGGGGTAGTCAAATAGTCTAAATAATATGCACAATAATTACATTTTCATATTATTTAAAAATAAGGGTAGTTTTGAGCCCTTATGATAAAAAAGAATTTATCTAAAATGCAGTGCTATGAGGAAAACAACATAAAATAATCTAAAGTAAAAATTTTGAACTCTGTCCTAGGATATTTAAAAGCACTTCACAGATTACACATTTCATTTATACACATTCATCTATTCACAATGTAGCTACTTTGTGCAAGATCTCTTTGTTTACTGGTCACAGAGCATGAAACAAGGAGGAGGCAAAAACCAAGTTTAAAAAAATGATAGATGGATAAATAGATAGATGATAGAAATACAGAACATACTATATAGAAAATGTACTTATTTTTTAATTTTTCACATTTTTATTGATTTTAGAGAGAGGAAGGAAGAGAGATCGAGAGATAGAAACATCAATGAGAGGGAAACATTGATCAGCTGCCTCCTGCAAGCTCCCTACTGGGGATCGAACCCACAACTTAGGTATGTGCCCTTGACTGGAATTGAACCTGGGACCCTTCAGTCCACGGGCCTATGCTCTATCCACTGAGCCAAACCAGTTAGGGAAGAAAATGTACTTATATAAATACACTAATATATTACAAGAATAAAACAGAAGCAAAATCAAGATCCTTAGAAAATTGAAAGAAGACAAAAAAGCATCTCTTAAATAGCTAGGAGTTGTATGATTTTAGTAATTTTAAATATTACAGCTGTTAATAGAGTGAACCTTATTTAATTATTAGTCTTGCATCAAAGTTTGATAGTGTGTTAATACCATTTTAGATTTTTATATCATATGTAACTCAATGTTTGAATGTAGTGTCAACATGATACATATCTGTAAATATGGAGCATAACAAAACATTTATGCCATGAAAATGATAGCACTGAATTGTTTTTCAAAATCATTTAATCCAAATCACCACAAAATATATGCTCTTGAACATATCTACAAACACATTGTTAACATATTAAAGCTCCTAAGAATAATAAGCATAGCAATAAAATTTGACATAAATGCATTAAGCTTAGTAGCAAAAGAATGAATTAAAGCATAGCTATTAATCCTTTCATTGGCTATTAAATATGAGAATATTACCTTATTATTAGTAGTATTCACTTTAGTAATTAATATCAATTTTCTAATGTCATTAACAGCAGTGCCAAAATAGACTGGATTTTTAACTCTTTAGAAGTCGTTACTCAAAATACACATAGCAGTGAAAATTAGAATAACAAACAGTGATGCAAAATAATACACATATTTTATTCTTGGTTTAAATTGATTTCATGAGCAACCATGAGACACATAATTTGTCATTTGAAATGAGAGTAAAATTACCCAACCAGCGAGAAAAGGATGGTAGCTTCATCCTCCTCATTAATTCTCTCAGCTAAATTTTGGTCCTTGCCTAGACATTTTTGGTGGGAGAAGAAAAGAGCAACCACTATCAGAGGATCTAAAACAGCCACAGAGCCGCTCATGCCTTCCTGAAAGCATCACAGAACCATTGTTTCATGCGGATGACTCTAGCCACACTGAAATTCTTGAAGGTATTCTCATGCCTATTCCACTAAATGGCACTTCCTTTGCTAGTAATGTTTCTCCATTTTCTAGCTGATAATCTTCTATTTTTCTAGATGCACCTCATAAATCATTTCACTAATTTTTAGCTGAGTTAACTCTGTCCCTTACTATGCTTCCACAGGCCTTTGCTTAACTTATTTTCAGTGCTATATTCATTACATAAGCTTACTCTTCCATGAAATGTAGAATATTGTTTATCCAATTTAAACCTACGACTCTCCCTGCTCCCCACTAAATGAACATCCTTTAACTCCCACTTCTTCCCCAAGATGACTTGACACAGAGAAATTAGATGTTACCAGGTAAGAGTGCTTTAAGTTTTCTATAGGCAGATAAAACAACATATACAAACACACCCATAGTCTTCTCTCTGCCTTTTATTAAAATGAGGACCTGTCTTTTGACCTTTATAAGGTCAATTTGCACCTGTACCTCAGATTTATCTGCTCTCAGGAATCCTATATATTGCTTAATTACTTTCCTCCTTTGGGAATTCAACTTTGGCTCTTACCTTGATTATTCCTATCATTATTTAAATATGCTCTTTCATAGATACCAGTTTTACCAATCACTGTGCATATACATACACATTTGACCTCTGAAGATTATTCAATATTTTCCAACATTTCTTTATCTTGAATGAAATCCTTTCTATGGGCTTCTATGACTATGACATCACACTCTTCATATTCTTTTAATGTTTTATTTTGGCAACAAATTTTAATCTTCTTTTCAAGTTTATCCATTAAATATTGGAAATACCCAAGTTCCCTCATAAACTCTCTTCTCAATCTGTACTCTCCTATGGTAATTTCTTCTATACCCTCTAGGCTATTTATCAAATTGTTCCAATAACCAACTACCATTTCAACATTTCCACTAGAATCTTCAAAAGTACCACAAACCAAACAAGTTCCCAAAGTAACTAATAATCTTCCTTTTCCTTATCACTCCCCAAAACATGGCTTTCCTCCAGTTATTTTTATTTCAATGAATAGAATAATTTATCAATCATTTTCATAAGCCAGAAACTTGAAAGTTAACTTTTCTGCTTACGTTTACCAACTTTATTATAAAGGTGAGCAGCCAGATGAAGCAGTACATAGAGTGAGGTCAGGAAGGTTCTTAAAAATGGTCACGAGTGCAAGGTGCTTCTATCCCTGTGGAACTGGGGCGTGCCACCTTCCCAACATGTGGGTGAGTTCACCAATCCAGAAGCCCATCAAATCTCATTGTCTTAAGGTTTTGTTTTGTTTGATTTGAGAAGTTATGTTTTATTTCTCTCTCTCTCTCTATCTCAATCCCTCCCTATTTTAATTTATCACACAGTCCTATGTATTTTACATGACTAATATCTCCTTATTCTATCCTTTTCCCTCAACTCATTTCCTGCCTGCAGTTTAATCTGCCATATTTTCCTTTCGGACCACTTCCATATTATCTTCACTGGTCTTTCATTTTCTTTTATCCTGTCTCCACTTTCAGACATTTTTAAAAACTTGCTAATCGGACAATATGGAGGAAGCCCAACATTTGTAAACTGGTGTATTCTGTTTTGTTTTCAGTCTTGTCTCTTTTTTTCTAGCTTTATTGAAGTATATTTAATATACAAAAAGTACCTGTATAATATTTGCATTTTTATGAATTTGGACATATCCAGACACCCATGACACCAAGCTCATAATAGGGAAATAAACATGTCCACCATCACCAAAAGATTTCTTTTTTTTTTAATATATTTTATTGATTTTTTACAGAGAGGAAGGGAGAAGGATAGAGAGCTAGAAACATCGATAAGAGAGAAACATCGATCAGCTGCCTCCTGCACACCCCCCACTGGGGATGTGCCCGCAGCCAAGGTACATGCCCTTGACCAGACTCGAACCTGGGACCCCTCAGTCCGCAAGCTGACGCTCTATCCACTGAGCCAAACTGGTCAGGGCCAAAAGATTTCTTATGTCCCCTTGCCTTGTTTTGTTTTGTTTTTTTCTTGTGTACATGTGGTAAAAATAGTCAACATGCAATCAACCCTCTTAACAAGTCTTTAAGTGCATGATGCTATATTGTTTGAGGTCTTTTCCTGATCTCTCCAGCTTCATCTTAGACCACTCTCTCCTTCAATTTGTCAGAGCTCTACTCACACTGAACTTTTTCTGTTCATTTAATGTGCCATGACCCCTCCTACCACATGCTGTTTCTTTTTGTTGGGAACATACTTCTGCCACCTTTCATTCAGTAAATCCCCACTCATTCCACACACATCCATTCAATTGTTTTGTCTTTGGAAACCTTTCCAGACCCAGATTACTAAGTCTCCTTAGTCATATGTCTCTTTTCTCCATGACTCTTATCAACTTTGGCATTTTATATTTTTCTGTGTTATCATTTAATTTATGTATGTTTCTTTCTATATACCTTGAACTTCATGAAGGCATAAACTATATCTACCTTTATTCTGTATCAAATGTGAGAGCCAAGCATAGTGCTTGAAATATAGTAGGTAATCAATTATATATATTGCATGGAAATTATTTTGAAATTTTAAATTTCTACTTATTTTTTCTCTCTTAAGATTTGAGATTTTAAAATTGCTCATTTTTGAATTCTCAGTGTATTAGACAAGTCCTCAAATCTCTTAAGAAAAAAATATCATTTGATTACACAGGGAGGTAGGTTGGAAATGTAGGTTTCCTTTTTTCTCATAAAAGAAAAATAGTATGTTAAGAAAGATGTGACAGAGTTATTGTAGATCCTTTAGAAAATGTTCATTTTTTATTTTAACTACAATGATATTCTAATAGACTAACACTGAATTTTAAATGACTCATTTTTCCTTTGTTTTTACTAGTGCATGTACTTTGATTTTCCATTACTATTTCTGAAGTAATTTAAATAACTTACATAAGGCTGGTGATGTGAAGAAGATTAAGAATTGCCACACAGGCCGACAGGCATGGCTCAGTGGTTGAGCTTCTACCTATGAACCTGGAGGTCATGGCTCCATTCCCTGTCAGGGAACATGCCTGGATCTACAGCTCGATCCTCAGTGCGGGGTGTGCAGAAGGCAGCCGATCAGTGATTCTCTCTCATCATTAATGTTTCATCTCTTTCTCCCTCTCCCTTCTTCTCCTCTGAATTTTTTCTATGAATTGCCACACAGAAAGCTTGCCAATTTCTGGTATCTGACTCTTGTAAATAACTCATTTTCAAACTGGCAAGTGGAGGGAAGCAGCATTGTGTTGTGTTTTCCTAATCCCCAATAAATTCATCACAAATAATTTTAGGAATCAGTTTACCTAATCTTCAAATTTTAACTTATGTCTTTAAACTTAAGAAATGATAATGATACTGAATTTTTGGACTGGAACCTGGATTCTTTGTCCGCCAAAATCAAAGAATGAATCCACGGACAGAAAGTGGTATAGCAAAGGTGGAGATTTATTGAAGAACAAGTACAGACTCCCACATGGGGAGGGGGAAGAGTCCTACAGAACTGACTCCCGTGTAGGGAGGGGGAAAGGGTCCCTCTGAGTTTCTTTTCCCTATGGCTTATAAAAGCTGCAGTTCCTGTGTCCTGATATCCTCTCTGATTGGTCAATATTCCCCTTCAAGTTGGTTACTATAGTAACTCCTGGGCTCAAAGATTGAACCTCACTGGGACATGTGAGGTTCTCCGGACTCCTTCCCCATTGTTCCCCTATTCCCTCTGGGTTTTCTTCTTTTCCATCTGAATGAAGGGCTTCCTTGTAAACATAGACCTTTCTTGGGTACTTCCAGTTCCCTTGTCTTATGTAAATGGAACTGTTGCTGTTCCCTTGTCTTATGGAGATGTAACTGCACCTGGCTTCCTTGTGTTATGGAAATGTACCTTCTCCCAGTCTGCAGCCCCCTGCTTTTCCATGGACCCCAATTCTAAAAAAGTCCTTAAGCCTGCCTATGTTCCCCCAAAATTCCTGCATCAATAATAGCTTTGTATATTTAATAATGCAAATTAGAGAACAATTGTGATTCTGTTGCAAATCTTTACTTAATCCCTGTTCTACAAAACAACCTCATATAAATATTGCTCCATTGTAAAATGGGTCCCATAATATGCCAGATATGTATAAATTAATTATCAAAAACATTGGCATTCTAAAGCTAAAAATATTTAATGTTTAAATTGATACATGGAATGTCAAAGTATTCACAGATATTTTTAAATAAAGCTGAGAAAATATTTTGACAGTCTACACTGAAATGCGTTAATTACAAGTCAAATACTATTCCATTATGTAGAACATTATTTTCACTTTTTATTGTTTTTATTCATTTTCCAAAATATCATCTTATTACAATTGGAGAATGAACCAACTGTATCCATGCAGTTTGTCTCCAAAAGATTAAAAAAATAAGATTTCCAACTTGGTGTTCCCCAAGTGTGTATCAGGCAGTTCATGGATCTGTCACTTCCAGATCTCCTCTGTGAGCAGGGAGCAGTAGCTGACCCAGCTGATTCAGCTCAGGTAGTTTGTTATTCATAGGCCCACTGCTGCGCCATTGCCATTAAGGTGCACTCATCACAGACATCTAAGGCTCAGTTGGACAAAGATATCTGTGTTAGGTTAGGTGGCTCAGGAGGCGGCGCAAGAAATAGAGAGTCCAGTGAATCAGAAAAGAAAGGAAAGAAAAAGGTTTATTTCTGCGTCCCCGGGAGACCCACGTACCCCCAAAGACAGGGCACGTGGATTAAGGCCAACAGGGAGGGGGGCGCTTTTTTTATACTGCGGTTGGGTGAGGGGCGGGGACATGAGCTGAGGTATTCAGTTGAGGAAGTTTCAGCTGCAGGGGGTTCAGCCAGGTATTCAGGAATGAGTCAGTATCTGTGTGGGGGTCGGTGTTGATTCAGGGAGAAGCCAGTATCTGTGTCTGGCATGCTGATCTGCCAGACATGCCAGGGGGAGTCCATCATCTCGTCACATGTCTGCATGTATCCGATCCTGGGCTCTCTCTGACCTAACAATCTGAAGTACCATGTCAACTCTAGAAGTGATTCTTGCTTATCAGGTCTTAATTCAAATGAAGTAGTTGGAAAAACCATCACTTTTATTTGTGGATGGAAAGAAAAACCTTTGAGCTAATACTTCACAGCATCAAATTCCAAAATGAGTTTAGTCATTGTTAAAAGAAGGGGAAATAACCAGTACTTTAAATCAATCTCTGACATAAATAACCAATCAAACAAGGCAGATTGAAAGAACACCAGTGCTTAACTAGCAGTTGCTGAAAATACCTTAACCAAATTACAAAAGCAACATTAATAAATAAGGACAATTTATTCAAAACCTAAACACACAAGATAATTAACATTTCTTAATACATTTGTACCACTTCTTATTTACTAATTACCAAAAACTTCACATTAAAAAAAAAAACTGACTACAAAAGTTAAATGCCAAAATTTCTCATAATTTCCCAAATCTGAGTTCAGTGACTTTGAGAAAAGGTTAAAAATGTTTTTTATAGATATAATGGTGCATATTCCTATGTTCCCATCCTCTGTGCCTAATCCAAACCCATATAAATTATGCTATTTTTTACTTTTGAAGTGTCTAATTATGATGTGTAGGACTTTGTGTTACTTCTTTTCCTTTCCCTAGATTCCATCATTTTTGAATAAATGTAGAGATCCAGGCATGTTCCATCTTTGACATGTCAGAATGATTATTTCTAGAGAACTGTCAAGTTAGATCAACTTTCATCCCTATGTTAAAGCGTGAACTGGAGTATTTAATTCAAAGACTGCCTTAGAATTTGACAGTATGACACTGAGAATCTATTGATAGATGTGAGATATACACCTAGAATTTGAATGATTTCCCAAATGTTTGAAATCTGAATATAAATGTTACTAAATGCATTAGTTCTAATAATAAAATAATATATACATTTGTGGAGTAGAGGGAGTGAATTTTTAAAAGTTTTCAAATTGACATTTTCCTGTAGATGATTTTGTATATTTGTGAGATTATTCTTTTAGTCTACAGTAAAAACAACATACATACAAACCTATATTCTATATTTTATTATGTTTATTGTTGATCATTTCAAAATATATTTTAAAATAAACAGGCTGTTTTAAAACTATTTTAAATAGTCTTTTAAACTTCATATAATTTTTAAAAATCTGTAGGCTTTCATC
>NW_005370116.1:515969-517483 GCF_000412655.1 Myotis brandtii | reverse complement strand
CATCCAGGGATTAAGCATAAAGATTCCAGTAAACACCCAGGGGTCTGCACATACACAGACTTGTTTGGAAAAGTCAAGGAATAATTAGGGATACCACCTTGGACACTCCCCTAAGTCTCCCCTAAGTTGGAATTCCTATAAACAGGGCATGTGGCCTTCCACACACTTCCCTTTTCTCAGAATGTCCTCCTTACAACTTTCCAACCAAGTCTCTTGTTCCCCAACGATAAACTGATGAACAAAATAGAAAAACAAAAAGGCACAGATACATGGAACAGACTGACAGCTATCAGAGGGGCGGGGAGAGGAGAGGACTGGATGAAAGAAAGTGAAGGGATTAGCCAAAGAACCAATATGCATAGCCTACAGACACAGATGAAAGTGTGATCATGGCCCCAGAGAGGGATGGGTGGAGGTGGGCAAAGGAGTGGAGGGTGGGGACATCTCTAATAGTGTCAACAATAAAAATAAAAATAATATGAATAAATCTTAAAAAGAATAGTCTTATCAAGTTTGGTCAAGGAGAGTGTTTTTGTCACCAGGTAAAGCCAAACTATTTTCCAAAATGAATGTACCAATTCACACTCCTCTGCAATAATATAAGGGAATTCATTTTGCTCTACAACTTGTCAATAGTTACACTTTTAAATATCAGCCATACCTGTGGGAATCTAATGGTATGTCGCTGTGATTTTATTTTCATTGATTACTAATGAGTGGTGCCATTTGCTTGTAGGCAATTTTAATTTTTATAAAGTGTATATTTAAGCTTTTTTTTAATCTATTGGTTAGTGTTGTGCAAGGGGGAGGGACCGTGGCATGGAAAGATTACTGAATGTGCTGGGGGCAGGGACCGTGGCATAGAAAAATTACTAATTGTTTTAAAGAAACAAAATAGTATGATATGCTCCAGCCAGGTGTGACCCCGTTTTCCTCCTGAACTTTTACCCTGCCAGTTAACGCTTTATAGTTTTTGCAAATAAAAGCGTTGCTGCACTCTTGGTCGGGACTGTAGCTATGAGGCTCCCTGCGAGGAGGTACATGCTATAGTCGCTGGCCAGCTTAATAAAGGCTCTTAAATTTAAATTCTGAGTTGGTAGTCTATCTCTCTAATTGAACCCATAACAGTGTGTCTTTTATGTATTAATTTTGGGGGTTTTGTATATAGTTTGGATATTAGCCCTGTGTCAGTTGTTGGAAATATCATCTCAGCATCAATTTGGCAATTTTTTATGAGCAGAAATTCTTAGTTTAATGCACTGAAATTTATCATTTGCCTTATAGTTTCTGCTTTTTCTTTCAGTTTAGGAAGTATTTTACTACATAGATATCATGCAGGTATTCCCCTTGAGTAGTCAAAGACTAGTTTATTTTAAGTCTAGTGTTCATATACATATAAACTAGTTTTTACTTTATTTTTATTCTACTTGTCTTATTATTCTATTCAACATAATTGATTACTTGCCTATTCTTTATGTGCCAACATCAGAGCATCTTGAATAAAATGTTTGATT
>NW_005370116.1:510151-515392 GCF_000412655.1 Myotis brandtii | reverse complement strand
TTTTTATTCTGGGATTTATTTACCTTCTATAATTGAAACTTTGTTGCTGTCACTGGAGCTGAGAGCTGCTTGCTCTAGCTCTGAGGCCATGGCCTGCTGAAAGCAGGTATCTGGGGTTTGTTTAGCTTCTATAATTGAAACTGAGTTGCTTTCAGAGCTCAGAGTCGGGCCGCGGCAGGCGGGGAACCTTGGCTTCCTCCATCACTGGAGCAAGCAAACCTCCTGCTCGCTTCAGCTGCGTGGCTGCCAGCCGCCATCTTTGTTGGCGGTTAATTTGCATATTGCCCTGATTAGCCAATGGGAAGCGTAACGAAGGTATGGTCAATTACCCTTTTTGTCTTTTATTAGATAGGATATATATATTTTTTTCAATATGTAATTGAATAAGTCTTTTCACCTTTTTCTTATTCTGTAATAGCTTTTGACTTTTCTTGACTATTTGAACTTTCATATAAATCTTACAACTGTTTAGTTCCACAAATAACCTGTTCAGATTTTGTTTGAAATATCCTTTGATTTATCTCGGAGTTTGACAATTGATATTGGATAGTTGGGTGTGTTTTATCCTTGAGTAAGTAGATTTTGATTAAAGAATGTTTTTGTTCCTTAAACCTTCTACTTTGGTTCTGCCTGCTTGACAATATCTGAAAAAAATTACTTTTAAGTGTCTTGTAGCTCTCAGAATCTTTGGGAGGATTGGAGAATAACATTTGCAATCCAAAACCTCGCTGGTTCCATTTGCTTAAGGAACTTAAATACTGGATTTAAAAAAATAAAATGCTATATTTTAGCAATTAGAGAATGAACTCATTGTTTGTTTTAAGTTATTATCCATTTTACACTAAAAAATCATAGTTATTGTCATAGTCTTTGACACTTCTTTTATTACTGTCATCAGTTATAGACCACACTACTCTCCTATGTGATTCAGGTAAACAGGACTATCAACCTTCCCTCCAGTGTCAAATAATTGAAATTTTCTGTACTCTATTTTAGGATTTTCTCTCCAATATTATTGTGGCAGACTCCCTTGATATTATTAGGTGAAGATGCTTCAAAAGGGGTTAGTAAGGTCAAGTGACAGAAGAGGAGAGAAAAAGCAATATTATTACTCAAGGTACAAAGGTAGAAGTAATAAAACAATTTGAGATTGGTGAAAAACTTAAAGTAGATAAAGTGTTATGGATTACATGTTCCACATTTTTAAATCAGTGATAACAAGTAATCCCATTGTAAATAATCCAAATCTTGAAGCATATTCGTATCCTGAGATTTACTTTGTAAATGATTTTGCTATTGAGAATTTAAAATGTCTGTGTAACTATCTTTTCCTCTCTAACACATATTTAAATTAACCTTTAATTTTATCATTTAAATTTTCCAGAGGCAATTTTTAATTTTGACAAAATAAGCTTCTTTTTTAATGATAGCAATTGGTTAAAACAGGATTTGATTAATAGAAATCCACTCTCCATTAAACAATCATGAAATGTTTCTAATCTGTTAATAGAGCTTGGGTTAAGCCACTTAGAAATTGCTATGTTTAATATTTTTTATAAATTTCTATTTCCTTACCGTCTAACCTATCATAAAATAGCCATAGTCAATTTATTTTAAAAATGTGAAAATAATTATTTTGTTTCAAAGAGAGTTATTATTGCTCTTATGAACTATTATAAATTTAAATGGCTCAATAAATGAACATGCCCTACAGTAACCACCTTATTCTCATCTACTTTCTAAGAATATTATATTTAGCTGTAAGGAAGAAGATGTTCATCTTAAGTATTATTTGCAAGAAATAGCAATATAATATACCCAAATGAATGAAAAATATTCACTCTGTTGGAAAGTGGGGTTTTCACATTAATTTAACTGGCAAATTATCAATTAACTAAATAAAAAATGAAATGTATTAAATATACAACCTAAATTGCAGAATTATTTTAAAGGGTAACTTCGTCTCTTCGGGGTACCTTTAACCATAGTTAATTACTGTTGTAATGTGGAGTTATGATTTTGCTGTATTTTTAATAAGGGTTCAAAATTACCTTTGGAATTTGCCCTCATGTGTGTTTTCACCAGATATTTAAATCATGTTATAATTACATTTATTATAAGGGGTTTAACAGCTAAGGCAAAATCATTAAACCTTCCACTTTTATTTACAGGGTTTCTCATTTCAAATCAGTGCTTTTCTTCCCATACTATTTAAACCACTTGTTTTCTTTATTTTGATTTTCACATATTCTGAAGTCTTGAGAGAACACTTATGGTTTACAGTTTAGTCACTATTTTATAAAAATTACATTTTGCTTAAGGCTATATTTTAATAAAGGTATTAAAACCAGAAGAAACTCTGCATTATCTCTAATAATTTATTAAAAGGTATTTTCTATAATCACTTGTGCTGTTCTTGTACCTAAGTACAAGATAAAAATAAAGCAATGGGACAATCTGAGTGAGGAGACAGGGGAAAGCTAGGCAGACAGGAACAGGGACCATGGGGGATGGGAGAGAGGAAGTAAAACTAGGCACAGTTACTAAGACCCCCCAACTGGGTGGGGAAGGAAGATTGCTCATGGGAGACATGAGCTTTAAAATGTATGAATGTTGCTAAGACAGACAGCTTGCAGATAACCAATCACAAGGCAATAAGGTATATAAACTAATCTCAAGGCAAATGTCTTTGAAAGGACCAATTACGATCTGGCTAGACATGAATCTGCCCTAGATTTAAAAGCGTGCACTTCCTCTCTTCTCTCTTCTCTACCCTGCACACAATGGGTTCCTGCGGTGGGGAGGCACCTCCCTGCACCCATCCTGGGACTTGAACACCTGACTGTACCAGGGAAAGGAAGCTCTGGACACTGGCCTGCTCCTGGAACCCCAGCTGTACCTTTTCCAGGACTGGCCTTTCCACTAATCTGTTTTGTCCACGACTTCGCTCTTTGATTTTGTGAGACAATGAACTCAAACTCAACACCTCACATTTTGGTTTCCTGAGGATGTCCAGTTTGAGTTTTCTCAACTTTATTACAATTTTGCAAGCCTCTTTAGATAGTGAAAGGAATTTTAGGAATAAAATAGGCAGGTTTAGGGAGTCCTAGAAATAAAGAGGATCCATGGGGGACGAATGCAGAGGTGAGGACTTGGAGCCACCAAAGGCATACATTCAGAGAGAATAGAAAGTTGTCACAGGATAAGGGGAGAGGAAGGCATGCATTCACAGAGGATAAAGCAAATTCACAGAGTATCGGGAAGAAGGAAATATACTTTCACAGAGAATAGAGAAATGACTACAAAAGCTGGGAAAAGGATAACATGTGCACAGGAGATAGAGAAATGTTACAAGATATGAGGGAGAAAAGGAGGGGGGCACCATGAGGGTTTTGGGCTTTGAAGCTGATATTCTGCAAAAAGACTGAGCAATTAAAAAAGCACAGGGTCATAAAATGGGGAATGGGTCCAATTAGCAGAGAGCATGAAGAGAAAAAGAACTACAGTCTTTTTAAACCTTAGAAAAAAGTAGCTTAGTGGGTTACCCCCTTGGGACACCCTCCCTACGTGGGAGTCTACATTTGCTTCCGATAAATTTCCACCCTTTTGCTAACAAGTCCTTTTAGTTCACAAATTTTATTCTTCAAACTTCAAGACAAGAATCCACAAGGATGAGATCCGCTCCCCGCACCCTACGTTTCAATAGTATACAAACAGAAATTTTATATAAGGCTTCTAAGGACAAATTTAAAATGAGGCCTAATTGTCCCTGTTGAAAATAAGGGAAGAAACTTCCCCCTGCTTCTTCTTAGAGCATTTACTTTCGAAAACTTGCAAGTACTTTATTCTGTCTTTGAAATGTCTAAATATTCTTTTTTTTTAATTGTTGACTCTATTACGGATGTCCCACATTCCTCCCCAATCCCCTGCCCCCATCCTGCCTTTGTCTCCCTCCACCCTGCCTCCCCCAAGGCCTTCACCCCATTATTGTCTGTGTTCTTCTGCTTGATGACCCAGGAATGTCCTCTTCAAGGACCTGAGAGCCATCTCTTTGAAATTTAAACATCAAGGAAGATAACACCTCTATCTCCCAGTTTCTGTGAAAGATCATGAGCCTAATTTCCTGAGTGCTTTGCTTCAAATAAATGTGTGAGAAGTTTGTTTCTTCTCTGAATAAAGCTAATTAGCTAATAAGATGGTAACTCAAATTACCAGGTAAATTTAGGGTGAACTATGTAAGATACATACTGCTGTTAAGCTTTCTTACTTGAGGACTAGTTGTTGTTTATATTGAAAACAACATGTCTGTTATGGGTAGTGTCTGCTTGGCTACATAAAGGGGTGAGATTTCTTTCTGTCTGCAATCTCCCAGGGGATTGCCTGGAATGTGCACATTCTGATTAATGCTTATTCAATAATAAAAGTGTTTTATTCATCTACTTAGAGGCCTGGTGCAAGAAATTTGTGCATTGGGGGGGTTGTCACTCAACCTCGCCTGCACCCTTGCCAATCTGGAACCCCTCAGGGGATGTCTGTGGGATCGGGCTTAAACCAGCAGTCAGACATCCCTCTCACAATCCAGGACTGCTGGCTTCTAACCACTCACCTGCCTGCCTGCCTGATTGCCCCTAACCGCTTCTGCCTGCCAACCTGATTGACGCCTAACTGTCCTCCCCTGCAGGCCTGATAGCCCCCAACTGCCCTCCCCTGCAGGTCTGATCTCCTCCAACTGCCCTCCCCTGCCACAGCCCACCTCTTCCACCGGGACCCACCTCCTCTGCGTGAGGAGGCAGAGATGCTGGGACCGGCCTACTCTGCACCACGTGGAGCTGCGGGACCCCCAGGCCTCACTGTGCGGAGTGGCCACCAGGCTCCACCTCCACTGTACGAGTGGCCATCTGGTGGTGGCCATCTTGTGGCAGCCATCTTGTGACGATGTCGCATGCAAGGGCGTGAGGACCACCTATGCTTTTATTAGTTTGGATTACCCTTGTGTAGAGGATTTCTGGGGAGGGAGAAGATTTTGATTTAATTATGTTTCCCCAAAAGTGTTTAGGTGACTCTATTTCACATGCTGAATATACCTACACTCATCAGCAAGATTGATAAGTATAGCAATACAACATGTACAAATGCCCTACATGCTTCTTATAGTCATAACCTTCTCCAGGAATAACCACTATCTAGATTTTTAACAGCATAGATTATTTTTGTCAGTTTTTATTTGTTTGTTAAAAATCA
>NW_005370116.1:508820-509856 GCF_000412655.1 Myotis brandtii | reverse complement strand
GATTCCCATTGGCTAATCAGGGCGATATGCAAATTAACTGCCAAGAAAGATGGCGGTTAACCGCCAACAAAGATGGCGGTTAATTTGCATACTTAGGCACAATGATGGGAGGCAAAAGGGGAAGGTTGGAAGAAGCCGCCTGCCGGTATCAGAACCTAGGTGGCAGCCAAGAGCTGGAGAACCGGGCCGCCTTTGTGATCGGAGAAGCCGGGCCGCCTTTGCCAGCCCTGGGCCAGTAATCGGAGAAGCTGGGTGGGGCAGGGAAGAGGGGATGTCCGCCTCTTTTCTGCCCCGCTGGCTTCTCAGATCACCAATCACCAGTGATCAGAGAACACCCAGAGGTGGGGCCAGAGGCCAGGCTGCATCCCTGCTTGGGGACGCGATCCGGTCCGGGGGCGACCCAGTCAGGCCCCAGAAGGAGACCCAGGGGCCAGGGAACGCGATCTGGTGCCTGGGCGGCGGTGCAGCCAGGCCCCAAGAGGGAGACCCAGGGGCCGGGGCTGTGTTGCCACTGGGGCACGCGATCCAGTGCCCGGGCAGTGGTGCATCCCCAGCCCCAGAAGGAGACCCAGGGGCCTCCTAAGCGGAGAGTCTCCGTGGTCAGACTGTGTGGTGTCGGGACAGGAATAAAGATGGAGGTGACTCAGATGCCTGGCCAGCGGCGTTAGACCAGCAAGCAGGGCCTTTCAACGGGGACTCAGGGTGGGGTGGGGCGAGGAAAGGGAGCGGGAAATAGAGAACTACAACGCCCAGGAGACTTAGCGGCCGGGGCCTGTGTGCCTGGCCATGAAATTGGATGGGGCGAGTCGTTTTGCACTTTAAGAGGCTTGTAAGGTTGGAAGTTCTGCCGGGAGCCAGGGAGAAATGGAGCTGGAGCAGAGAGAGGGGTCCATGGCAGCCGTGGGCTTTGAGGAGTTCTCAGCACCTCCCTGCTCGGAGCTGGCGCTGCCTCCGCTGTTCGGTGGTCACATCCTGGAGAGCGAGCTTGAGACCGAAGTGGAGTTTGTGTCTGGGGGTCTGGGCAGCTCCAGCCTCC
>NW_005370116.1:457307-507631 GCF_000412655.1 Myotis brandtii | reverse complement strand
CTGATATGCCAGGGTACAGAGGGACAGAGGGTTACCAGAGCAGAGAGCCCCAGGTGCTTAGCAATGGGCAAAATTATAAGCCTGTTAGGGCTATAGGGCAATACAATTCTTAATGGCCATTTGTAACCTTCCCACTGAAAGGAATTTTAGAGACAAAACAGTCAGGTTTAGGAAATAGAGAGGGTCCATGGGAGAGGAATGCATATGTGGATGACAGAAATAGCTCCAAGATGCCAAAATGCTTATCTTACTTATACAGAGGATAGAGAAATGCCACAAGATAAGGGGGGGGGGGAGAGACATAGAGGATAAAGAAAAGTCACAAGATATGGGGAAGAAGGAAACATATTTTCACAGAGGATTGAGGAATGTTGCAAGATAAGGGGAGAGAAAGTGGGGGGCCCCACATGGGCTTTGAGCTTTGAAACTGATACTATGTAGCAGAATGACCAATGAGGAAAGCAAGGGGGTCCTAAATTGAGGAAGGGTCCAATTAGTAAGGGTCAGGGTTGGACAAAAAACTGCGTCATACATAAAGGAAAAAGGGACATGAGACAGATTTTAGATTTTTGGATTTAGATTTTTCCCATTACACAGAGAGAGAGAGCAGGTTTTCCCATTTGGGGACCCCCCTTCCTAATGAAATGTGGAAATTAAACTGGAACCCGTGGTTTATCCTCGGGGCAGGATGCAAAGGTGATTTACCGGGTTCTTGTCTAGGTGTATTTGAAGAATGAAGCCATGGACCAAAGATAGTATAGGTAAAGATGGAAATTTATTGGGGAACAAGCGCAGACTCCCATGTAGGGAAGAGAAGGAGGCACACTATGTCCTTCCTTTCTAAGGTCTATAAAGGCTGCAGTTCTTTGTGTCCTGATATCCCCTCTGATTGGTCACTATAGCAGCTTCAGAGCTCCAACCCCACGTGGGATCCCCCTCTTTTTCTCCTTTTTGTTTTTCTACTCCCTGTGGCCTTCCCCTTTATTCTGTGAATGAGTGGATTCCTTTCCCTTTATTTTGTAAATTTATGCCTTCTGGCAGCTCCCAGCTTTTCGGCCCTGCGGTTCCCCCTCCATGGCCCCCCTAATTCCTAAAACTTCCTAAACCTGCCTATTTTACCCCTAAAAACTCCTTTCACCAGGGAGAGTTTGTATATGCTTCCAATAAACTTCTACATTTTTATTGAAGAAATCTTAGTCCACAAATTCATTCTTCAATTCCGTCAGACAAGAACCCACGAGAAGAAAAGTCTGCACCCTGAACCCCATTCCCCACCACCACAGGAGGACAAAGACCAAGAAAAACTCACTGAACACCAGGAATCAGACCATCCAAGGAATGCAAACTGTCCCAACGCACCTGACCCCACACCTGCATCCCAGCCACATGCCAAGCCCACCAACTCAGCCCCAGACCCACTGACTGTAACAGAGCTTCCCACCAGCTCCTGGCTGCTGCCATCATCGACCCAATCTCCCCTTGGCTCAGTGCTATGCAGCCCTTCCCTTTGGATATCTTATCCCCATTAAATAAATTCACATTTTTCTTTATCCACCATCTAAGGTGGCTAATTAGCTTGTCCATTGACCACCATGTTAACCTTTCAAAGCCCTTGCATGACTATTCCCTTCAGCATTAACTCCTAAGGGTCACATTGAGGTTTTAACTGTGTTTCAGCTCCAGGCTCAGAGAAGCAGCAAAATCAGAGTGAGAGACAGTGACACCATGGCTGACATCAGGACCAGCTGCATTGACTAATGACCCCCTCACACCCACCAATCAGCGGAAACCACCACAAGGCGACACTTCTGGAAAGCTGATGATTGTTTTATTGGGATTCCCTCATAAGCCTCAGTATAAAAGCTCTTGGTACAGAGACCTCAGTTATGCTCTCTCTTCCTCTTTCGCTTAAGCTCCAAGGGCCCTTATACTACTTCTGTAACTTTCTAAATAAACTTTCCCATATAATTTGAGTTCCTTGGCTCTGAATTCTTTCAAGCTGACTTAAGTACGAGGTTGCTGAACTGACATCCTACCTAACTCTTCACTAACGCCCGGTGCTGCTTTTCCCTGATAACATATGTATGTGCATAAATACATATATCAGGTTGCTCAACTAAGAGATTCGTATAATGTTTTATTTAGCAATTCTTCCCACTACTGTGAATAATCTAGGAACAAAAAAGTCAAAGTTTCCAGTTCAATATAGCAGACTTGTCAGACATATTTGTTTCCTCTCCATACCAAGATGCCAGTGGAATGATAATATACATTTACACCCGGGAACAAAGCTATCGACACAATGAGGAAATTGAGGTGATTTTAACAGATCTTGGAACTAGACTTTTTGCACATGGAAGGTACTGAAGATAAAAAAAAAAGAAGAAATAGTCACAGTCCAAAATAAGTGCCTAAGGGGTCTGCAGTGAAAGTGAGAGCAGTTGTCCAGGGATTCGTAGAGAAAGGCTGGTCTCAGAGCTTGGGTAGATAAGTACTGAGGACTAGAGTGAGAATGAGAGTGAAAAATCAGACAGAGGCCGAAAACCAGGACTACAGGCTTTATTAGAGTAGAAGGACCTGCCAGGCTGCCTCGCAATGGGAGGACAGCAGCACGTACAACTACAGGCTTTATTACAGGAGAAGGACCTGCCGGGCTGCCTCGCAATGGGAGGACAGCAGCACGTACAGGGGTGAGCATGCCTTTTGAGGGGCAGAATGGGAAGGGATGGGGGCTTAATGTACTCGGCACACACTGATTGGTGGCTTACTGTATTGTCCATATAGGACAAAGGCTTAGGGTATTTGGCAGGTGTGGATTGGTGGTCCAATGTATAGTCCATATAAGGTACATGGTTAGTCACACAGGTATTTCCGGGCTGCAGGTTACATCATACACTGCCCACCAGTTGGGGGAAGGGAGGACCTATCAGGGAGAAACAGAAACTTTTGTCTATAGCATCTGTGCCAATCACCAGGACCCTACACTCACCTCCCCTTACCACTGTCCTCTATAATTATGATGACCCTCACATTCAAAAAGTGATTGAGAGCCTGCTTTCTCTCTTAGGCAAGAATGAGAAGGGTTTTCTCCAGAGAAAGTAAGTGCCTTTATTAAAAAGTAAAGGCTCTGAAATAAGCTATTGGCCCTAATACACACAGATGTGCTTTTCTTTATGATATTCCTGCCTTCACAATCTAGTGACCTACTTATTCTCACTAAAGTTGAGTGTCTCAGTCCATGAGCTTCAGGGATGTCCTCAGATCTTCCTAACAGCCTGCCTTTTCAGAAAAAAACATAAATGTGAAAACAGGTCCAAAAATCTAGCAGGAGAGGGAGCCCAAAACCCTTATCTCAAATAATCAATGTCTTCTATTCCTTCATTTTTCAAAAGGTGAATTTTTGATGAGGGACTTATAAAAAATGGTAGCAGTTATTAAAAAGAAAGATTAAGTCATAGTTCAGTTGGTTGAGCCTCATCCCATCCACCTAGAGGTAATAGGTTCCATTCCTTGTCAGGGTATATGTCCAGATTTCAGCTTGATGCCAGTGGGGGAGGGAGAAGGTCATGCAGGATACAGCTAATTAAAGGTTCCCTCTCATAGATGTTTCTCTCACTCTCTTAAAAATCAATAAAAACATATTTTTAAATAAAATAAATCAAGATAAACAATACTGCCTTCCAACTGATGCCAGACACTCCCGCTTCTCCCGTTTGGGTCCGAGTCCCCAGCGATTCGCCCGTATCTGGAGCTCAGAGTCTGAGACTCCCCCCTGACCGAAAACGACAACCGCGCTCTCAGCCACCAGCCCGCTTTGCGCGCGCACCTCCGCACCTGAGTTTTTTCCACACTGCGCCTCCTCTGAGCCTCGGTGTGCTGTTATTTTTCCTTCTAGTTGAAGAGTCTCTCCTCAGCCAGCCTTCCTGTGGTTCTGGGTGATGTCCGTTCCGTCTTTTAGTTGTATTTTTGAAGTGGTTGTTTGTGGCAGCAGTCTCCGGTGTTTACCTATGCCGCCATCTTGGTCTCCCCCTCTCACTCTCTTAAAAATCAATAAAAACATATTTTTAAATAAAATAAATCAAGATAAACAATAGAGCTGGTCTTGGAGTAAATGAAATTATGGAGAAAACATTACAAACCATTTTAATTGTTATTTTTGGAGAAAGTTGGGAGAAATTATGTCAATTAAAATTTTAAAGAGCTATGAAAGAGAAACGATCAAAGAAAAAATATCAAATATGACAAATATAAAGAATAAAATTAAAAATTCTAAATAAAGAATTAAAGATGCAGTCAATATTATCAAGAAAATCTCAACAAAAAAGAGAGAAAATGTAAAAGAAAGCTCTAAGTGGAAAAAAAAATTGCTAATCTAGCAGGTTCAAAGTCTACCTAAAAAGAAATACCAGACTAAATGGATCAAAATAAATTCTTACAACATAAAATCTTGCAGAACTGAGAAAAGATTCAAGTAGACAGATCAGAGAGGCACACCAAATATGGATCAAGATAAATAATTTAAAAACCCTAAGGAAATATTCTTGAAAATCTTACAATACCACAATAAAAGAGGACATTTTAAAATCTTGGCCAATAATGGTCACCATTAAAGGAAACACATCACCCTGGCATCAAGCTTTTTATTATTAACTAGAGGCCCGGTGCACAAAAATTGTGCACTCGGGGGATGGGGTCCCTCAGCCCGGCTTGTGCCCTCTCCCAGTCTGGGACTCCTCGGGGGATGACCACCTGCTGGCTTAGGCCCACTCCCCAAGGAATTGGGCCTAAGCTGGCAATCAGACATCCCTCTGGCAGCCCGGGAGCCCTCAAGGGATGTCCACTAGCCAGAGGGGAGCAGGCCTAAGCTGCAGTCGGACATCCTTAGCGCTGCTGAGGAGGCGAGAGAGGCTCCCACCACCACTGCTGTACTGGCAGCCATCAGCCTGGCTTGTGGCTGAGAAGAGCTCCCCCTGTGGGAGCTCACTGACCACCAGGGGCAGCTCCTGCATTGAGCATCTGCCCCATGATGGTCAGTGTATGTCATAGTGACCAGTCATTCCCAGTCTTTCTGCTGTTAGGGTCAGTTTGCATATTACCCTCTTATTATATAGGATAGAGGCCTGGTGCATGGATGGGGACCGGCTGGTTTGCCCTGAAGGGTGACCCGGATCAGGGTGAGGGTGCCGCTGGGGTGCCTGGCTAGCCTGGGTGACGGGCTGAGGGCCGTTTGCAGACTGGTCAAGCCCACCCCAGTGGGGACTCTCACCCCATGGAGGTTTGGCCAGCCTGATGAGGGGCTGATGGCTGTTTTCAGGCTGGCCACACCCCCTTTAGGGTGGGGGGTCCCCACTGGGGTGCCTGGCCAGTCTGGGTGAGGGGCTGAGGGCCGTTTTCAGGCTGGCCAAGCGCCCCGGTGACGGAAGCTCACAGCCTCTCCTTTTTTCTTTTTTCTTTTTTTTCTTTTTCTTATTCTGGGATTTATTTATCTTCTATAATTGAAACTTTGTTGCTTTGAGTGGAGCTCAGAGCCGGCAGCGGCAGGCGGGAAGTTAGCTTCCTCCATCATTGGGGCAACCAAGCCTCCTGCTTGCTCCAGCTCTGTGGCTGCCGGCCGCCATCTTGGTTGGGTTAATTTGCATATAGTCGCTCTGCTTGGCTGGTGGGCATGGCTTAAGGTGTAGCGAAGGTGCGGTCAATTTGCATGTTTGTCTTTGAGTGACTAAATTTTAGAATATGTTGAAGGCACTTCATTATTTTATTAACAGTGAAAAATAACTAAACACCTAAAAAAACACACAACTGAAGGAAAAGAGAGAATGACAACTTTTAGAGAAAATGGTGGATAGGAAAAGAGATTGTGTTTGATCTTCGGTGCTAGAAATATAATTGAAGTACACAGTATTAAAATTGGAGCTACTAATTTATATTAGAATGTAAATCCCATGACAAGATCATTTATTTTTTGTGTGTAACTGTTTTGTTCTCTACTGAATTCTGAATAAAACAGTGCCTGGCATGTTGTAGATGCTCTATAAATTGTTATTGACTAAGAAAATGACAGGTAATCCTAGTATCCTGCAGAAATCTTCAAATAAAAAAGAACTGTATAAACTTCATGGAAAGAGAAACCGAATTTTAAGACTATCATGGATTGTTACAAAAGTAATCAATAAAGCAATTAAAATCATATCATAGTAGTATAATGAGAATACACTTGTGAAAAAGTGAGATGAATGAGGACTATTAGTTGGGTGGATTAGAAGTTAAATACTTTTTCCTTATAGAACACCAATAGATAAACCAAGAATAACTGCAATAATAACGTTTTTAAAGCTATGACCTTATCAACCTCCAAATTAAAAACAAACAAACATGCAAATAGGTATAGTGTTTGCAGAGGGATACTAGGCTGGGTATAGGGCACCATATGAAATAAGTTGTCTTTTATTACAAACTTTTATTATTTAATTTTTCACCATATATGTAATATTTTTATATATAATAAGAAAAACAAGAAAATATATCAGGTATATAAAGTCAATAAAAGCAGAAAATCATGGTTAAAAATTCTTAATGAGCTTTTCTCCTTGCATGATTAAATGTATTTAAGCATTATTTGGTCTTTCCCATAATGGTTGTCTTTATGGCTTAAATTATTTTTGAACTCAAAATAACTTATAGAAATAATTTTGAACCTTTTTTATTTTCACATTTAAACTTGGGATTTTCCAAAGTTAGGGTATTATTATTTTTTTAATATGGTCGTTGCTCATACCCCATGACTTCTTCCTCTTCCTTTTCAGAGTTGCCTAAAGTGGTATCTGTGCCCAAAACACACACACACAACAATATGGAAAAAATGTATTTTTTAATAATTATATGGAGACCCAATACCATTCACTGAAACTCAAGTTTCTCTGGCTTTTAATATTGAGTATACACTAAAGCCTGGAATCCTGGTGAGCTGTTTATTCCTCCCTTCAGATTCTACCCTGCTCTATCAAAAGCATACTTCAGTTTACCTAAACAAGAAGAAACATAGGTGAGGAACTGGACTGAGAGGTCAGGCCAATGGCACCAGGCACAGTCCAGGGACTATTTACATCATGGAAACCAAAGCCTCTGCCTCAATGACCAGGAAATGAAAAGTTGTGTAGGACCTATGTTGGTCTGGTGAAGGAGGAATATTTTACATCCTTTGCCACAGAAAATGAAATGAAAATAAGCCCGTTCATAGAATAGTATCATTCTTTTCTTTCTTCTTCTTCTTTTTTTTTAATCCTCACCAAAGGATTTTTATTGCTTTTAGAGAGAAAGGGACAGGGAGAGAGAAACATTGATCGGTTGCCTTGTGCCCAACCAGGGATCAAACCCACAACCTAGGTATGTGCCCTGACTGGGAATCGAACCTACAACCTTTTGTGTAGGGGACAATGCTCCAACCAACTGAGCCACCTAGCCAGGGCCAGAATAGTATTATTCTTAAATGCAGAATTTCTTCTTATTAAAAGTGAGACCCAACAGCAGACATGCTGGAAGATATTAGAACTACAACTCTATGTGTTAGCATTAAATTAGAGACAAAGAGATATACTAGTAAAAGCATCTCATTTCTGTTAGTTGTGTTGGAAATAAGAATGCAGGATAGAAATATTTACCCTCTTTTAAAAACCGAGAACATATTATGTGCCTAGGTTTGAGTTGGCCAAAGATACCCCTCACCTCCACCACAGCCAACCTTCCTAAGGTAATAATATCTACTCCTAAAAAATGCATCCTGTGGGTAAAACAAATATAGTACTTACAAGACAATGGAAGAGCATTATGCTAAGCAGCAAAATAAGCCAGTCAGAGAAAAATAAGAATCACCTGATCTAACTCATTTGTGGAATACATTGAACAACATAAACTGATGAACAAAAATAGATCCAGAGAAATAGAAGCATCCAACAGACTGTCAAACCTCAGAGGGAAGGCAGGGGAGGACTGTGTGTGTGTGTGTGAGGGGGCAAGGGCATTGTAAAAAGAAAAAAAAAAAAAGAAAGAAAGAGGGGGGGGGGGGGGGGGGGGGGGGGGGGGGGGGGGGGGGGGGGGGGGGGGAAGGAGACATATGTAATAGTTTTAACAATAAAGACTTTAAAAAAAACAAAATGTGGGAGATCATGGTAGGCAAGACCAAAAAAGGATGGTGGAAGTGATACCTCAACTGGCTCTTTATAAATAGTCAAGATATGAAAAAAGAAAACCATGTTTCTCAATGAATAAATGAATTATATACATAATGGTACATTGTTAAGCCATTAAAAAGAATAAATTTCTGCCATTTGCAACAACATGGGTGATACTTTAGGGCATTAGACTATATGAAATAAGGCAGAAAAGATAAATACTGCATGCTGTAATTAATATGTAAATCTAAAACAAACAACAACAAAAAGTCAAACTCATAGAAATAGTGAATTGAAATGTGCCAATGAATGGAAGAAATAGGGAGATTGGTAAAAGCATACAAACTGAGTTTTAAAATGATTGAGAACTGAGGATATAATATAAAACAAGGTGATAATAATTGTATTATAAAATTGAAATTTTCCAACAGAGTAGAACATGTTCTAACAAATAAATATATAAATAAACTAGAGGACCAGAGCAAGAAATTCCTACATGGGAGGTGGTGTCCCTCAGCCCAGTCTGCACCCTCTCAAATCTGGGACCCCTCTAGGGCAGTCGGACACCTCTCTCACAATCCAGGACTGCTAGCTCCCAACACTCGCCTGTCTGCCTGCCTGATTGCCCCTAACCGCTTCTGTCTGCCAGCCTGATCACCCCCTAATCACTCCCCTGCCAGCCTGATCAATGCCTAACTGCTCCCCTGCCAGCCTGTTCACCCCTAACTGCCCTCCCCTGCTGGCTTGGTTGCCTCCAACTGCCCCCCCCTGCTGGTCTGATTGCCCAAAACTACCCTAACCCCTGCTGGCCATCTTGTGGTGGCCATCTTGCGTCCACATGGAAGTGGCCATCTTGTGTGTTAGAGTGATGGTCAATTTGCATATTACCTCTTTATTATATAGGATAAACAAACAGTATAGTGATAAATGTGTTAATTTGTTTAGTGGGCAGGTCCTTTCACAATGTGTACCTACATCTAATCACCACAATGTATACTTTAAATATATAAATATTTTGTCAACTAAATCAAGCTGAAATAAAAAAAATAGGATATAAAAAGGGAGTGTGAAGAAAAACGCAGTCACAAATTTGGGGCAATAGCATACACTCTCACACACAGAGAACTTAAAGGAGAAATCAAGCATAATACTGTCAGAAGAAGCAAGAGGCTGTATCTCAGCCCACACTGGGAAGCAGTGAGACCTGAAATTGCACCTGCAAAGCAGAGATGGGATTTTGAAGAGTCAAGTGAGTCACGTCTTTTGCTTCTTGTCTTCTCTGAAAGCCACTCATCTGTTAGGAAAAAAATGTTCTGTGTGTTTTTATGTAATCTTGCTTGTTATGTTTTGTAGACTGCTGTTAGGTTTGAAAACAGAAATTCTGTGGAAGGAAGTACATTATGAATACAAGTGTTAAATTACCAATGCTTTTCAGTAAAATTAAAATGTTAATCTATCATAATAATTAGCTAGTTTGTTAATATTAATAGTAGGAAGAAAGCAAAGGGGGAGATGGGTGCATAGGCAATGAAGTCAGGTGACTTAGGAAAGGTGTTTGTCTGCCAGTCTAGCCTGGGGACTAAAGATCATTGGCTAGGAGGGTTGAGCCAATAAGTGGATATTCTGCATTTTTATTTACTAAATCTATAGGACAGAGACTGAGAGATGAGGGTGAAAGAGGGACAGAGACATGCCAAAGACATAGAAAACACTTTTCTTGTTGACCTGGGCAGTTTCAAACCAGAAGACAAATACATACACTCTCATAGAAACACACACATTACACACATCACCACTAAAATAAGATAGACAGAAAAAAAAATCCAGAGCCAAATGGTATAACATTGACCATGACTAAAGCATGACTTTAGAAAAGGGGTCTATCTATCACAAAGAATGTAAGATGGCCTGGCCAGAGAGGCTTAGTTGGTTGAGCATAGTTCCATGCATCAAAAGGTTACTGGTTCAATTCCAGGTCAGCATACGGAATTGAATGGGTTCCATACCTGGTCGGAGGGATATACCTCTCCCTCTCCCTCTCCCTCTCCCTTTCATGCATGCACAGGCACATTGCTCCTGCTCTCTTGCACTCTCTAGCTCCATGACCCACACTTGTCCTTGTGCCTTCATAGCCACATGGCCTTAAGAACCTCACATGCAATGGACAGCCAGATGCTTGACTGGGCTGTACTTTATATGGAGTGGGAATCTGGGAAGTGGCCTTAATCCTTGCCCTGATAAAACAAGATTGGACTCTTTACATGATGGGACAAAGGGAAATGTGACATTAAAAATGCAACGGTTTAATTCCAGGCAAATAAAAGGTACTCACTCTCCCATGTGAGTCTCACGAAATTAGTTTCCTTACAATCTCTCAAGTATTCCACTTCCACTGGCAACAGGTAGGGTCACAGAGTGCACCCCACAGATAACAACAAATCCACACTCTATGTTTTATAACTCTCAGTGAACCCTAGTGGAAGTGATTTAGAAGAGAAATTTGAGAATAATTAAGGAGAATATACAAAAAGTGTCTTTGTATTCTCAGTGTAGCTGCATAACCTCTGCTTTTAGTTGTTTAAACAAGTCTGGACAGGTGTGCTTAGAAGTCAGTGAAAACAAAAGAATTGCAGCCTACCTATATTACAGGAAGTAAGTCTATGATTCTAACCATCTTCTCTTAGCAATCAAAAGGCCTTCTGGCCCAGTGGCATGGCTCATTGGTTGAGCATGGACCTATGAACCAGGAGGTCATGGTTCAATTCCCAGTCAGGGTATACGCCCTAGTCTGGACAGGTGTGCTTAGAAGTCAGTGAAAACAAAAGAATTGCAGCCTACCTATATTACAGGAAGTAAGTCTATGATTCTAACCATCTTCTCTTAGCAATCAAAAGGCCTTCTGGCCCAGTGGCATGGCTCATTGGTTGAGCATGGACCTATGAACCAGGAGGTCATGGTTCAATTCCCAGTCAGGGTATATGCCCTGGTTGTGGGCTCCATCCCCAATGTGGGGCATTCAGGAGGCAGCTGATTAATGATTCTCTCTCATCATTGATGTTTCTACCTCTCTCTCCTCCCTTCCTCTCTGAAATCAATAATATATATTGATATATATATGTATATTTAAAAAAGGCCTTCTGGTGCTTAGTCAGAGAAGGAGGTGGTCAGCTCTCACAGTGATGTTCTAAACCAGAGGATACTGGACCAATTATAATTAAAATGACTCTTCACAATGATACAGAATTTTCGGACTGGAACACAGATTCTTTGTCCGTCGGAATCAAAGAATGAATCCATAGACAGAAGGTGGTATAGCAAAGGGGGCGATTTATTAAATAACAAGTATAGACTCCCACGTGGGGAGAGGGAAAGAGTCCCACAGAATGGACTCCCACGTGGGGAGGTGTAAAGGGTTCCACTGAGTTCCTTTTCCCTATGGCTTATAAAGGCTGCAGATCCTGGTGCCTTTGATATCCCCTCTGATTGGTCACTATTCCCTTAGACTGGTTACTATAGTAACTCATGGGCTCAAAGGTTGAACCTCACCCCTCCTTCCTTATTGTTTTCCCACTCCCTTTGGGCTTTCTTCTTCTCCTTCTGGATGAAGGGCTTCCTTCTCTTTATTTTGTAAATATAGACATTTTGCTGTTCCCAGCTCCCTCATTCTATGGAAATGTACCTGTTGCAGCTTTTCAGCTTCCCTATTCTATGGAAATATACCTTCTGCTGCTCTGCAGCCCTGTGTTTCTTCCATGGTCCCCTTGATTTCTAAAATTTCCTAAAACCTGTCTTTTTCACCCCCAAAAATTCTTGTTTCAACAACATTGAAAGGGTGTCCTTATAACTACAATTAAACCTGGGAAAGAATGATTGCTTTAGTTAAACAATAATTTTAAATGGCTTTAATAGAAAATAGATTAGCTTCAGAAACTGTATTTTATATTTTTCTTTTCTCCAGGAGGAAACCTGTCCAGCCCAAATAAATCTAAAAATTTTAGTCAGTTTTTTTTTTAATTATAAAGTACCACTGAGATGTGGTATGATTTAGCAATAATATAGTCACCACTGTGACAATGATAACTGGAAAATAAATGATTAAAAACATTGAATTATGTTTAATTTTAATAAATTTAAGAATCAATATTATTCACATAAATAATGAATTATGAATTATTTTACATTTCAAAGAAATTAAAAACAGTTATAAATACATCAGACCTATTTAGTATTCTGAAATAGAAATCTTTGCAAAGAATTTCATATGTAACTTTTTTAAAAAATGTGACATTGGTTCACAAAATCATACAGGTTTCAAGTGTTCAAATCAGGAAAACATTTACACACTGCATCCTGTTGTCCATTGCCCCAAACAAAGTCTCCTTCTGTCTTTGTTTATCCCCCTCTTTCCCTGCCTTCACCTACCCCCACCTCCTTCCCTCTAGCTATCACCACATGGTTATCTATGCCTGTATATATGGGATGTTTTTTGCTTAATCCCTTCATCTTCTTTCATCCAGTCAGTCTGTTCCCTGTATTCATGCCTCTGTTTCTATTTTGTTGGTCACTTTATTTTGTTCATTAGATTGCACATATAAGTGAGATCATATGGTATTTGTTTTTCTCTGACTGGCTTATTAATCTCCAGGTACATCCATGCTGTTTCAAAAGGTAAGATTACCTTTTTTTTTTTTTTTAACTCCTGAATAGTGTTATATTGTAAATTAGCAAGCTTAACAGAAGGCACCTTAGTGAGCCAATTAATTTGGAGTCTTTTATTACGCTAGCAGGCCCAGACTGCTTCCAAAGTCTGAGCAAAGCAATATGGAGGAAGTTTTCCCTTTATACCCCCCCCCCTCCCAGTCCCTTTGTCTCCCAAATATGGAGTTTCTGGACCTTTGCAAGTTTTCAAAGAGTCCCATGTATGCTTAGCAGATATCTTGCAGGAAGCCTGTAACCTTGAGTACAACACAGTTCTATTGAGATAACTAAAACACCTCGCATAAGAGTATGGGAGTATCAGTCCCTAGCCTACAAGGTCAGACAGCTAAGTTTATCTTCCCTATTATTCAAGTAAGCTAAAAAGTGTATATTTACAGAAGCTAATAAGCAGGGTTAATTCATAGAATAAGGGACCATCTAAGAATAGCAGAGTTGACTCACAGAACAAGGGGCCATCTAAAATAGAGAATTTCAAACAGCAGTTTTACAAAATAGAGATTACTATGCTTCAATAGTGTTCCATTGTGTGAACGTATCACAGCTTTTTTTATCCACTCATCTACTGATGGGCATTTGTGCTGTTTCCAGATCTTGGCTATTCTAAATAATACTGCAATTAACATAGGGGTACATATATTCTTTCAAATAGTGTTTCAGTTTCTCAGGATTTATTTCCAGAAGTCAGATTGCTGAGTCATGAGGCAGTTCCATTTTTAATATTTTAAGGAAACTCTATACTGTTTTCCACAGTGGTTGCACCCAGTCTGCATTCCCACCAACAGTGTGCAGGCATCCCTTTTCATCAAATCTCTATCAGCAACTGTTGTTGATTTATTGATAATAGCCATTCTGACAGGCGTAGGGTTTTAAGTTGCATCTTTTTGATGATTAGTGACATCGAGCATTTTTTTCATATGTCTATTGGCCATCTGTGTGTTCTCTTTAGAGACGTGTCTATTCAGGTCCTTTGCCCATTTCTTAATTGGGTTGTTTGTTTTCTTGGTGTTGAGTTGTATAAATGTCCGAGTAGAGTATATGGGGTGTTATCCAAGGCGTCCCTTGAGATAAACTTAACCGTGCAGGTGTTTGGTCATTAAGTAGTTGTTAGCGAATGATGTTTACTTTGAATTTATATTAGTTCACACAAACACTCCATCCATGCTTTTGTTCCGGCCCTCCGGTCCAGTTTAAGAACCCATTGTGGCCCTCGAGTCAAAAAGTTTGCCCACCCCTGGAGTAGAGTATATGGGGTGTTATCCAAGGCGTTCCTTGAGATAAACTTAACCATGCAGGTGTTTGGTCATTAAGTAGTTGTTAGCAAAGAAACTACTCTAAGCAAGCAGGACCGAGGGTAGGCATTATCATCTGACCTTATATTAATCTAGTTAAGACGGCCGGAGGAATTACGCCACACAAAAATATGCAGTTGCTAATCACACAGCAACACTTTATTACTCACAAGGTTCCTGCTGCTGTGGGCTCAGACTTAACGGGGTCGCCAGGGAAGCGTGGCATCCTCTGCGGGCAGCTGCGGATCCGTCTTTGGGTGGCTGGCCATCTGGTTGGGTCAAGTCAGCAGGAGGAGGGCGGCGGAAGTCTCGCGATCGGAGGTTCGGCCATTCTTCTGCCTTCTGGCGTGGAGCAAGGCAGCATGGAGCGTGGATCAAAAGGATGATTGATGTCTGAAGCTGAGGACCCATTTTTAAGCTTGTTCTGACCCACAGCAGTCCAGGTGGCTATCAGTAACATACAGCACCACACAAGTGTTAATCAGAGTACAAGCTGGTTATCTATCACAGTGTCACTCAGAAGGTGTCTATCAGGTTTCCATATGTCATTCCTAAGGGTAGCATTCAGCTATGGTCTTATCTATATAGTGCAACTAGGGCTTGGCTAGAGTGGTCATTCCCTGTGCTCTTTAATATTTCACAAAAAAATAATTTTTCTACATTTCTTATAACACTCTTTAATTATTTTCTATTGCTATAACATTGTAACACTCTCTACTTATTTCCTATCATTATCACTATTACTATGACAATAAGTTATTCATATATTTTGGAAATTAACCCTTATCAGATGTATCATTGGCAAATATATTCTCCCGTGCAGTGAGTTCCATTTTTATTTTGTTGATGGTTTATTTTTCTGTGTAAAAGCTTTTACGTTTGATATAGTCTCATTTATTTGCCAGGGTGTTATCCAGCATCTAGAAGGGTTCAGAAGTCTGGAGAAGGGATGCATGTAAATTAATAAAGAGACTAGACATAAATATAAATTTGGAAGGCATTTTGAGGAGCCAGAGGAGACCTAGCTTCCATAACCAAGTTCCCTGAGTCTCTGGACCCCTGGCTCTTTATTAACACAAATTGCCTTAAGGCAAAGCAGATATACATATCAAAAGGTAAGGTTTGGTATACAGTAGGCATTGTCAGGTTGGGGAAAACTGTCAGGTAGCAGGCAATAATGTATGCAAATCTTTAGGTTTGGGGAAATGCTTTAGCTATTCCAGCAGGTGGTAATATGATTCAGCCCTGCTGAATATAGAAGCCTCAAGGTTCCATCAACCTTTAGACGAAAGTTCTTGCATTTATGACATGCTGAAATTAGCCTCCAGCATTTATTTATTTTTCCTTGTTTCCCTTGCACAAGGAGATATATTATCCTATCTAATAAGGAGGGAATATGCTAATTGACTGCCCCGCCCTCAAAGATGGCGGCACCCACAGCCAGCCAATAAGGAAGAAATATGTTAATTGACTGCCCCACCCTCAAAGGTGGTAGCACCCACAGCCAATAAGAAGGGAATATGCTAATTGACCACGACACCCTCAAAGATGGCAGTGCCCAGTCCCCTCAGCCTCTCTGGCGTGCCTGCCTCTGGAGTCCCCCAGTTCCCTCAGCCCCCCAGCCACCCAGGGCCAGCCTGAGGTGCAGGCAAACCTCAGATTGTGGCTGCCCAGCTGCCCAGGGCCGGCCTGAGGAGCAGGTAACCAGGGTGGTCCAAGGCTTGCACTGCTGGCAGTGGCAGCAGCAGAGGTCTAATGAGGTGTCGTCTTCCCCTGATCGCTGGGTCGCCCCCGCCCCTGAGGGCTCTCAGACTGTGGGAGGGTGCAGGCCAGGCTGAGGGACCCCCCCTCCAGTGCATGAATTTTCATGCACCGGGCCTCTAATTAAAAATATTGCTCCAAGAAATACCTAATATTTTACTGCGTATGTTTTCTTCTAGGATGCAAATGGTTTTGTGACTTACATTTAAGTTTTTTATCCATTTTGAGTTTATTTTTGTGTATGGTGTAAGTTTGTGGTCTAGTTTCATTTTTTGCATGTACCTGTCCAGTTTTTTCCAACACCATTTATTGAAGAAACTGTCTTTATCCTCTTGTATGTTTTTGCCTCCTTTGTCAAATAGTAATTGAACATAAAGGTATGACAGGTTTACTTCTGTGCTCTCTATTTTGGTCCATTCCTCTGTATGCCTGTTCTTTTGCCATTACCATACTGTTTTGATTACTATGGCCTTGTAGTATAGTTTTATATCAGGTAGTGAGACACCTCAAACTTTGTTCTTGTTTCTGGGGATTGCAAAGATTGCAGAGGTTATTTGGGGTCTTTTGTGATTTCATAAATATTTTTGGAATATGTATTGTATATCTGTGAGATATACCATGGGTATTTTAATAAGAATTGCCTGAAAACTGTAGATTGCTTTGGACAATATGGAAAATTTTTTTCCTTTATTGATTAAGGTATTACAAATGTGGACAGTATGGACATTTTAATGATGAATATTTTCCTATCCATGAACACAGTATATGTTTCCATTTATTTGCATCATCCTCAATTTTTTTCTACCATACCTTATATTTTTCCAAGTACAGGTCTTTTATCTACTTGATTAAATTTATTCCTAGGTACCGTTTTTTTTTTATTTTTGGTTGCAATAGGGATTTTCTTAATTTTTCTTTGTGATAGCTCATTATCGGTGTGTAAAAACGCCACCAATTTCTGATTGTTAAATTTTGATCCTGCTTCTTTGCTGAGTTTATTAGATCTAGTAGTTTTTGGTGGAGTCTTTAGGGTTTTCTATATAATATTTGGCTATTAAACTCTAGCATTATAAAAGCATTTAACAGTTTATATTAACAAAATATATAATATCTAATTATACATTTGAAAAATCATAAAGTAGAACTCATTATATTATGCTTCAGTAAAAAAGAGACAAACATGTTATAACCATATAGTGCAATAATTGTAAATTAATTAGTTACAAATCAATTAATTAGTCACTTTTTAAAAAAATCCTCACCCAAGGATATTTTTCCATTGATTTTTAGAGAGAGGAAAAGACAGAAAGAAATGTCGATGTGAGAGAAACATCGATCTGAGAGAAACACATTAATTGGTTGCCTCCTGCACGAGGCCCAACCAGGGCCCAGGCGAGAGAGGAGCCTGCAACCAAGGTACATGCCCTTGACTAGAATCGAACCTAGGACCTTTCAGTCTGCAGGCTGAAGCTCTATCCACTGAGCCAAACCATCTAGGTCACAAATCAATTAGTTAAACACAATCCTAAGGCTTGCTATCTTCCAAAGAGTATGTAACAAACTAATTGTTAAAACATCCAATGTAATTAGATGTATATACTTTATTCAGAGATGAAAATATTTGAATATATTTTTAATAACTCTAAGTGTCTTCACATCAGTAGTAAAGCATGTAATTGACAGTTGCTATTATTATTATTAATTATTATTATTGAAGCATGATTCCTTATAGGATCTTAGAAATTAGAGCAATAATGAGACAATAGTAATATTTATTTATTCTATGCATTCAATTATTTCATCCTGACAATAATCTTAAAGCAAGATATAATTATTTTAGAGATTTAACTCATTCTCTGGCATTGAGAAATAGCCTAATAAATATACAGGGTATGGCAAAAGTAGGTTTACAGTTATTCATATGGAAAAATAATACATTAATTAAAAATAACAATACAAGAATAAACTCTGTTTCAGATACTCCACAACTGTAAACCTACTTTTGCTCCACCCTGTATATTAACTGAATAGCCATTTTACTATTGATAAGGCCAAGGCTCAGATTGATGATTCCACAAAACCAGTCAGTGGAGAAGAATGCAGGTCTATCAGATTAAATCCTATGCACTTTCCATTATGAAATATTTCCTTTCTCTTTTTTCTTTGTCTACTTGGAAACATTTTTCAATTATTTTCTACCAAGGCATTTTTCTTGGCTGCCACTTCAGTCAGATGGGTTATAATGCCTCTCTTGGTTATCCATTTTATTTGAAGCACTTCTCACACTGAGAACAATCAAAATTCTTTTTAGATGACTCAAAGATTCAGTACCCTAACCTTTCAGGTTTGTGACTTTTTCCCCCCATCTTTAGTAACTTTTATCTTTATTCAATATTCTCCTATACTGGATCTTATCATCACCTGGAACTCTCAAACAATTAAAACTGAAGTTGAAATATTCCTCTCTCAAACCACAAAACAATTTTTTCATTTCAGTTAATATGAAGATAATTTTTTTCACCTTTATACAGTTATCCTATTACTTGAACCCTCTCTTTTCTCTGTTTGTTCCCCTTCTTAAGCTCTTTTTCTTCCTCATCTCTCTAAGATTCCTGGTCTGTTATTTCAAACATTCTTAATTCTTCTATATACCTGTTCCTTTTTATCTATTTTCATTTAATCACACTCTCTGAAAAAAAAAAATTGCCCATATTCTCTAAACATATACCTGGCTACTAAGCACTACTGGAAATGCCTACAAAATTATGTGGATTTGTGACACTACATACTTTTAAAAATATATATTTTATTGATTTTTTTACAGAGAGGAGGGGAGAGGGATAAAGAGTTAGAAACATAGATGAGAGAGAAACATTGATCAGCTGCCTCCTGCACACTCCCTACTGGGGATGTGCCTGCAACCAAGGTACATGCCTTTGACTGGAATCGAACCTGGGACCCTTCAGTCCACAGGCTAAAGCTCTATCCACTGAGCCAAACCGGTTAGGGTGACACTGCATATTGATGACACCTAGCCTCACCTGGAACCTTAACCATGACCTGTAATCTTTTCACAGTTCTTTCTTCAGTTCTTGCTCTCATTCTTTAAAACAACATTTTAAAAATTTGACATACATCTCCATTAATTGCCCTAAACTCTTCTTAAATTTCTCTTCTCCCCCTTTCTTCCACATTCAGTAATATCTATAATAGTATAGGTACATATTTGTTAAATTAATGAATCTGTAAAATAAAATATTTAATAAATCAACCTCTAGTACTCTCACCAGACCAATATACTAATCTGTATCTAAACTGTCCTTTTACCCTTTGCCAATGAAAGCAATTCTACTTCACAATTTTATGCCTTTTTCCCCCTTCTTTTGTATTTTCATTCTTGCCCTTTCTGCTGACTCATTTCATGAATGGACTCTTATGGACAGAGCATTGTGGACATCATCCATTCATAGGGCTGCCAGGAGTCAGATCTGACTCAACGGCATGTAGCACACAAACACACCAAGTTATCCCATTAAACCCTGTTGATGTTTTGGCTCTCTAGCTTCCACCATAGCTTTCTTCTTTTCAAAGTATCTCAAGAATTTTCAACACCATGGCTTTCTCCATTTTTTCATATCCCTCATTCAAACCACAGCAACTTAACAATTGCCTCCTCATTGAAGTAAATTTTTTTTGATAAAGTTCCCCACACTGTCTTATTACCAATAAAAATGAGTATCCTTTTGACTTGGCCTACTGGTAGTATTTGAAGTTGCTGGGCACTTTTTATACATAAGTTACTTGTCTTCCTTCTACTTTTCTTTTTAATTATTTCCCAATTTCCTGTGTTGGCTGCTCATTTTGTACATTCTGTGAATGGTTTCAAGGACATATTGGGGGGAATTTTATTATATGTTTTTTTTTTATTTTCAATATAGAATATTTATTGCTACATTCACATCAACAGTACAGTGCCTGGTGTGAGAAGCAAATGGTAAATATTTCTTGAATAAATGAGTGAAGATAGTTTTGTCATTTGTACTTTTTTGTGTTGCAATGTTAATCTGGAGTGTATGAAGAACTGTTTTTCTGAGTTTTTTGATAATGCTTTACTTAAATTTCTCCTTTTGTCCAGTAGAAATAAAAGATATAAACAGGACTATAATATCTTTGTAAAAAGGTGAATGTATCACATGATTTTACTTTTTTAATGCACAACAAATTTACAAAATAAAAAAATGACCATTATAACTTGACTTTGTTAACATTAAACATACAGCACATCAAATTTTATAATTTTGACCTAATCACACTTATCCAAACTTACTTGAGTGTATTTTCTTTAATATCTTTATAAGGAGACATCATTAACGATCATTTGTAAGAATTAAATCCATAAAACCAATGTAGAATTTATTGTCCATATTTTGATAATATTAAAGATTTGAGCATATTTAATTCTACCACAAAATAAGAAACAAGGGTGAATTGATCCCTGAGGTACAGGAAGATTTTCTGAAATGCTGATATGCTGTCACATAATAAATGTTATCAATATGTTTCTTAAGTCTCTTATGAATTTAATTACCATGAGATGCAAAACAAAACAAGAACAAAAGAAATCACTCCAGCATATAAATGCCTTCTTCAAATGAGTCTTTGTTCTTCTAAGAGGCCATGGATTAATTATCATTCTTATTCTAAGCATCTGGTTCACTGCTTTGATTTAATGAAAGGTTAGCTTGACCTCACACTCAAACTGTCATTCTAAAGTAGTTGAAGTAACAATTATTACCTAGAGATTATTTATCAAAAGGGGAATTCTCAAGGATGAAGTGATCACTGCTTATCAAATACCTGACCTTGAAAAGCAAGATATAATTGACCTGAACTTTATCTATTATAGATATGTGAAAGATAATTTTTTCTTCCAAATGAATGCTTAATTACCCAATAAAAACATATACTGTTCCTTTAAAGTGCTTACATACCAACTTGATAAAGTTAATGCTTGAAGTTTCTGAATATAGACTCCAATAGTTCCTTATTAAACTAGATTAATATTAATGTAGTAAATGCCATGTTATTGCCTCTTTATATCATTTTACTGCCTTAGGCATTTCTAAGGGGGAAAAAAAAGTTGTGAGTTAGAAGGTGCCTGAAGAGAAAACTCAGAGAACTTTACTGTTAACTGTGTTAATTGTACAAGATTTGTCTGCATGTGTATATATCTATGTCTATCTCTCTTTCTCTTTGTGCGTGTATGTTTGTCTATATAGTCATAGATATCTATACATATGTCTATGTATGGTAGAAACAGTTTAAAATGATCAGTGGAAGAGAATCACATTAGAAAGGAAAAGAATCAAATTAACACTGGAACTACCTGTGCTATTGAAGATGTGCTTTCTGCCTGTTCCCCTGCCCAAAAAAGGAGAGAAATAAACATGTTACTGATGTTATAGTCTGATTGTGATTAGTAGGAAGTACTATAAAGTTGGTTCAGTCTTACATACACTGTAGCATAAGGAGATCCTGCATCTTTTGTAATCACCTCCCACCAATACCCATTATGTTTGCTTTGTCTGGAAGGAAGATTGAGGGATCAAGGCTTGGCAGGGACAAGCCATGAGCAAGGTATCGTCCCTTGTATCATGCCAGTGAAGGCAGAAGGTATCCTCAGATAAGAGTGTTAGCTAAGGTGTTAGGATAAGCAGCTAATTAACTATTGTGGGTGTAGTGCAAGGAGGCAGTCTTACTAAGCTCTCAACTGGAGGAATATTGAAGCTTCTAGGTCCTGAAACATCAGAGATTATCTATCAACAAAACTGCCGGCAGCTAAAGGGACTGTTTGCAACTCTAAGTCCCAGAGTAAATATTGCCGTTATGGAATAGTGGGAACTGGTGTTCTTATTCCAAATGAGAGAAGAATGGCTAAAAATATAAACAGAGTGAAAATGCCCCAGAGGTTGAAAAATCTATTTATTTGCTCATGTTTTAGGTAAATGTTTCCAAATCTATTTCCGAATATGCTGCTCTAAAGGGAAAGCTCTATTTCTGGTAACAATTAAGACCTGGTTTTCTAACTTGTACTTTTTTTTTTTATTTTGCCACTAGCAGTATGATTTCTAAAGGAAGTGGCAGTCCTAAATTCTCCAGACATCACTCACAAGCAAAGCAGGCTCTGAAGCTACCAAATTGCCTACCTACAGTCTATCAAAACATGCACAGCTGGACTGGATACTAATAGAGTCCACAGAATCGAATGTAGGCAGGTAGCATTCTGAGAGTGGAGGATTTCTTCTTCAATCAGCGAATGTTAGTAGAGGGCTAAGTGCTAGATACTGTTGCCAATCACAGAGACAGCGGCCTGCTAAGCTGCCACCTCGGCAGGATTTCATTATGCGGGTTTTACTGCTCCTTCACCAGTGTGGCTGATTATGTGGGCACTGTGTGGTATGAAGAAGATTGGAAGTGGACAGGGGACATTGGAACAAACTCCCCTTACAGGTCCATTTTTTTAGAGATTGTCTACATGCTGTCGACCCAAGGCCACTAGAACCTCTAATGACTATATTCTGTAGGTTACCGTTATATACATTGTAGGAAGTGATAAGTGTTAGCAAATGCATTAGTATATAGTAGCCCTGCTTATCCATGGTTTCAATGTCCACAGATTTAGTTACCCACAGTCAACCATGGCCTGAAATATTAAGTGAAAAATAAACAATTTATCAGTGTTAAATTGTGTGCCCCTCTGAGTGGCATGACGAGGTCTCCCTCTCCATCCTGCCCAAGATGTGAATGATCCCTTGGTCCAGCATCCCCATGCTGTGTATGCCCCCTGGCAGCTAGTCACCTAGTAGCCACCTCAATTATCAGATGGATTGTTGCTATCCTAGTGCTTGTATTCAAGAAACCTGTTTTTAGTTTTTTTCTTTTTTTCTTTTTGATAATGGCCCCAAAGTGCAATAATAGTGACGTGGGTAATACAGACATGATTAAGAGAAGCTGTAAAGTACTTCTTTTAAGCAAGAATGTGGAAGTTTTTGACATTTTATTTTATTATTAGTTGTTAATCTCTTATAATTCATAAATTGAACTTTATAATAGGCATATATGTATAGGAAAAAACAGCCTATATAATGAAGAGATAATATGCAAATTGACCCTCACACCATAACACCGTCACAAGATGGCTGTGCACACAGCAGGGGAGGGGCAGTGGGGGCGGGGCCAGTGGCTGCTCCCTGCAGCTTCCGCCAGGGTTCCTCTGGCCCCACTGGGACATGGGGGTCCTGGTGTCTGCTTCACGCGGCTTCTGCCAGGCTTTCCACAGCCCCACGTGCGCACTGGGGGGGGCAGGGTCTGGTGGCCACTCCGCATGACCCAGAGACAAGGTATCAGGACAGCACTCCAGGACTCAGGGCGGTCCCATGGCACGGGCAGAGTTGAGGAGGGGTCCTGGGTCTCGCGCGATTTCACGGGACAGGTCACTAGTCCTATATAATATCTTATATAATAAAAGGCTAATATTCAAATTGACCAAACAGCAGAACGAAAGGTCGCTATGATGTTTACTGACAACCAGGGGGCAGACGATCAATGCGGGAGCTGCCCCCCAGTGGTCAGTGTGCTCCCACAGGGGGTGCGCTGCTCAGCCAGAAGCTGGGCTTATGGTTGGTGCAGTGGTGGTGGTGGGAGCCTCTTATGCCTCCATGGAAGTGATAAGGATGTCCGACTGCCAGCTTAGGCCATCAGTAGATCTCCTCCCGAGGGGTCCCGGACTGCGAGAGGGCACAGGCCCGGCTGAGGGACCCCCTCCCCCAGTGCATGAATTTCATGCACCGGGCCTCTAGTAGTATATAAAGGATTTGGTATTATTTGTGGTTTCAGGTATCCACTGGGTGTTTTGGAACATGTGGATAGGTGAACTACTACAAAAGAAAGACAAATTCTAATCTCAAGAAACTATGAGTTGTGATTTTTAAGCCTTGATTTGAAATTTGTTTTGCCTAGTCTACAAAGCGGCAAAACAGATGATTAGGATCAGGCTTTTAAAAACTTTCATAAGATCTTAAGAAAGGAACAAATCAAAGATTTCAAACATATCTATATTGATCTAAGCCTTCTTTAGGTTTTATTGGAAAATGCATTCTTTTAGTAATAATGTTAATTTAAAGAATAAAAAAAAGGAGTCAAAGCATTCATATATAGATTGATAAAATTATTCTCAAAATATAAATATTATGATATATGCAACAAACAGAATATAAATATTTATTAAACATTTTATATTTTGTATCTCCATTATATACAATGTGATGACTATACCAATATCTATGCAAATATGTACTTCAAAAATTTGATTTAATACTCATGTTTATATTCTGAATACAGTATCAAGACTATAAAATACCAAAATAAAATATATTCTTGTTGAATAATGTTTACATTGACTTTTAAGTAAAATCTCTTGCAAACTTATTTTCATAGATCTAAATTTGTATGTATGGTGTGCACTTTATGCCTTGTAGGGCTTTGATAGAGCAACAGCCTTCCTGGAAAATGTTTCCAGAGACTATCTTGATTATCAAATTTTCTCTTCTTTGTGACTTCAGCATTTAGCATAAATCCCATATTTAGTAACAGTATTTTGTAACTAAATGAAAGAAATGTATCTCTTCACTCAAACATATATTTTGATGGAATTATTAGTTCAAGACAGGGTTAAAATTTTATTAACAGGTTTTTTTTAAGTACATGCAATGTGCCGCACATTTGTACAATTTAAAAATGTTTTCTCATCAAACCCCAAAATAGAGTAAACTAATTTACTATTATTGATTTCTTTTTATTTTGTATTTTTTAAATTACAAAGCAACAAAGATATTTTAGTATGAGGTTACTCAATTTGAATTAATAAGCCATATTCCATAATAATTCAGCAGGTTTTTGTTTTTTTCTGGTAATCCATACTTATAGTTTGGATAATTAAATTATATATGAAGATTCAGATCACAGTGATCCTCAACAAGGAGACATTTGCCTCCCAGGGCATTTGATGATATCTTTCTGATGATATTTGTGGTCGTCACTAATGGCAGGCTGCTGTAGACATCTACTCAGTTGAGTCCAATGCTCCTAAGTATCCTACAATATGCAAGACAATCTCCAATAACAAAGAATTATCTAACCCAAAATGTCAAAATTACAGAGGTTGATAAACCCTAAATTAGAAGAGGCATACATAGCATTTGGGCCCTAGAAGTAACACAAGAGCCTTTACTTCTATGGTTACTGATATCAGGGACTAAATACAAATATTCCCATATATGTATATCTATGTTTAAAAAATTCCAGAATGATTCAGTCAAGTTACCAATGTAGATGCTGATACATGAAAGGCTTTCAGTCCATCTATATATATAAAAGGTTAATGTGCAAAGTGTCACCTTGGGAGTTCTACCAGGAGACCAGGAGTTCAATTGCTCACTATGACGAATGCTGACCACCAGGGGGCGGCGCGGAATGAAGGAAGGCCTCAGGCGGCATCCAGAAGGCCCTGACCAGCCCTGATCACCAGCCAGGCCTAGGGACCCTACCCATGCACAAATTTTGTGCACCAGGCCTCTAGTATTTAATAAGCACTCACACACAGAGCTTCCTCTTTTCAGAGACCACATTATCTTAGAAATTAATTGATATATTCTATCTTTAGGGAATGACTTTGACTTTGTTATGGTTATGTTAACTGTTTTAACCAATAATCTCCAAAATCTCAATGGCTTAACCTAATAGATTATTTCTTGTCCAGTCAGAAGTTCAATGTGGTTATTCTACTAAGGAGTAGCTTTGCTCCATGTTGTGATACAGGGTCCAAGATTTTCTCTACTATATGACTGTACCATTTCTAGGATCTTACAACAAATAGCTGAAACTTGCAAGAGAGTGCATAATGTGCTTGCTTTTCAAAAGCCCTAGCCCTCACCCAGCCGGTGTTGCTCAGTGGTTGAGCATCAACCTATGAAACAGGAAGTCTCATGGTTCAATTCCCTGTCAGGGCACATGCCTGAGTTATGGCTCGATCCTCAGTAGAGGGCATGAAGGAGGCAGCCGAACAATTATTCTCTCTCATCATTGATGTTTCTATCTCTCTCTCTCTCCCTTGCTCTCTGAAATCAATAAAAGCATATTAATACAAAAAACAAAAACAAAAAAACCCTGGCCCAGGGACTTATTCATCACCTGTGCTCATATTTCACTGTGGTTACCTAATCACACCTGCATTTAAAAAGTGCTGAGCAGGGAGCCTTCACTTTATACATCATTAGTTTCACTTTACACAAGAGAGAAGATAAACTTTTGTGTACAGATGACTTTCACTACCAGAATCCAATTCAGTCATTCTATGAGCAAGTTTTAAATGCCTGTTAATTGCTGAGCTCTCTGCTAGATTCTAGAGATACATGAAGATGATTTATTCTTGTTTTTGAGGGTATACAATTTAGTAGGGCCTTTAATCATTTCAGAGGTAATTCCTCTGACCTGAAACCCTGAACAGCTATGTTTCTACTTACTGTGGGGTTACCTACCAAAAAAGCCATCATAAATTTAAATTATGCATTTTATACACCTAATCTAATGAACACAATAGCTTAACCTAGCCTACCTTAAACAGAACACAACATCAAAACATTAAAATTAGCCACACAGTGGAGTCTGGGTTGTTTCCCTTTCTGATTGTGTGTCTGACTGGGAGCTGAGGCTCACCGCCTCTGCCCAACCTCACAAGAGAGCACCAAACTGCAGATTACTACCCGGGGAAAACATCAAAATTCAAAATCTGAAGTATAGTTCCTTCTGAATGCATATTGTTTTTTGCCACTAGAAAGCTGAAAAAGCATAAGTCAAACCATCATAAGTGGTGGGCCTTCTCTCCTTGAAGAAAGTCATCAGAGAACCCTGAAACATTTCTATAGTTTGGTTAAGTGTAAAGTTTTCTCAGTGCCTGTTATGGACTGAATGTTTGTGTCCTTGCCCAAATTGTGTTGAAATTCTACCCCCAGGTGTGATTGCATTAGGCTATGGGGCCTTCGGGAGGTAATTAGGATCAGATGAGGTTTCACTCACAACAGAGCTTGCTTTACCTCTGCTCGCTGCCATGTGGAGCAGCATGAGAAGTCAGCAGTCACATACTTGGAAGAAGTTTCTCACCAGAGCTGGCCCATGCTGGCATCCTGATTTTTTACTTCCAGGATCCAGTACTGTAAAGTATATTTTTTTTGGTTGTTTATAAGCCATCCAGTCTATGGTACTTTTGTTATAGCCCAAGCTGACTATAATAGTACCATTTATAGTTATCTCTAAGTGCATTTAACTTCGAGGAAAGTCCATATGGCCAAATTGCCCTAATCAGTACCTCTGATGGAAAGATGTGGCAAGAATTTCTAAAAACACAGAATCCAATCATTAAGAGAGGTCCCCTCCTTATTTAGGGCAATTCTGGATTCTGAGTTATTTCAAAGCATCTACAAAAGCTGCTTTCATACGTTTAAATATGCAACTATCCAATAAAGGATGTTTTGTTCTAGTCAGTTCCCTCTTCCTTTGGATGTAGGTACATAAAAGAAAATAAAAATAAATAAGGCTTGAAAATATGGCCATTTTAACATGTGTTCCACGAAAACAGACACCACATTTTGCTATTGTTACAGATACCTGTGTTTGTTTACCCCAAAAATCAGTTCTACTCTTTCAAATTGATGTTTCACAAAGGTAGGTCCTTACCAATGATAACCAGTTTGCTGTTTTCCACTGCTGCGGAGGACCTTATCGGCCAAAGTAAAGTCTTTTATCCTGTTTTCAAGTAATAACAGACTCTCCTTTTTAACTCAGTACCTTATCTCTCAGATTGAAAGGCTACATTTTCCAACCTTTTCCAGCCTAAATGTGGCCATGAGATATACCTGGGAATGTAGCTTTCATTAGGGAATGGTTTAAAGGGAACAAACTCAACTTAAAATTTTTTTTTTTTGCCTTCTGGTTTGCTTCCTTTGTCTAGTAAGCAACTTGGCTCTGATAGGTACACCTCCAGCATCCATACTGGACCATAAGCAACCTGAAAATATAGCCCTACAAAACATGATATAGAGAAAAGATGGGAGTATGGTGTCTGGTGAATAATTTTCATCTGCTATACCTCACCTGGACAAATATCTACACTTTTTTTAGTGAAAGGTAAATGCATTTCTATCTTGTCTAAGCTACACTGGTTAATTTGTTCACTTTTTTATGGTCTGTTATTTTTCATTATATATTTTTAATTTATTGATGAGAGGGAGAGGTTGAATTGCTGGGTCATAGATATAGAATTACCTATCTTTAGTAGTAATGCCAAATAGCATTTCGAAGTGGTTATGCAAATTTATACTCTCACTAGCAGTCTCTACATGGTACTTAATTATTTGACTATTTATCATGAAATGCCTACAGAAAGCTAATTAATATATATAGTATTGTTTACTCTCTATTATTTAAACATTGTCAATTTCTATCTGCATATGTTTCTAACATACCACTTTTAAGAAAGAGCAGGTGGAAGAATCAAACAAAATGTTACTGGGTTTATGGGTGTGAGGTACATAGCTATTAAAATTTTTTGTCTCTTACAAAAAGAAGAACCAAATAAATTGGTGTGGGGAAAGAGAGAAGGTGATGTCTAGAATAACTTTCATTTGCTGAAGGTTATGCAAGCTTCACTTTATTCTATCATGTAACTTTAAATTAATTCATTATATCACTAATTACAGTTTTAAAAGCCTTCAATATATGTGGCATCTGATGGAAGGAATTTAACTAAAATGAATTTTTTTGCTTAGAAAGATAGATCGACACAATGATGTAAAATACCTTGAAAGGAAATCTTAATTCTTCACAAAAGGTTATCTGAATGATTTTCCTGACTATTTCTATCTTTTAAAAAGGTACATATTATGTGGTAATTGTTCTTTTAACTACTGACACGAGTAATGCCTAATGCATGAGAAATATAATTTATGGTTTTATTTGGCACGTGCTTAAGCACCTGCATAGCAATAACTGGTGTAACATTTTTGTCTGCACTATAAAGTATTGCACATCCTCCCTTTCACCGGTTTAAAATTGAAGCAAAGAGGCTCACTCCTTGGGGAGTACCTGCCCTGATCCTATCTGGTACAATGAAAATATGATTGCCTTACTGCACAATAAATTATGCTTTCCCAACTCTAGGACCCTTCTGCAATAGAAACCTACACCATTAGTGCAATTCTTTTGCTCTATAGGAAATCGTTTCACAATTACAATACTTAAATGGAAAACCTTTTCTCTCTTTTTATTTACATCAAATTATATGGCAGTTGAAGATCAGAAAGGAGGCTTTCTTATAAAACACACAATGTTTCCATCTATTGTAATAATGAACATCAAGATCTGATTCAAATGGTGAGTGAATATCAAAACTCTAAAGTTGAGTGAAACACATCAATTTCTTCCTTTTAAATAAGTAGTTAAATGGCTCTCTTGTGTGTACTTTAACTTTTCCACTTACAATGAATTGGAAACACAAACAGCCAGTAACTGTCACTGTGTTGAAAGTTAAAAGTGAAATCCTTGTTTGTGTTGTCTCTGTAGACATTTTTATGCCAAAGGTTGTGATTTCTTCATGGTTCTTGTTATACCCAATAACCTCAAATGCTTTTGGATAGAACTCTGTTCTGGTATCTGGTTTTTCTCTTTAACTGATAACATTCAACTTCTTTTTATTATATGCTTTTTCCTTTTTTCCTGCATGTCTGCAATGCCACTTGCTTTTCCTTCTAGTCATTAATTTTGGGGGGAACTAAAGGAAAAAAAGACATTTTTAAATTCACCTCAAAATATTTCCCCATGAAACTGTTCTTGAAAAAGCTATTTTTTCATGACACAATTGCAGAATAAACCCCTGGTTAATACCTTATTTACACAAACTGAAGGCTGTTATATCTGTGTTTGGCGACCTTGAAGCTGTATTGTGCTCAGTGCCCTTTTTATAACCTTAATTACCGGTGAATACAGATCTTTAAAGAAAGACTAACATTTCACTTTAACATCCACAATAATCTATTATAAAGCCAGCTAAGCCAGTCCCCAAATACAGAGAAATGTTATTACATGCTCAGCTAGCTGTCAAGGGGCCATGAGTCAGTGGCTTACAGTTATCAAAAGTAACAAGGTTGTTCAGAATTTCCTCCAATAAAGCCAGCCAGCTTATGGAAGGATTAAGCTCTCTTTGATTAGAACAACTGGAACATGTCCTACCCTTTTAATTAGCATTTCCTTTTGCTTGGTGGAGGCTGGTAATTTGACACTCACATTAGGCATCTCAAGAAATGATTTGGTATTTTGTCCCACTCATGAGCATTGGAACCATGGCATACACTTCTGCATCACTAAAATTTGAGCTGCCAAAGGATTTATGTTCAAAACCCTGTAAAATCCCAAAGGCATTATGCCTCTAATAGACAAAATGTAATAACCCTACAATATAATGTGTGGCAGGAGACTCAGTTAGCCTTTAGGCATAGTATATTACCCTAAGGCCATGCTCTTTTTGCTTTCTATCTTTGGGAACAAAAAGTTTTATGTCAGCTTTATTGATATTTTACAGGTTTACATTTTAATTCATACCTTAAGGCAATTCAGTGAAAGTAGACGGCTACTTGTGCTGCTGGATTACTTAGTTGTTGAGTAAATATACTTTTCCTGTGACCACACTAAATGGAGCAGAACAGTGGCTATGTGGAATAAAAGACAGAGAGAGCATGCCACCATTCCTCAAGAAGCACGTGAGCTATTTGAAAACAAATTTAAGCATAAATATCTCCTGCGCCCAACTTATGGCTCTCTCTACTTACATCACTCCAGTATTACTAAGTACCCATATTTTCTCTGCTTCATTCTTATTTTATTTTCCACTAGAGGCCCAGTGCATAAATTCGTGCACCAACGGGGTCCTTCAGCCTAGTCTGTGGGATTGGGCCAAAACCAGCTCTCTGACGTTCCCTGAGGGGTCCCGGATTGCGAGAGGGCACAGGCCAAGCCTAGGGACCCCACCTGTGCATGATCAGTGCTGGGGAGGGACATGGGAGGTTGGCCAGCCAAGGAGGGACTGCGGGAGGGCTCCAGGGCATGTCTGGCCCATCTCGCTCAGTTCTGATCGGCCAGACTCCAGCAGCAAGCTAGCCTACAGGTCAGAGCATCTGTCCCCTAGTGGTCAGTGCATGTCATAGCGAGCAGTTGAGCAGACTTAGCGTATCATTAGCATATTATGCTTTGATTGGTTGAACAGATGACCAGTTGACCAGACACTTAACATATGAGGCTTTTATTATATAGGACTAGAGGCCCAGTGCACAAAAATTTGTGCACTCAGGGGGGGGGGGGTTCCTCAGCCTGGCCTGCCCCCTCTTGCAGTCCGGCAGTAGGACATCCTTAGCACTGCCCTGGAGGCAGAAGAGGCTCCCACCACCTCCGCTGCACGTGAGCCAGCTCAGGGCTTCTGGCTGAGCGGTGCTCCCCCTGCGGGAGTGCACTGAGCACCAGGGGGCAGCTCCTGTGTTGAGCGTCTGCCCCCTGATGGTCAATGTGCATCATAACCACTGGTCCTTCTGCCATTTGGTCGATTTGCATATTAGCCTTTTATTATATAGGATATTTGAATGTGTTTTTTTATGAAAAAAATTCTGGAAGGACGGGAATCCAAAAGTTAACAAGTGGTTCCCTAGGTCAGTGATTTTTCAATCTTTTCCATTTCATGATGCACATAAACTAATTACTAAAATTCTGCAGCACACTAAAAAATATATTTTTTGGCCGATCTGACAAAAAAAAGTAGGTATAATTTTGATTCATTCACACCCAACAGCTATTGTTGTGCTGGCTGTTGTCACTTTTTAAGTTGACAATCTAAGGGAAAAGAGGCCAGTGTCCTTGACTAAATAGTCAGGAATTGCATGTTTTAAAAATTCTTGTGGCCCACGAGTTGAAAATCGCTGCTCTATTTTATAAGATTTGAGTTCACTTCTTACAGTTTTTTCTTTTTGCCTATCTGCATTTTCTAGTTTTTCTAGTACAATCATACATCATTTGTAACATTTTTAAAGGGTGGGAAGAACACAGGAGTAAGTATGGATATTTTGGTAAGAATCTGTCTCAAAATAAGGCTCAAAATAAGAGCCAAAACCAGAAGAAAGCAAGGAAGAGAGCGCGGTCCAGACCTGTAGAGCCTGCTCAGCCTAAATGCCATCTCCCCCTGGGAACGTTGGAGTCTGCAGTCACTGGAGCAAGCAAGCCTCCCTGTTTGCTTCAGTGCATGGCTGCTGGCCGCCATCTTGGCTGACAGTTAATTTGCATAAGGATATGCTGATTAGCCAATGGGAAGGGTAGCGGTCGTACACTAATTACCATGTTTCTCTTTTATTAGTGTAGATTATTCATTATTTTATTTCTTTCCCCTCTCTCTCTCATCCCCCTGCTCCCCTATGAATGAATAAGCATTGAATAAGAAATTTGCCATTGAGAAAATGGCCCTGCATTGCTCCTGTTTAAGATACATGAAGAAAAATGTGGTAAAAGTCCAAAGCAACTTGTAGAAATAGAGTTTGTTACTTTATGCAGCTCTCTATGTGGAATAAAAGACAGAGAGATCATATTTCCAATATGATTTGGAAAAAAAAAATTAAAGCTCAAATGGAAAAAAAAAAAAGCATACAACCTAATTCAATTTTTAGTACATTCTTTTCTACAATTAAGTAGCTAATACATCTATGTTATTACTAAAGGGATGTTTTTGTTTTGCTTCTAAGCTGCCCAGTATATATTTAAATTTCAGAAATTCTATTTAAAATCATTTTCAGGGAATTACATGTCAATTGAAGATTTCTGTATATTTTAATCTTTCAAAGGTATCTAAGTTTTTCTGGTGACTACCCTTGTACAGTAATCTATTCAGTCAAATGATTCTGAGGTGCCAGCGTTTAAGAGAAACACAGGTGATATTAGAGAAGAAAAATGAAATTTCTGTCTATTGCAAGAAACAGATATGATCATGGTAACGTCTAGTAAGAGGTACCTCACTCAATTTGCAATTGAAAGATATGTTTGATTATTATTTTAGGTTATTTAGAAGCCCATAGCCTTTCTGTATTTTCAGTTTTGTTTGTTTACATTTTGGACTGCGTCGAAAGGACTCCATTGGGTTTGAAGCAGGGATCTTAATATATTCTTCTAATTAAGGTGAAAAAAGTTTGACTATTCTAGTCTGAGAGCTTCTTCTTCCTTTGTGAGGTAGAAGGCAACATCTTAAGCTCAGAGGGATGGATTTGGAGATTTGATGGGAATAGAGAAGGTTTGAAAGGCTATTTCTGATAATGAGAAAGAAGCGGACTATGGAAGTAAAGAAGAGTTCCTGGGCCACACTGAGGGCCTATTTTCAAGATATGAGATTGTCCTCCATCAGCTCTCAGCGCACCAGATGTACATGAAAGATTGTTTGATGGAGGATTAAGAATTTCCCAGGCTTATCTAATACAAGAAAAGTGGCTTAGACTTTTATTAGATTAGAATGGATACATTTAAGTAACACTAAGAGCAAACTCATTTCCTATAAAAAGGCAATGTTGACAATTATTTTCTAATATATATGTACTTTTGATATTGGAGTAATGTATGGAACATGGCATTTCCTCATCATGTTGGAGCTAGCATAGTTCTGTGCTGCTTTCTATACTTTTCCTTAGTCTTGAATTAGAATTGACCTCAGAGGAGCATACAAATGATTCTTCGGAGTTATAAGTATATAGTTTTCTTATAAGTTTGTTTTGTTTTTAATTCCCGCTGCAAAAAATGATATAAGTCACTTACAACAGCAGTTGTTCCAAAAGTTATGTAGATTTAGAATCACTAGATGTGTGATCTCTGGAATGATTTTTTAACTTCCAGGGCCACACATCTTTGAAGACTATACAATCTAACTAGTATCACATGGAAGCATTTTTACTGGGCAAAACAATAAATTTAAAAAATGCTATAGAGAACGAAGTTATTTGTTTTATAATCTAACTCCCTAATGCAACATGTTAAATCACTTATAATGGGACCAACGAGTCAGATTAATCCTACAGATTTGATTTGTTTGGTCATACTGGCATTTAAAACTTTTTCAATTTGAAAAGATCCTCAGTGGGCATACACCTTCCAGTTTACATGCTTTCCATCTATTTAAATAATATTTTGCACTTCAGATTTACCTATTTATATTGCTTGTGTCTGTAGGCATCTGAAATTGGAATTACTACTTTAAAACTACATTCTGCTTCATTTCATAGCAAGAGAATAATAGAGTTACATTGCTATTCTTAGCAATCTATAATAATAAAAGGGTAATATGCTAATTAGACCAGACATCTTCTGTACATCATTCCGGATGTCCTTTCTGATGAAGCCGGGGCTGGAGGGAAGACAGCCGGGTCCCAGGTGCCTGCAGGCAGCCAGAGGAGGGAAGCCAGTGCCAGCAGCCGGGGGAAGGAAGGCCTACTCTTTCACAAATTTTTTGCATTGGGCCTCTAGTAATAAGAATAAAAGAGAATGAAGAAAGCTGCTTTGTTTTAAGTGAATAATAATAGTGGTCACACTTTAATGAGTAGATGATTTAAAGATGTTTTAATACAATATGTATTCCTAGCAAAAATCATATAAAATATGCTATTATTTTCATTTTATAGATGAAGAAACTGAGCTCATTGAGTTTAGAACATCTTTCCATTGACACACAGTTAATAAGAAACAGAACCTAAATTTAAACCCTTGGGAGTTAATCTAGTTCTAGTGCTTATTATCACACCTCTTACGTTTTTAAATAGAAAAATTCTGCAGTTTAATGTAACAAACAACTCCTAGGAATTATTTTTCGACTTTTTCTTACAAATCTTAAGGAGGAAATTAAGTTACTTTATAGCCTTAAAATGTTATATTATTCAACCTTGACAAAAACCATGGATCTCAAAGAGATTAAATAATTTGAAAAAGATATAGGGCCACTGGGTAGGAGAATTTGGACTTTAATATATCCCAGCTGCAAAATAGACACCCCGATAGCACTAATGAATGAGGATTTTAAAATGCTTACTCAGATGTACTGCATTAAAAGAAGAGGTTCCACTGGAAGGTCATCAACCTTAAAAATTCTATTATGGCCTGGTGTCATCTGTGGTACATGTATTAAGACTACAGATCAAGTATCAAGTACAAGTGCATGAATCAATAGATGTTAAACAAATGTGTCAAATCTAATTTAAAGGTAACCTATCAGAAAAAATATGCCAATCTCATAGTCATTGCTGTAGAGAGTGTAGAGGATTATTTTTTTCATGCATGTCTCAAAATACTAAGTCAAGATGCTAATTCTATCATTTTTTCATCTAGATGCAATCTCTGATGAGATTATTTTATGTATTATACAAGCTCAATTTCACTCTAAAATACCCACAAAAGCTTTTTTTTCCTGTATATTTTACACTATTATTTTAGCTATTCTATTAATCTAAGTTTTACCAAATAAACATCCAAAGGATGACTAAATTTAGTCTTATTCCAACTGAGGGAAGGTTGGACATTTTGGAAGATTTCATTATATGGAGACTATAATTTTTATGCATCTGTCTCCTAGGTACCATTAAAAATAATTCTGTTTGGTTGCTTATAAAGATGTTGTTTATAAAGAAAATCCAATCAGCTTCTTCTTTATTCTTTCACAACTTTGTTATGCAAAACATACTCTGTTCATATTTGCTCGCATTTCTGTATTCCATTTCCACCATAAGAAGATAAATTATATTTTGTTTATTGTTTTCAAAAAATATTGGAATACTTCTCATCTGGTTATTAGATAAATATATCAGAAATTTAGATATGATTTTTTATTAATAGTTATTAATAAAAGTGATTCCTCTTAACAAAAGTCTTTTGAGAAAATTTAACTATGCTTTAAATAGCAGAAAATATTTCTGAAAGTGTAAATGTTCCTACAAGAATCAAGCTAAAGTTTAAGTGCTCTTATGACCATCACCTCTAGGATGGATCTTGAAGAACTATAAAAATCAGCAATACATGTTCAGCCTTTACACTGCATAGAATCCAAGAAGATCCTGGTTTCAGCCACAACATTAACATTGGGAGATTGTTATTCTCACTCTTACAAACTGAAAAAGCAATGCTTTGTCCTTGACCAACAAGAGAACTGAGGTTGCAGAGAAAACTGAAACCTTGAAATTTGGGGAACAATTAAATCTTTAGAGTCACAGTTGAGTTCTGTCCACCTGGAGTAGAAGCTGATAAAGATATGGAATGGTAAAGACACTTAGTGTTAATGTTCATAAATGCAAGAGGCTGAGTGTAGACTAGTTTTATGTTTCTATCTCTCTCCCTTCCTCTCTGAAATCAATAAAAAAATATTTTAAAAGGAGAAATATAAATAAAAATGCCCTGGCCAGTTTGGCTCAGTAGATAGAGCATCGGCCTGTGGACTGAAGAGTCATAGGTTTGATTCTGGTCAAGGGCTTGTACCTCAATTGCAGGCTTGTTCCCTGGTCCCAGTTGGGATGCATGTGGGAGGCAACCAATCAATGTGTCTCCTCACATCAATGTTTCTCTCTCTCTTTGTCTCTCGTTCCTTCCACTCTCTCCAAATATCCAAATATCAATGGAAAAATATCTCAGGTGAAGATTAACAACAACAACAAATATATATATGAATAAAAACATTTCAAGTAATTTTTTTCTTACTCGCTTATTCTGTTTCTGTTTCAGGGTCACTGGTGACCGGAGCCTTTCCCAGCAGCTCAGGACATAGGGCCTACTCACCACCACCACTTCTACCCCCTACACACAGACACACACTCACTTAGACTGGGACAATTTAAACATGAAAAGTCACCTAATGTCCACATCTTTGGGGTGTGGGAGGAAACAGGAGTCAGAAAAAAAAATGCAGACATGGGGGAAATGTCACAATTTTCACAGGCAGTTGCCCTGGCTATGGCTGGGAATCAACTTTTTCATTTTTCTCTCTCATCGATGTCATAATAAAACAACATTCAATGAAACAAAGTTATTTGAGGACCTTCTGCATTTTCCTTTAGATACTTTTTTCTCAATTCTTATTCATAGTTTTATCCTTTCTAAAATAAATAATCAAGACATATGTTTTAAATTCATAATTTTAAACAAATGAGTGAAAAGAAGCCAGAAAAGGTTAATGGATTTACTCAAAAGATTCATAATTACTTAATGAAAGAATCCAAACTGATTGAAGAATCCAATCAGATATACTGGCATTCAGAGATTTCTCTTTGTTTTATAAAACTGCTTTTCCTTTATAATTAGTTATATAATAAGAAAATGGTGATATCTAATGAAAATTTTTGATATAAATTATTATTAGATAAAACAATTCAGGTATAACTCATGAAAATAGAACTCAATTAACATCAGAGGAACTTTTTAAAAATATAGAAAAACCTAAGCTAAAATTAAAACCTAATAAGCATCTAGGAAGGCTATCAAAGTAATTTTCCCCTAAAATTTTTAAAAGAAAGATTTTTTTTAGCTCAATCTTAAGGCATGGTTTATGTAAAATAATGTATATATATTGTTTCTACTTTTTCTTGTCAGTTTAAAGATAAATATATGTTTTGTAATAGCATATAATTGAAACTTTTATTTAATTTCAGTATTTCAAAAAAGTGACAATATAGTTTTATTAAATTTTTATTAGGCTTATTTCAATTTCTTATACAATATGGTGTGCTCTCACATAAAGTTAATGATTTTGGAAAAATATAAAATCATGTGTTGAAAAGAAGTCAATTGTCATAAATAAATACTAGAATCTAAATAGTAAAACATTAAAATCTTAACTCAAAATATTAGCTTAATTACCTAAACTTTAGCTCTGATCATTTATTTGGCCTGATATCTATAATCATTGTTAAATGTTACAAATAAGGTATAAATCAGATATTTTAGTTTTGATGTTTTTATTGTGGTGATCTACCCCTCAGAGTTAATATTTTCTCATTTCATTGGGTTATTTAATAAATATTAATTATGTGCCTACTATGTGCTAGATACTGAAAATATAAAAAAATATAAAAAATATTGGCTGATATCACTGACTTCATGGGTCCTAAAACCTATGAGGGAGAAAACAATAAACAAGATGAAAAAGTAAAATGAATAGAAGGTTAAATCATGATGTTTGCTAAGCAGGAAAAATAATGCAGGGAAGAGAATTGAAATTTAGACTAGGAAGACAGAGAAATCATGTATGAAAAGAATTTCCTTTTGTAAACACTAACTCACCCAGAAAAAAATAATTTGGGAAAATGACTACAATCTAAGTACAGGTCATAAGTAGATAGCTGGATGTGTGGATTTGAAGTGCAGAATACAACTATAAATTAGGGATTCATTACCACATAGATTTAAAAAAAACCCCACAAGATTGGACTTAATAAAAAAGAAAGAAAGAAGAAGAAAGGAAGAAAAGAAAAAGAAAGGCCAGGTGATTGGAATGGGCCTGGATTGTTTGATACATTGCAAGATAGTCATTATGGTTAAGGGGGGTAAGGCAGGGAGTGTGGTAGGAGTTGAAATTTCAGAAGTAATGAGAGGAACCCAAATCATGTAGGTACTTCATAGTCAATACAAAAAGATCTATGTATTTTCTTTTCCCTTGAATGATATAGGAAGGCATTGGATGATTCTGAACAGAGACATGACGTTCATTTGATATATTTTAATGGAATCAGAGTGACTGCCATGTTGAAAGAAGACCAAAAAAAGAAGAAGAAAAGATTGTTGGAAGTAATGTGAAAAGTGGTCTCATCTTGAATTTATTTTGAAGGAGAACCTAGAGGATATCCTGATGGTTTTGAGGAGCAAGAAAAGGTGAATCAAAAATTCATCAAATATTTTGCCTGTATAACTGGAAATATAAAGTTGTCATTGGCTAAGATACAGAATACCATGGGAGAAGAAAGAGTTAGGAAGGATCTCAGTTTGAATATGTTATATTTGGGAAAATGATTACAATATGAGCACAGGTAATAAGTAGATAGTTGAATATGTGAATTTGAAGTGCAGAGTAGAGGACTAGAATATTACTATAAATTAGGGATTCATCAGCATGTAGATTTTAAGAAACAACACAGGATTGGATGAAATTACCCAAAGAGTAAATATAAATATTTCAGATGAAATTCAAATAGAAGATCTTAGATAAATCCAAATTATAGAAGTTGGGGAGATGGAAAGTAAGCAGCAAGAACAAGGTTGATGAAAACAGTTGAGTGAGGTGCCCTGGAAGCTAAGTGGAGAAATTATTCAAGGGAGAAAAGAATGATTCCTTGTGTCAAAGGCTGCTTATAGGTCAAGTAAGATAAGGACTGAGAAATGAAAATTGGATTTAAAATCTATTACTTGAGGTCTTTGGTAACTTGAGTAACAGCAGTTTCTTTGCAGTGATGTGGGAAAAAGGAAAATCTGATTAGCATGGGTTCATGAGAGGAGTAAAAAGAAATTGGAAGGAGCAGGTAGAGACAATTATTTCAAGGACAATCTTAGTAAGGGAAAAAAATGAAATGGTGCCGTAGCCGGTTTGGCTCAGTGGATGGAGCGTCGGCCTGCGGACTGAAGGGTCCTAGGTTCGATTCCGGTCAAGGGCATGTGCCTTGGTTTCGGGCTCATCCCCAGGGGGAGGTGTGCAGGAGGCAGCTGATCGATGTTTCTCTCTCATCGATGTTTCTAACTCTCTGTCTCTCTCCCTTCCTCTCTGTAAAAAAAAAAAATCAATAAAATATATTTTATAAAAATGAAATGTTACCAGGAGGGGAAAATGGGTTATGGTAAAATATGTGTTTGCTTGTTTTTAAGATGGGGGAAATAATACCATGATTGAATGCTCTAATTATTTTCTGTATTTATTGCAACAACTTACTAGAACCTGGGTGGCCTAAAACAATAGAAATCTATTCTCTCATAGTTCTGGAAGCCAGAAGTCTGAAATCAAAGTTTTCACAACTGCACTACCTCTGGAGGTTCTGGAAAGAATCCTTCTTTGCCTCTTCCAGCTCCTGGTGGCTCCAGGCAGTCCTTGGCTTCCTTGGCTGTATCACTTTAATTTCTGTCTCCCTGGTTACATTGCTTCTTCCTATTTTAGTGTTTCCATCTTCTCTTCCATCTCTTTTAAGAAAACTTGTCATTGGATTCAGGGCACACCCGAGTAATTCATCATGATATCATCTCAAGATTTTTTACTTAATTACATCTGCACAGACATTTTTTGTTTTCTCAAATAAAGTCATGTTCACAGGGTCTGGGTACTAAGATGTGAATGTTTCCTTCTGGGAGCATCATTCAACCCAGTACAGATACTGACTGATGGAAATGATCTATGAGAAAGAGAATACCTGATGATGCAAGAGAAGAGCTGAGATTTGTTTAATAAATACAAGGGCAGGCAAAATAGGTGTACAGTTGTGAGTACTCAAAACAGAGTTTATTGTTATAGTCTTATTAATTATTGTATTATTTATTCATTTTACAACTGTAAACCTACTTTTGTCCACCCCTGTATTCTTGAGAAATTAAAAGGAGATGGAAATTAGTGCATGAGTTGAGTACATGATACTTCTCCCATCATAACTGGAAAATTCTAGGGTATATGGGTAGATAGATGAGTAGATGGGGTGATAGCTTATAAAACTCATGATTTCTTCAGTTTTCTCAATTATGAAGCAAAGCTATTGCTTTAGGGTTTTTGTTTTGTTTTGTTTCCAGAGAAGACTGAGCTGAGAATTTTTGTGCAAGTATTTCTTAAGAAAGTACTGTCAGGGAAGGCTATAAGAGAGAGGGGCAAGGGAGTTAGGGAAGGAGAGGGAGTCAAGAAATAAGTCAGCATTATGTACAATCCCATAAATCTTCAGCCTGATCATTTAGGGCAATTCTGGAGTGAAATTTTCTTGACCATAGGGGAGTGAGCTGGACTTTCACACAAGAATATGCATCAGTAATTGTTTAAATATTTCTTAGAGGTACTTCTATTATAAAACATGCTCTTTTAATTAGCCTGAGATAGTCCTCTGGCGGGGGGGGGGACCCCAAGGTGCTGGCTGTTGAAGTGAAAGCACTCTGAATCTAAGGGCTAAACAAATAAACAAAAAGCATTCAAATGTTTCTCAGGGGAGCATGTCACTATTCAGTACAATCACTGATTAAGAGTAAGGGTGAACCCAACTAGTGTTGCTCAATGGTTGAGCGTAGACCTATGAACCAGGAGGTCACAGTTCAATTCTAGTCAGGGCACACGCCTGGGTTGTGGGCTGAACCCCAGTAGGGGGGCATGCAAGAGGCATCAGATTAATGTTTCTCTCACCATTGATGTTTCTATCTCTCCCTCTCCCATTTTCTCTCTGAAATCAATAAAAATATACTTAAAAAAAGAAAAAGAGTAAGGGTGAGAGAGAAAATATTGGAAATTGAGGAGAAGAAAGAATAAAATAATTGTCTAAGAGGATATATGCAAAATTCCGTTGGGTAATAAAACAAGACTGTTGGAAAGAACTGAGAATCTACTATATTTAAAATAAGACCAGTCACGTAAGTGTGAGTTTTCCTCAACCACATTCAGCAAGGAGGAGGGAGAAAGATGGATTTAGCCAGGGTTGTGGTTTCACCCAAAGAGTATGACAGAAACAGAAAGATGGAGGGAGTGGTATATGCAAAAACTATTTGCCATGGAATTTAAGTTGGGTAAGATGGGAGGAGAGGAAAGGTGGAGAGTTTGAGATCATGAATAAATTATCAGTTAATCTAATTGAAAGTGGATTGGAAATGGTTAGTGTTGGAGTGTTAGTTGATATAAGCTAGAAAGACAGAAAATGGCAATAGAAAAGTTGAATGTTTTAAATTGTGATGAGAAAGGTGGTGAAATTATGGTATGACAGAGTTAGAGATAGGATCACAGAAAAAAATGGCTAAGATAGAATGAAGGACAGAATAACTAAAAGAAGGTCAGGAAATCAAGATCTCAATATATTAAAAGGACCATGTATGTAAATATTGAAATCACCAAATATCATGATAATAGTAGTGTTGGAAAATATGCCATTAAGCCTGAAGTTTAAATTTTCAAGGGATAAGAGTAACCCAGCTGGTAGATGACTGTAGTGGGAGGTATAGTTTTATTATGTGAAGTTCAAAGTTGGATATTCTAAGGAGGAGGGAGGAAATATTTTAGATGCTGTAATGAGATTTAAGGACAAATTACTTCACCTCCAAACCTAGCAATATGAGGACTTTGGGAGGAGAATAGTAAAATCTTGAAATGGTTTCAGGAGAAGTAGTACCATCAAAGTGAGCCAAACTTCAATTAATTCAAGAAGAAAAAATGGGGAGAAAAGAGATAATTTAATAACAATTCACCTTGAGTTTCAGAGGATATAGTGAGATAATTAGGAGACAGTTGTACATAAATACTAGGAGAATTATGGTTTGCAAATGAAAGATCATCTGAGGGTCTTAGGCTACCTGTGTAATATGAACAATTAAGAGTGACTTGATGACTTTAGTCCAAAGGGACATAGACTGACAGTAATGAAGGAAGCATGAATGCCTATTTGGAAAAAGGTTTTACTAGGATAAGGGAGTTTGACTTGACTTCTGCTAAATGAGTTGTGGACACATGCGCCAATGGAATTTTGTGCTCTGTAAAGAGGTGACCTCGATTCTACATGAGGGTTCCCTCCTGATGCTTGCTGCCAACAGCCTTCACAGAGGGCTCTTACTCTAAACACTGACTCTCTCTTGGGTTTGGCCATCCTATATAATAAAGAGGTAATATACAAATTGACCATCACTCCAACACACAAGATGGCTGTCCCCATGTGGCCACAAGATAGCTGCCACAAGATGGCCTGCAGGGGAGGGCAGTTGTGGGCAACCAGGCCAGCAGGGGAGGGCAGCTGTGGGCAACCAGGCCAGCAGGGGAGGGCAGTTGGGGGCAACCAGGCATGCAGAGGAGGGCAGTTGGAGATGATTGGGCCAGGAAGGGAGGGCAGTTGGGGGTGACCAAGCCTGCAGGGGAGGGCAGTTGGGGGTGACCAGGCTGGCAGGGAAGGGCAGTTGGGCCAATTGGGCTGGCAGGGGAGGGCAGTTGGGGGTGATTGGGCTAGCAGGGGAGCAGTTAAACGTTGATTGGGCTGGCGGGGGAGTGGTAAAGGGATGATCAGGCTGGCAGGCAGAAGCAGTTAGGGGCAATCAGTCAGGAAGGCAGGCGAGCAGTTGGGATCCAGCAGTCCTGGATTGTGAGAGGGATGTCTGACTGCCCGTTTAGGGGTCCCAGTTTGGAGAGGGTGCAGCCTGGGCTGAGGGACACTGCCCTGCCCTGTACAAATTTCGTGCACCGGGCCTCTAGTCCATCTATAATTTGAAAAAATGGAAAAAGGTTTAATTTAGAAAACATGTTTTAATATGCTATGACAAGAAGTACTTACGTTTTGTAACAGTTTTTTAAACAACATATTCATATGTTATCTGTAATAAAATTTTTATGTTAAATGCAAATGCTCCCCCAGTTTATTGCAATAGGAGAAATGGCCAAGCATATAGAATATGCAAGTGAAGTATATATGGTTTGCTTACATGTCCCACACTTTTGCCTTTTTTCCTATTGCCATCAACTGGGTAGTCATTTCATTTAACATACAATTGATTATGTATACTGACTTTTCCAAATCCTGATCGAAGATCTTTCTTATATGACTAGAACATTACCCCATGTCATTAATTCCTCTAAGTACTATAATTAGAGGAAATCATCATTTTTTCTGCTTGCTCTATTAATTTTGATTTATCAAGTATTAGTTGGATGAGTTGTTCCTCGGTGCTAGCTATCAAGTGCATTCATTTTCCTGGGTGAGATTTCTTAGACTGCCTGTAGTACCCTTTGCACGGCCTGCATGTGGGTGAAGACCTGACATCAGGTGCTGCCGCTTTGATCTGATTCCAGGAGAGTGACAGAGCGGTGAGAGAGGCACAGGGCCTATCACTTTAGAAGCAAATCTTCTGAATGTGAGTACCCATTTCTTCCAGGGTTTAGCCAGATGCCTTGGGCATTGCACTCTCACCCCAATTCAAATATTTTGACCTTACACTTTTGCCTGTAGGTGTATGACTCTTGTGGCTACTGCCTGACACAAGTTAGCAATGTGCAGGGAAATTTCCTGACTGCCCTTTTGCGGGTATTGAAACTAACAACACCTTTGGCTGCCACTGCATCACCTCCTGTCTTTTCTGTCTGTTTCTCTTCATGAGCCCTTACTTCCAGAAGCATGCTTTGGCACATATTTTAAGCTACAAAGTTCTTCAAACTCATTTTTGTCTGTTTTCTATGTTTGAAGGATTATGCACAGTTCGTGAGATACTAAATTTTCCCTTTCTTATTTTCCAGTGAAATTAAATTTTGAAACTTTATTTCTAGAAATTTGGTGTTGGGAAGGCAGGCTGAACATGTGCTTGTGTAGTCTTCAAATAGAACTTGAGATTATCTTTCAGAAAATAGTAGGGACTTTTGTGAAGCTAAGGTAAGGGAAAGGTTTTCTATGCAGGGAGAAATCTAATGTGTCTAATGTGTCCAATTTGAGCTGTCGTTCATACAGATTGGGTTAAATTGCTATCATAACTAGTTATAAGTAAAGTTTTATGGACTTAAATGTCAGCCACTATCAACCTCTACCAATGTTCTTTATAGTATGATTTAGCAGTATTTTACTTTTTCACAAATATTTATTAATCAAATGTGGAATATAAAGAAAGAAGGCATTTGTGATCATTTCCAGTCACTATTATATAAATTTCTGGGGTTATGTGGGATTAAAAAATGAGATCATTATTTGAAGTAGTTATTTTAAAGGAGAAAAAAATCTTAAATTACAGATTCTATCTTTTGTTTCTGGTCTAGTATGGAGAAGTGATATAAGCAATTAGACTGCTCAGCAGTCTGAAGTATTGTATTAATCTAAGGAAATAATTTCGTAACATCAAAAGCCACATTGGAAGTATATTTCTAGTGACTGTTACAATTCTAGGAACAACAACAACAATATAAGTTAGAGAAGCAAATGCATTTAAAGAGTAGTCATATGGAATATATTTTATTTTAAGTAGCTACCTTTCCCCTAAAATATAGCAGATTTGGAAAAAGTCTATTTTCAATATTTATCCACTTATTTGCAACGTTCTTAGAATTCCAGACCCCTTATATATGGACCTCATATCCCAGAGATGGTGATAAATATTAGGTTGTACAGGGTAAGCCAAGAGGTGCATGCAGGGAAGATAAGAACCAAGAGGAAAGGTTTTAAGTGAGAACAGGAAGAAGGGAACAGAAAAAAAGGTGGGGGGAATCCATTGTGCACATGTTTTGTGACCATGGCACTTACATAATTTATCTCAGGTAATTCACACAGCATTTCTGAAGAGCAGATACAACTGTGATGAGTTTGTCTTTCTGGCAATATCTCTCATTTGGCAGGCCACCTTTTAATATTGATGTCAGCTGTTACTATATGAAGAGAAAGTATATGGATTTTAAAGATTCTATGATAGCCAGAACATTTATTTACTTTAAAAACTATCTGTATCTTGAGCTGGTTGGCTCAGGAGAGAAAAATTCTTATTGGGGAAATGTCCCTTTTGTCTCCCCAAAATATTTATGGTTCCATTTATTTAATAAAAACACAGTAGTGAGAACAGAGTGTAGATGGGAAAAATTAAGCAAAAATATAATAATTTGCAAAATAGTAGCTGTTAGCGTTATAAGGAACAAGAAGCTAAAAAGAGAAAGGTCCCAGAAATATGATGTGAGGCCAGGACTCATAAAAGACTTAGCAAGTGAAACTCTATATTGAATTGTGAGGTATGTAGAATAGTTTTATTGAGTATTCAACTTTCACTTGTTTTATGGTTTTAACGATTACTCTCATACTAGCTAGATGCTTATCAACCTTCTTTTCTTACTGGAAAAATGTGAGAACTACATTTCCCAGCCTTCCTTGGATTTAAAGTGGGGAATGCCACTGGTTTTGCAGGGGCTGGAAGTGAAATGCACCCTTCTGATCCTGGCTATAAAGAGTTTAATGCCATCCGCTATGTTTGCTTTGCTTTTTGTGCAGCCCAATATGGAGGATTCCCTGAATGATGTGGTGGAGGATATGGATGGTGCTTTGGGGGTGAAGGAATAATGAGATAAATGAAACTTGGCTCCCAAAGTTACTTCTTGGTGGAGAGCCACCCAGAAGATTCACCCAACTCATATAATTGTGAAGATACCTCAGGCTTATGATTTTAGAGTCAAATCACTCAGAGTTGGGGTTGTAATAATAGCTATTATTAGTACCATATAGTTATAATACATTCATAGTTATGATACATTTGTCATTACCCCAAATTTTCACCAAAATATATTTTACCCAAAATCATTTGGGGAGTGGCAAAATAAGTTAGTAGCCTGGAAATCCTATACAGTTACCGTAAGAAAAAAAAGAGGGGGGGATCTAATATGGTGCTGGGAGTGATAACAGGATGCCAGATAGCAGAAAGGAAAAAACAGAAATCTGCCTGTACTGACACAGAGAATGAAAACAACCTCTTTTTTTTTTCCAAAAAGAAGATAATCCTTGGAAGATGATAGTGAGTGGCGGCAGGCAAGTATATCATTCCTGCTTTCATATGCGATAAGGACTCCATCCATTTTTCATGAGTTTTAAATTAAAGTGTGACCCCAGAATTCCGGAAGCATGATGATTCTTAGGTAGGCAGCAGGTTCACAACAACTTTTGTACAGTTTTTGGATCTTCATGTAAAGTGGTTTGCATGATAAGACAATTCATCCCTTTCAATCTTTAGGATGTACTCATTTCAACATGCCACATTCCATTTGGCTTACAAAATTTTACTAAGATGGCAGACTCCTAAACAGTCTTTAAGGTTTACCTTTTGCACAAGGTGTTTGGATACCATCAGCTCCCTGCTTGTATAGTCTTATAATCAGGATATCATCTATATTAGACCACAGTGTTGAATTGTTACATGACAGATGTTCAAGGTCTTGGTGGAATGAATTATATTATAGCATCAGAGATCTAACAGGCCAGAAGATGTGATAAGGATATACTGCTAACTCACACAGGAGAAAGCAAACACCTTTTGATGTTCTGCCTTGTTGAATAATAATAATAAAAAAAACAATTTGTTGGATAAAAATCTTTGTTCTAAGCAATCGTTGGTTTTAGAAAAAAAAAAGATTACATCTCCAATGTAGCTTCAGTTATAGTGACCACCTGATCAAGCCTACAATAATTCACTGTATTTTCCTAAAACCATTTTCTTCATATAAATTAAAACAATGTTAAATCAAATGTCATAGAAATTAGCACTACTGAAACTAGACCACCAACTTACACCATACACAAAAATAAACTCAAAATGGATAAAGGACTTAAACGTAAGAAGGGAAACCATAAAAATCTTAGAGGAACCCAGAGGCAGCAAAATCTCAGACATATGCCAAAGCAATATCTTCACCGACACAGCTCCTAGGTCAATGGAGACTAAGGAGAAAATAAACAAATGGGACTACATCAAAATAAAAAGCTCCTGCACAGCAAAAGAAACCATCAACAAAACAACAAGCCCACTGCATGAGAGAACATATTTGCCAATGTTATCTCTGATAAGGATTTAATCTCCAACATTTACAGGGAATTCATACAACTTAACAAAGGGAAAATAAACAACCCAATCAAAAAATGGATACTTTTAGAAATAGATACTTTTTGAAAGAGGACATAAGGAAGGCCAAGAGACATATGAAAACATGCTCAAAGTCACTAATCATCCGAGAGATGCAAATGAAAACAATGAGGTACCATCTCACACCTGTCAGAATGGCTATCATCAACAAATCAACAAATGACAAGTGCTGGCCAGGATGTGGAGAAAAAGGAACCCTCTAGTACTTCTGGTGGGAATGCAGACTGATGCAGCCACTGTGGAGAACAGTATGAAGTTTCCTCAAAAAACTAAAAATGGAACTCCCATTTGACCCAGTGATCCCACTTCTAGGAATATAACCCCCAAAATGAGAAAGGATATATGCACCCCTATGTTCATAGCAGCATAATTTACAATAGCTATGATTTGGAAACAGCCTAAATGTCCATCAGCAGATGAGTGGATTAAAAACCTGTGGTACATCTATACAATAGAATACTACACTGCTATAAAAAGGAAGGAACTCCTACCATTTGCAACAGCATGTATGGACCTGAAGAGCATTATGCTAAGTGAAATAAATCAGTCAGAGAAAGATAAATACCACATGATCTCACTCATTTGTGGAATATAATGAACAACATAAACTGATGAACAAAAACAGATCCAGAGACAGAGAAGCATCAATCAGACCATTGCATATAAGCATAACCAGTGGACACAGACAGCAGGAGGGTGAGGGCATGAGTGGGGAGCTGGAAGGGGCAATGTGGGGATAAGGACACATATGTAATACCTTAATCAATAAAGAAAATAAAAAATATAAGATATTATAAAACAAAGAAAAACAAAAACAAAATATTCAGACCTGTAAAGAAAAAGAAAGAAAGAAATTAGCACTACTATTTATTTCAAATATTCAGTGGTAAAACAAATTTTAATTGTTTGATCAAGGTTACTGCATTGCTTTTACTTTATTGTTTGGCATGGGGAGTCAAATCTATTCTTTTTACCATACTAGTCTTCACCCATAAATCAAGAAGGTAAAAGTGAAGACTACCCCAGTGTTGAGGATATATTTTCTGTATACTTGGAATTGGAGTGGGTGGAAAGCACACAATTTCTTAAACAGATCCTGTGAGGCAGAATTAGTAACCAGATACCCAGAAATCCCCACTCTGACAGAAAGATCAACATAGCCCTTTGTCATTCTGATTGATGAGTAACTCAGAGCCAGTGTCCAAGAATCTAGCAGAGTTCTGGATATTTTATTTTCCCAATGCACCGATATTCTCATTATATGTAGCTGAAGATTCTTTGGAGGAATACTGGAAGTGAGATTTATTACATACTCTTGAAAGCTATCACTGGAACTATTTTAAGACACATCAATGTTCATTTCACTTAATATGTTCTGTGCATTTGAACTGACCTGGCTCAAGTATTGTTATTGGGTGAGGGCCCATGACTATGTGCATGGATCAAATAAGACTTCCATTTCCTAACCCTACAGGTTTTCATTTTTTTCAATTACAAAATCTTAATGGAATACCCATATATTTCAATCTAGAGATCCTATGATCAATCTAAAGTTCTTGATGTAACCAGCTGTCCCAAATAATACTCCAACTCTGCTACTAGCTTTGCTTCTAGTGTTTAAGTACTGCTTTTTTTCCACCACTGTAAATTCATAATACAATCCAAAACATTGAAATTGAGACTCTTTTATTTTCAGAGAAGAAGGGGGAGAGAGAGATAAAAACATCAATGAGAGAATCATTGATCAGCTTCCTCCTGCACGACTCCCACTGGGGACTGAGCCACAACCCAGGCATGTGCCCAGACTGGGAATTGAACTGTGACCTCCTGGTTCACAGGTCAAAGCTCAACCATTGAGCCATGCCAGCCGGGCGAGACTATTTTCATCTTCATCTATCTTTACACAGAATAGCCATTTAAGCAAATATTAAAAGTATTCCCAAATGATTTTATTCCTAAATGAAATCCAGAATCTCTTATAAATCTCATTTCAATGAATTCATCCAGATCTAAATACACACATTAAAAATTAGGGGGTGGTGTAGAAAATAAGTAAGATTCTTTTGGGGAATCTTTAAAAGAGAAAGATATTTGGACCCTATTTTCAGAGAATTTGGTTTAATTGATCAAGAGCAGAATATTTTAAATAGCTGATTTTAATGTATAGCCAATTGGGTGATGAACCCTGGAGACAATGTCTAGTGGTATATGTGGAACATGAGTAAAATTTACATGCCTTGGTGAGACAAGTATCCTCAAATAGGATTTTAGCAAGAGAGTCATTCAAAATAGAAAGAAGGACTCTTTCTATAAGGAAAAAAAAAAGCTCAGTAAATTTGTTCACTTAGGGGTATAACAATTAACTGAAAGAGCCAGTCTATTTCTTAATTTGCATGCTTTCCTAAAGTGTCTCAGTTTTCTTTCTTTTTTTTTATTT
>NW_005370116.1:436220-448099 GCF_000412655.1 Myotis brandtii | reverse complement strand
GCGTCCTCAGGTGCCCGCCCCTTTCCGCGCGCGCCGGAGCCTCCGTACCTCTGCACTTTACTTTCGTAGCTCCTCTGAGTCTGTGTGTGCTCTTCTCTTTCCTTCTAGTTGTAGAATTTCCACTCAGCCAGCCTTCCTGTGGTTCTGGATGATGACCGTTCTGTCTTTTAGTTGTATTTTTGAAGTTGTTGTCGGAGGCAGCAATTTCCGGTGTTTTCCTATGCCGCCATCTTGCAAGTGTCTCAGTTTTCTTATAAAAACCTCCAAAAATGCTGCAAATATATCTTATGGTATATTTCAGTACCACTCTAGTTCAGATTCTACATTTGATATTCAGCTACTTGAACTCTCTTATTACAAGAAGAAACCTAATGGCTTCCTGAACATGCTTTTATTCAACAATTTAATTGAATAATTTTCTTTAAGCTCTCCATCAAATTTGGAAACAGCAAGCTCATATAAGTCTTTCAAAAGTGTCAAGAGCAATAGCCACTCAAAATTTTTGCTTTCAATAGGCATTTCATTCTAAGTGCCCATGTTTAATAATTTAAATAATGTTTCACCATTGTGGGCCAGAGATTTGTTTCTTCAAATTTTGTTAACCAGATCCTCATTGTCTTCAAACTCTGGGTCATAAAAACACTTTCTTTTGGCTTATTTTTCCAGCAACTGTTCTTTTTTTTAAATCATCACCTGAAGATATGTTTTATTGATTTTAAGAGAGAGAGGAAGAAGGAGAGAGGGAAACATTAATGTGAGAGAGAAACATGGATCTGTTGTCTCTCATACACACCCTAACCAGGGAATAGAACCCACAACCTATTGGTATATGGGATGGCACTGCAACCAACTGAGCCACTTGGCAGGGACACAACCATTCCTTTTACCAGTTACTGTATTGGTCACTATTGTTAGTTGCAGACAACAGAATTTCATAAGCTAGATTTCTTTTTTTTTTAGAAAATAATAGGGAGCTTACAGAATTTCTAGAGATGTCTCAAAATTTGAATGAAACATAGGATAATAAACCTAGTATAAATGTCCAACCACAACAAAGAATTGTTCTTGTTGGGTAAGAAAAGAATTTGGCATTCCTCAGAAAGAAATATCTCTATACATACTGCAACCCGTGCTCCTATCTTTGTATCTATGTCCCTAGGAATTTGACAATGGGTTTTGTTTTATTGATGTTCTATAATTTCTTGAACTTAAATAGAAGAAATTATACAATTAGTTTCCTTGTCCTCTCAAAAAGATTTAGCATCTTATTAAGCTTTTAATATAAACTACAAACAATAATGGTATTAGCATTATTTGTGACTACTAACGAGAACATTGGTACAAAAACAGTTAAGAACCCCTGAATTAGAAGAACCAAATTCCTATCTCGAGTCCTAATTTCCGACTGATGATTTCAAACTTGCTCATTTTAGCCTTTTACCTCTTGTACAGTGACTATTACCTATATCACATGAGAAAAAAATGGTAGGTGGGTCTAGGAAATATAGAGCCTTTCAGCACTCATGATATAAAAAGGCATTTATATGATGAAATAGGTATGGGGTAAGCAAGTTGCTATGTCCTCAAAGAGTGCAAATCATTTTCTCCTAACAAATATATAAAAAAAGAACAAATGGCTATTTAAGTAGTTCATGCACAGTTCCTAACTATATTTTAAAATTCTTTAATGGCAGGCAACAGAAACTAACTAAGAAGATCTTTAACAAACGTGTATTTATTGAAAGGATAATTAGGAAGCTCGTTTAATTTAAGGAAGTAATGAAAAACCCTGAGTAATAGAAAGAGTACCCTTAATACACTGGATATTTCCTTTAGCTATTACATTTGGACTTTCAAAAAAGTTGTTTGCTTTAACAGTATGAAATAGCTGAAGTATTCGGGTGCATCTGAGCCCTCGGACTGTGAGAGGTAAGAGGGCCCTATGCTGCTCCCCATGTGACCACCACTGACACCATGGTGAAGGTGTGCCCTGGTTATTGCCGGCTGATGCTGAAGGTCCTAACTTTCCATTGGTCTCTTCTGACACCACACCTGCGGGCATGGGAAGGGGGATGGGGATAGTAGTTCAGCCTTCCCATGTGGTCTCTATTCATAGTTTGGGTGGTGGGAAGGGGACTTGTTACCATCTGGAGAGGGGGTGGGAGTTTCCCAACTCTCTGCTCAGCCTCCTTTGACACTGTTTTGGCAGATGGGTTGGAGTACCTCCTTACAATCTCTCCAGGATGGAATTCCAGGCCTCCCACTAGGATTTTCCCACCGTGCATGATGAGGGGAAATATTTTGTGTTTGTTTTTTCCCTCCTGTGTGTTTGGCTACAGCAGAGTAGTTATTGTTGAAAGTTTTTCCATTTTTCCAGATTGCTCCTTTCCTGTCCTTTAGTTCAAGAGAACAGTTATCCTACTTCTGAATTACCAGCTTCTCTAGTATCCAAATTGGGATATTGGATGCAAAGAAAACCCAGAAACTCATCATTGTAATATTTCTCCAACACTGATAGTAATCCATTCCGGGATGGATTACTACTGGTCTAGTGAAGGCCAGGTGCCTGCTTTGGACTGATAACTGTTGCTTGAAAAGTAGCATCCATTAAAGAAAAAAGAAAAGGAAGAGTTGCTAGGAAAACAAACACAAGAAACAATATCAACTTTTCATGTCTAACTGGTGCCATATTCCTAAATCTATGATTCAGTTGTATACTCATATCTCCTATATTTCTTGGAGCATATTTTTCTCTTATGTATTCTCTGTTACTTAATTTATTTTTCAACTTATCAGTGCACAATTTTTAACACAAAATTTCTAAATCTTATATGTTTATGTCTGCTTATACTAAACCGTTTTATATTAAAAGTGACTATATTCTACTCTATTTTTTAAAAGATTTTTGGCTTAATTTTCCAAACTGAAGGGAAGTGAAGAGGACATTTGAAAGACCACTTTGAATTTTACTAATGATGACATTTTTTTGTTATAGCTACATGCTTGTGGAACCAGTTGCCACTGTACTAGTCCCCCCATATCCATGAGGGATATGTTTCAAGATCCCAGTAGATGCCTAAAATCATGCAGAACACCAAACTTACTTATACTATGTTTTTCCCCTATAAATACATACTTATTAGAATGTTTAATTATAAATTAGGAGCAGTAAGAGATTAACAACAACTAACAATAAAATAGAATAATTAAGTCAAGAACTTACAACTTTTTCCTTAAAGGAAGTACTTTACAGCTTCTCTTTGGCATATCTGAATTGCCAGCATCACTACTCTTGTGCTTTGGGTCCTCATAGCTATGCCATCATCAGGGAAGGTTGATGTGATAGAGAAAGAGACAGGACATATGCATATTGCAAACCCAGGATTCAGGTAATGTGGTCCTTTCATCTTGCTTGCATTTATCCTAAACTAGAGGCCTGATGCATGAAATTCTTGCAGGAGTAGGCCTTCTTCCCCTGGCTGCTGGCACTGGCTTCCCTCTGGCAGCCAGGACCCGGGCTTCCCTTGCAGCCCCAGCTTTGTCTGAAGGTTGTCCAGAAGGACGTCCATTCTAATTAGCATATTGTGTTTTTATTATTATAGATGTGTTAACTAAACTAACCTCTTTCCCTTGCTTCTCATTGTATTTTTACTTAATCTATCTATATATAAAAGGCTAATATGCAAAGTGTCCCCTCGGGAGTTAGATAAGGAGACCAGGAGTTTGATTGCTCACTATGACATCCGCTAACCACCAAGGGATGGCGCAGAACAAAGAAAGGCCCCAGCCAGCAGCCGGCAGCTGGGGAAGGAAGGCCCCAATTGGCCCTGATCGCTGGCCAGGCCTAGGCACCATACCCATGCATGAATTTCATGCACTGGGCCCTTGTTTTAATATAATTCCTCTGATTGGAAAATTTTCATTTGATTTGTAAAGCTTTCTGTTTCATGGTTTCCAGGGTAGTGTCCCTGTATTATAAGTGGAGGCTACCATTGTATTAAGGTGATTTCTCATGTGACAACAAAACTGGCCAGAGATGGGTTCTAAAGTCCTTCCAAGTTTCAAGGGTTATTGGGAAAGTATAGTTCTGTCAAAGGAAACCCACTTGCTAAGACTGACTTATAATCAGTCAAGGCTTATCCCTCATAATTAGTCAGCATATTATCAAAAGTAATTGAGATTCTATTAGCCAAACATTTGAGTGTGAAATGACTGCTGATAGTCAATATTACTATCTGATATGGAATTATCCTCTTCATTTATAAATTTGTGCTTCATTTTCTAGTTAAATTTTTTTCCATATGGAGTAAAAGCAAAATTGAGCAATAATCTCATGCTTTTAATATAAGCATGGAGATATATAATTAACTAAAGTCACATAATAATTCTTACAAAATTAAAACAAAGTTCTTTTCAGTTAGTTCTGCTACTTTACATTTTTTAAAAGTTATTTTTATAGAAAATAGTTTTCTGAAATTTTAACATTTGTGATTACTAAAATTTCCTGGAATGTAATAACTTTATTTTTCTTGAATGATGTATACATGATACAGAACATGTAGCATAGATATAGACGTGATCTCTGCCCCATGGAGTTTGTTATTTCCATAAGTTAGGAACTTTCAAAAATATGCCTGATTTGTCTGAGGTTTAAAATAGAGGTAAAAATAGCTTAGAGCCTTATTTTAAAAATTGAATATGAGTTATGTACATGAAATGCCTAGCACAGCACCTGCTTCATATTTGGAACTAAAAAAAAAGGTTATTATCATCATTATTAATATTATTGTTTGAATTAATGAATTTCAATGTCATGAGAAGAATGCAATTTAGAAAGAAATACAGGTTTACTCTAGAATAAGAAATCTTAAAACTTAAACTAAATGTCATTTAGGGCACATTTATTAGCCACTTAGAAAAATTCACTTTAGCATTTCTTTCAAGTAAGCTACCCTGGTGCATTTAATATGCTATTAATTTGCAAAGCTGATGAGCAAGAGCAAGTGATTTGGGTAGTAAAATTGTAAAAGAAGTGTGTGGACATTTAGTAATTGTGCTGAGGGATTAAGGCAATTATAGAAAAAATTCAGCCTAAAAGTGCCATTGAAGAGCATTTTTACAACATTTATTATTCAGATGACTCATCCAAAATGGATAACTGCTCTGACTGATTATTGCTTAAGACTGTTTAATTTCTTGAAATGACTTAATCACTGAAAACTTCATGTAGAAGTTTGGATTTCAGGTAATTATTGAAGGAGAAAGAAAAGTTGCTTGGCAGTAGATCTCAGTTCAAAATTAGAAATAAAATGAGAACAATAAGACATGCACCATGAAATTTCTCTCAAGGTCAATGATAGCTCAGTTTTAGAAACAATATATTCAGACATATCTGGCTCTGCAAGACTAAAGCAAGTTAAGTTTATTTTTGGTGCATCGGTTATTACTTATTACCCTTTGTTTTACTTTGTGAAAACCCTCACACCCTTTTATCCACCTCCATTTTTTTGTTACCAATATCAGCCTTACACTACAACCAGCTCCGAGGATATGTACACTACTCACTAAGAGTATTTTCATTTTAAGTCCAAATTCTAAATGTGGAATTAAAGTCTGTATTTTCATGAAATATATTTTAATACAAGAAAGTAAAATTTTTGTTGTTTTGTTTCTCAGGAATGGGAAGAAATAAGGGGGCCTTCCAGGGCTTTGAAATTAAAAGCTTCAAAGTATGGTGATCACATGTCCTAGTTTTCCCAGAAGAGTACTAGTTTACATCCATTGTTCTGGCAGTATTATTAACTAGAGGCCTGGTGCATGAATCTGTGTACCAGTCAGGTCCCTCAGCCGGCCTGGGGATTGGGCCAAAACCAGCTCTCCAACATCCCCTGGGGGTCGAATGACCCTTTCACAGGGGTCACCTAAGACCATCGAAAAACACATATATAATTACATATTGTTTTGTGATTAATCACTATGCTTTAATTATGTTCAATTTGTAACAATGAAATTGGGGGTCACCACAACATGAGGAACTGTATTAAAGGGTCGTGGCATTAGGAAGGTTGAGAACCACTGCCCTTATAGTATCATTTTTGTTATGAGTTTTAATGGTCTTGATCTGGTAGATCAAGTATTTTAGTTACATTTTAGTACACTTTCTTTGAGTCCCTTTCTAGTGACCATAGAGCAATAATATCTTGCTTAATGAATGGTATCACTTTTGCCTTTTAGAATCTTGATGATGCAAACTAGCCTTTGATGATACCCTTTTGCCATTTTCATGACTCTTAATAATTATGATCTCTTCATTATAACTCTTTCCTTTTCTGGTTTATATCATTATTAAGAATTACTGTTCTGTTGTTGTTGCTGTTTTTAAATTTTTCTTCCAGAAAGGAAAGACCTATTCTTAGTCTTAAATTTGTGCAGTTAATTGGCTCATTCAATTAATTCTGCTTTTAAACATAGTTTTTATAAATGTTTCATTAGTGTTGAAAATACCATCTATATAAAGGAGTCATACAAGAATATATTTATAAATTCTTTCTCAATCTCAGTCCAAGTTTGTAATCTATTTTAATCTTTACTAAAGATATTTTGATATATACCTCTTCGGGTTTTTTCTTTTAAGTATATTAAAAACCTCTCAGGTTCACAGAAAAGTGACTTATATAACAGTGTCTTCACAGTTGATACTAAGAGAATTTTGTTAGTACAATAATTATAATGAATTGCTTTCATTAATTGTTTCTTCTAGAGTTATTATTGGGCTATTGGAATAAGACCTTAAAATAGACTATGTTAATCATCATAACCACTAAATATAGACAATATACCTCCTCTACTTTTTCTAAAGAATCTAACTCTTACAGAGGTTATGTAATTTGACAAAAGGAATGCAGCCAAAAGTCAGAGAGGATTCTGTTACAATGCTTTCTAACTTAAAGCTATGCCTCCTAAACCAGCGGTTCTCAATCTGTGGGTCGTGACCCCTTTGGCGGTCGAACAACCCTTTCACAGGGGTCGCTTAAGACCATCCTGCATATCGGATATTTACATTACGATTCATAACAGTAATAACATTACAGTTATGAAGTAGCAATGAAAATAATTTTATGGTTGGATCACAACATGAGGAACTGTATTTAAAGGGCCAGAAGGTTGAGAACCACTGTAACTCTTAGACAACTTTATATTGTGTACCCATTGAACCAAGCACAGTGCTCAGTTCAGAGAGCTTAAGAAATGGAGTTCAGTTTACTAGAACAGAGAGGGAGAGGGAGAGGGAGAGAGAGAGAGAGAGAGAGAGAGAGGTTTTTTATTTTTGTTTTGTTTTGTTTTTACCTAAAACAATATATCGACTAATTTGTCTTCTAAATTATATTAAAAATCATTAATAAGTTTGCAAAAATATTTGGAATAAAAAGAACTATATAAATTGGAACTAATATTCTTCTGTGTTCTCTAATGTCCTTCCTGTAACAGTCAAGGGAATAGTTGCTTTTACAGAGTTACTTCTGTTCTAAGGCTTTCCTCTGCCTATAGACAGGCATCAACAGATGACTGTCTGCAGGTATTTGCCTGGGGGAAGCTATTGAATGTCAGTGCAAATCAGGGAAGCTTCCTCAACTGTAGAAAGTTACTGGCAGGGACCTTGCAGGCATAGGTATATTTTAAGACAGTAGAACTGCACATTATGTCAATAAGTTTATATCACTAAATAACTATTTTTACCTTGATATCAATTGTTTTATAATTTCTTTATAATATACTTTATTTGAAAGTATATTACTAGAAACTAAAAATGTCAATTATTGTATATATGGTGTAAAACATACTTATATAATTTTTAAGAACTTACAACTTGCGTGTATTATATTTTTGTAATATAAAAAGTTGATATAATACTCATAATAATAATAACAGTTTAACATTGTGCTGTTTCAATGCTAAATTTAAGTAAATTTTTTGTAAGATCACATTTTATAAGTTCATTTGATAAAAAGAAAATTCCAGAAACAAAGTCTTAAACTAGCTTAATCGTTTACACATTTTATCTGTTACTGTTTGTTCTTCAAAAGAAATGGCATAAATTTCTAATGACTTGGGACTCAGCCACCTGTCATTCTAAAGAATGTGTCTTTCTTCACAAAGTGATGTGCTAATTAACTGTTAAAATTTGGGGTAGGGGGTTTAGAAATAAAATGATCATGTGTTATGTTGAAAAGAAACAAAACAGATTTTTCTATTTAGATGTATTCATTTTACTATTCCTAGGGAGACAAAAACTGATGAAATTGTTATGCAAAGAAGAAACAATGTCACCTTTTAAATTGCAATCTGGATAAAGATTTAGGAAACACAAGCAGTCACACTGAAATATACTTTACTATTCTTGAAGAAAATCAATATTGGTGCCAAATGAACAGCACCATAAATTATATATACCATCAACTATGGCAGAGATATTTAGATTTAAAGCTAAAATTTCAGTTTAAAATAGTATTTTATTAGCTCTTAGACCAGTGATGGCGAACCTGGGTTAAGTACTGGGACGGTGACTCAGGCAGGGACTCGGGATTCCAGGGAAGTCTCCTAGCCTGGGATGGGATGGAATGAGGGTAGGGGCTGAGCTGAGTCTTTTTAAAGGAGCAAGAGTCAGTCTGGTGACATGCAGGGGACATGGCACTTCAGACAGAGGGGAGAGCATAAGTAAAAAGAGTAAAAACAGAGGAGAGGACAGCACCGTGATGGCGAACCTTTTGAGCTCGGCGTGTCAGCATTTTGAAAAACCCTAACTTAACTCTGGTGCCGTGTCACATATAGAAATTTTTTGATATTTGCAACCATAGTAAAACAAAGATTTATATTTTTGATATTTATTTTATATATTTAAATGCCATTTAACAAAGAAAAATCAACCAAAAAAATGAGTTTGCGTGTCACCTCTGACACGTGTGTCATAGGTTTGCCATCACTGTCTTAGACTAAGTCTCTTCATGTTACATAATTCTTAAGACATAGAAAGAATAAAACTCATAACATTTGAAACTAAGAATAAAACTCATAACATTTCAAAATTCTTTTGGCTAATAGCACTGCACATATTTGAAAGCAGTCATGAAACACAGAGCAGGGGAAAGATTAGACACGTATTAGTCTATGAGACACAGAGAAGGGGAAAGATTAGACAGATATTAGTCTATTTCCCTGGAGTCACAGAAGGATGCACACAATACGATCAATGTCTTGGCATTGAGACATTACAAGGAAAGAGTAGATCATCCAGGATGACTGGGCACAATGCAGTGAATCCAAGATGTGTAGATTTCACAAGAAAGGATTCTCTGATGAAAAAGGAGGCTTTTACAGAAGAAATTTGTTTTTTAGAAAATGCAAGGGCCCTTTTTTTCTTTATCATTGTTTAAATTATTACTGAACCAATCTGGTACTAGAATAGAGGAAACTGCTTTAATTTTGCTAAATGTTGGGGGTTTATGTCATGAGGTGTATGCACCAACCAGCCTTCTAGATAGAGATAAGAAGATTCACCCAGCAACTCAATGGGCAGTAAGTACCACAAAGACTGGCTCCATAGCCTTTTTTAAAAAATTCTCACCTGAGGATATGTTTTTATTGATATTTAGAAAGAGAGAGGAAGGAAGGAGAGAGAGAAACATTGATCAGTTGCCTCTTGTACACACCCTAGACCTGATGGGATTGAACCTGAAATCAGGTTCTATGCCCGGACTGGAATAGAACCTACAATCCACTGCTGCTCAGGATGATGCTCCAACCAACTGAGCCACACTGGCCAGGGCTTTTATTTCTTACTAGAGACCCGGTGCACAAAATTTGTGTAGGGGGGGTGGGTCCCTCAGCCCAGCCTGCACCCTCTCCAATCTGGGACATCATTCTCACAATCCAGGACTTCTGGCTCCCGACCACTCGCCTGCTTGCCTGCTTGATTGCCCCTAACTGCTTCTGCCTGCCAGCCTGATCACCCCCTAACCACCCCCCTGCCAGCCTGATTGACATCTAACTGCTCCCCTGCCAGCCCAATTGCCTCCAACTGCCTTCCCCTGCCAGCCTGGTCACCCCTAACTGCCCTCCCCTTCTGGCCTGGTTGCCCCCAACTGCCCTCCCTTGCAGGCCTGGTCCCTCCCAACTGCCCTCCCCTGCCAGCCATCTTGTGTCCACATGGGGGTGGCCATCTTTGACCACATGGGGGCAGCCATCATGTGTGTTGAGTGATGGTCAATTTGTATATCACCTCTTTATTAGATAGGATTAATCCTGCCTCCATAGCCTTTTGGTTGGCAAAGATCATTCCTGGATGTATCTCTCCTCACCCGGGAATAATTAACAATAAAAAGCAATATGTGCCATATGAAAGAGGTCTTCAGAGTAAAGAAAAAACTGTGTCATACTAAAAACACAAAGAAAGAATATACCACTGAAAATGGAAAAATACATATATGTAAATTTTGAAACAATTCTTTAGAATCATTAAAATATCTCTTTCCTATAAGTAGAAATATAATGTTACCAAAAATAAAAGATTAATACAGAATATGAATTTATTGAGCGATATATTTCAAGGAATCTAAAAATACAAATTAACAATAAAAATCTTCAATGAAAATTCATAAAATTAAAACTAATAAAATTAGTATATTGGATCACCAGATCATTGTAAAAGACAAATTTGATTTAAAAATTTTTACAATGCAGAAAATGGAAAAAAAGAATAAAATTGTGAGAGAAAGTTGATAATTGTGGGAGATAAAGATTAGTGATCCGGTTTAAGTGTTCTAGGAACCCAAAGAAAAAGAATCAATACCCATTAGATTTAATTTTTGGAAAATAGTAACATAGGTCCACTATTTTACTGGTTTTACTGTGCATCTGGGATAATCAATAGATTCTCACCATAGTCCAGCCATGTAAAAATTTTTAAACTATAAGCTTAAAGAAAAGATTCCTTTTCTTTAAGTTGAGTGTTGTCAACTTAACACCCCAAATCCCAAACTAATATATTTATAAAGAATTTAATTTCTTTTGGCTTGAAAATCTTCTCTAATATATTGCATGCCATAATATATGTCTGTATATCATAGTATAGATAGATATATGTCATGTACATGATGGTGCAAAAGTAGGTTTACAGTTGTGAGGATGCTAAAGTATATTCTTGTATTATTATTTATTCATTATTGTATTATTTTCCATACAATTATAAACCTACTTTTGCCCCACCCATATATAACTTTTGAGATAAAAATATTTGATTTGTAAATTCTATATTCATGAAAGTTTTAATTAATATTTACAGGCTACATATTGCTATTCTCAGAAATGGAAGTGTCAGAACTATATTGTGTGATTACCATTCTAAAAAAAGATACTTGAAGAGATATTTTAGTCCCCTTAGAAATCAATATTAAAACTCAAAAGTTGTGGAAGTGCTTTAAAAAGGACAAGCATGGAGTGCTGATATTGTTGTTGGAGGAAAAAAGTATTATTCCACAGTATCACAGGAAATGCATTTCCAGGACACACTCAGAAGAATTTGAGGTATAGTGGCAATATTTATTGGACTGCAAACAAAGGAGGGCCTTAGGGGACATATCCACAACCAGGTGGCCCAGCTCTGTCTGCTGCGGTAGAAGGGCAGCCCTTGCGGCCACAGGCCTGTACTTGGGCCCACCAAGCCCAGGAGGAGAGTCAGAACCCATAGCTGCTGTGCCATTAGCCTGGCATCCGAAGTTCCAGTAGTCTCTGGCTACTATCAGTGCTGGCTATGGCCCACATGGCTGCCGAAGAGAGAGAGAGAGAGAGAGAGAGAGAGAGAGAGAGAGAGAAATGCCTTGGGT
>NW_005370116.1:432746-435469 GCF_000412655.1 Myotis brandtii | reverse complement strand
CCCTCTTTTCTGCCTGGTATCAGCTTTAAAGTTTCAAAGCTCACCCACTCCTCTTGTAAGGTAAGCATTCTAGCCATTTGGAGCTGGCTCTGTCCTTCACATTTGCATTCCTTCCCCATTCACCCTTACCCTAATTGCCTTTCTTGTCTCTAAATCCTTTCAATATGGTTATAAAACAACAAACTCTTAATATAATTATTGAAATATTGCATAATTCATAAATAAATTAATATTATAAAATTAAAAATATATAAGAATACCGGTATCCTTTTCCTTACATCTTTCTATTTCCTTCATACTTAGGCCCTGGCAACCACTTTTCTATTCTGTTTTCCTGACATTTTTTAGATTCCACATATAAGTGATACTATGCAGTATTTGTCTTTATCTGTATTAGCTTTGAGCATTATGCCTTCAAGGGTGTGTGTGTGTGTGTGTGTGTGTGTGTGTGTGTGTGTGTGTGTTAACTAAAAGAAAAGTAATCTTCTGGCAAATAGAGGAGGTCAAGACTCTAAGTAGGCAACTTTGGAACATGCTGCAATGAAAGACTTGCTGACTTGCTATGTTTCTGTAAGAAGGTAAATCTCTTCACGTGATGTTTCAGCAAGCTTTTCGAACGAGACTTCCAGCTGGGCCAGTTCTTCTAATTCATTCTGATAGCCAAGATGGCATTTCAGATATTCTATGTTCTTCATCTGTTTTGCCAGAAACTCTGTCATGAATTCTAAAAGGTCAGTTTCATTATTCTCAGAAAATAAGATCTTCAGGTTCTGCAAGACCATGCTTAATAGTTTTTTCACCTACAGAGCAGACTTTAGAGCTTGCAGGCCACTTTCCCAGTTACAAACCTGCAGCTTTAAAAAGAATTAGGTCTGAGGATCTAATGTATAACATGGTGACTAAAGTTAATAGTGCTGTACTGTATACTTGTAATTTGTTAAGATAGTAAAACTTCTATGTTCTCCCCCCCAAAAATGTTAAATATGAGATGATGGATATGTAAATTAACCAGAAGGGAGGAGTCCATTTTACAGTATTTATGTATATCAAATCATATATTTTAAATTTCTTATAATTTTACCTCAATACAGCTAAAAATAAACTTTTAAATAAACAAAAGATAATAATAAAGTTCAGTCTTGAAGAGTGTATAGAATCACAGTCAATTACTTATCTTGGAGGTAGGGGCTTATTTTTAGGTGAGTTAGATTATAATGACATTATAAAGTTTCATACATATTAATACATGTAAATAAAATTTCAAATCACAATGGGATAGATATCCTAGGAGAAGGGAAGGGAATACTGATTCAAAAAGCAAGACATAACTTGATTAGGCAGTCATTAAATAATTGTGAAAAAAATAATCTACTTAGCCTAGCTGGTTTGGCTCAGTGGATAGAGCATTGGCCTGTGGACTGAAGGGTCCCAGGTTCGATTCCAGTCAAGGGCACATGCCCAGGTTGCAGGCTCGATCCCCAGTAGGGGACATTCAGGAGGCAGCTGAACAATGATTCTCTCTCATCATTGATGTTTTTATCTCTCTTTCTCTCTCCCTTCCTCTCGGAAATCAATAAAAATATATTTTAAAAAAAATGTTATCAGCAAGCAAAATGATCTGCAGTATAGAAAAAGATGGAAAACTACCACATTCATTTCTGTGAAGCACAATTATCATATCATTACTTGACAAAGATTGCAACTACTATATATACTATACTCCCAGGTCCCAGGGCATACAACAACTAGCAAGGTCAGAATGTGTATTCTTTAATCAGAACAGAACAATCAAAGTTAATTCAACTCTTTTGAATATAAACCACTTGATGGCAGTAATTTTATATATATATATAATCTTTAATGATTGTCATCTTCTGGTATATGTCATTTTGTCCCTCTTCTTCAAGGTGGTCTGGATTAGTGAACTAGTGATTTGTGTCTAATGGAAAGCATAGGTAATAAGGTGTCACTTCTGGTTGGGATGGTGTGGCTTAGTGGTTGAGCATTGACCTATTAACCAGGAGGTTGCGGTTTGATTCCTTGTCAGAGCACATGCCTGGGTTGTGAGCTTGATCCTCAGTAAGGGGCATGCAGGAGGCAGCTGATCAATGATTCTCTCTCATCATTGATGTTTCTATCTCTCCCTCCCTCTCCCTTCCCCTCTGAAATCAATAAAATTATATATATTTTTAAAAAGATGTCACTTCTGAGCTATGTTATAAAAATATTATGAAAAAAATACTATGGCTTCTGTCTTAGAGTCTCCCTTGCTCTCTCATCTCTCACTCTTGAGTAAGCATGTAAACCTGTGGATAGGTCCATGTGGTAAGGAACTGATATTTTCAGCATTAAGAGAGCAAAGTCCGTGTCCTTCTATGGAGCTCATGAAGGAGCTTGGAAGTGCATTCCCCCTCCAGTTGAAACTCAATGTGACTGCAGCTGCTGCAGACACCTTGATTACAGTTTCCTCAGAAACCCAGAGCCAGAGGTGCCCACCTAAGCTGCTTCTGGAGTCCTGACCCACAGAAATGACAAGATAAGTAAATGTTTTGCTTTATTTTAGCCACTACATTTTGGGTAACTTATTACACAGTAGTATACAACTATTAGACTTAGTTAGAAAATAATAATTAAAATATGAACACCACTAAGCAGAAGAGCATTTGAAAAAAAAAATCCATGTTATATAGAGTTCACAACATAAAAAAGAAAACAAGGCAAAA
>NW_005370116.1:390223-432712 GCF_000412655.1 Myotis brandtii | reverse complement strand
ATCATTTGATTGTAAGAGAGTGAAGCCATGAAAACAAACAGGACATAAAAAATAAGTATTTATTTGACTCATGAAATTGAATATTAATATATAATACATGCATATGTATATTATAAATGCTGTATATGAAACCAGATCCCAAATATGTCCAGGATGTCTGTCACTACTTGAGTCAATTGAACAGAGATAGGGTTCAATCATATATGAGCATTTTTATTTTCCAATATTGCTGGCAGCATGGGAGAGCAAGAGGTCATCCACAAAAATCTGCTCTACCCTACCCCCTACCCATTAACCAGCTGCTTATATTGCATAGAAGGTCAAAGATTACATGGGGAAGGAGGCAAAAGGAATAATAATGCATAAGATGATTACAGATTACAGACTATGTGAGTGAGGGTTCAGAGGGCATGGACCTCTGGGACTCCATTGTTTAGGCAACAAGGTCATTAATCTTCTTATGATGATAGGCTGTTCTTAGATGGATAATGTGAATGGACCACATTTCCAGGGTAACTCCCAGGTCCCAGGGCATACAACAACTAGCAAGGTCAGAATGTGTATTCTTTAATCAGAACAGAACAATCAAAGTTAATTCAACTCTTTTGAATATAAACCACTTGATGGCAGTAATTTTAGTCTGTTTTTCCACTTATGTATTCCTAAAATTTAGAGCAGGAGAACCAAGATGGAGGTATAGGTAAACACAGGTACTCACCGCCTTCCACAACCACATCAAAATTACAATTAAATAGAGAACCATCATTCAGAACTGCCTGAAAATTGGCTGAATGGAAGTCCTACAACTAGAGAAGTAAAGAAGAAAGTACATTGAGAGTGGTCAGAGGGGCAGAGGCCCTCAACAGGTTGGTCTGACATCCACATGTAGTGTGTTTTTAATTGTGAGGAATATCTCCAGGGCCTCCTGTGAGAAGCAAGGGGTCCCAGCCACATGCTAGACCCCCAGCCCAAGGTTCCAGAGCTGTGAAGAGAAGTCCCCAAACTTCAGGCTGTAAAAACCAGCAGGGATTGTGGCTGAGTGACAGGGAGTCTGATGGAGTCAGTCACAGGTGTCCCTCTTAAAGGGCTGGCACACGAATTTACAGGGTCCCACTTCCTCTGAGCTCCAGCTCTAGATGGCAGCTTTGGAGAAGTCCAGGGACCTATGGGGAGGAACTGGACTGTCTGGCATTGGGGCAAGAATTTAGGGGCAACTTTATCCCAGGCAGGGGTGTTCAGAGGGGTCATTGTTCCTGTACTGGAACTCCCCCATCACAGAGCTGACTTGCAGCCATACCTGAGTTTTCATTAATGTGGCTCACACTGTTTGCTCCACCCTGGCAATTCCCTGAGGCCCTACCCATCCAATTTGCATCCCCACCCAAGCTGTTTGCAGTGGCTTTTCCATATAAATGGCCTTTCATGGCTCAGGCTTCAGACTCTGCTAAAATCTCCCAAACAAGCAGCAGCTGGCTTCAAACCTATCAATAAAAGGCCCAAGACCTGGTTCTAGCATCAGCTTGCCTTGCTTCACAGCTGGGCCTCACCTGGGCAATTCCTAGCCTAATACAAGTAGCAGCCATATACAGATCTCTCTGTACCTCCTGCTGAGTGGCATCAGGCAGTGGCTGACTTTGTACCTCCCAGGAGGCACCAGAGCCAGTGCACCAGTGGACAGCTTCAGACCATACCAGATTACAACTCTACATGGCCACAAGTGACACACTCAAGAGGAAAGTCCTACTCCATAAGGGTGTCCTCTGCACAGCAGCCCTTCCATTGTAGATGCAGTTGGTCCTCACAGCCAATTGGCCTGGAGGATAATTACTCCCATTGATGCCAGAATGCAGACACAAAGAAACATGTTACAAATGAAAGAAATGGAAGCAAACAGATAGCGGGCACTCAATGCATATATGTTCTAATAAATGAAAATTGAGTTTTAACAAATAAGAAACAATAAGAAAAACTAAATAATGTAATAATTTCAAATTTTCCCAAATTAATTTATAGATTTAACAAAATGTATTTACTTCTCCACAGAGACTTTTACTGCAACTTGGTAAAATAATTCTTAACTTAAGTGTTTTCAGAAAACATTGTGGTAGAGGTATCAGGAACCAGTCAGATCTGTGATGGCTATTATTATTAAGTCATTGAGAAGCAAGATATTTTGACAAATAATGAAACAGGGTATTACTAATGAAAGAGTTAGTTTACTAAAAATCATCAAATAGGTAAGTGGAACAGAATAGTCAGCCTTAAGAACAACTGTAGTATGAGCAGTCCTGATGGGTGAGTCATAAAGTGGGGTGAGAAATAGTGGATAGCTGGGAAAATTTGAAGTTAAAATTTTTGCTTACAATATATGCCCAGATAAATTACAGAGATTTAAAAATGTTAAATTACAATTTTTCTATATGCAAAATAATACAAATACTATAAAAATATAGGTAAATATCCTATATACACAAAAATAATTGGAATAATGTTTTACCTGGTCTTTTAATCTTATTAATAAATAAAAAATCATCACAAAAATCAATATACCAGTGATTAATGAAAATACTTTTGAACCTGTATTTTTATAAAAAAGTTTGAAGAATTATTTCAAATACAGAGTATCAAACATTCAATTTTTGAAGAGAAATCTAAGAACTAAACAGAAAAACTGTTTAGCTTTAACAGTAGTGTTTAATATGCAAATTAAAAAAATAACAACAGTAAGATAATGAGAGGGTTAACTTGAAATCCAGGCAAATAGAGCAGGGGTCCAGTGGGAAACAAAGGCAGGTGGAGCATAGGCAGGGGCAGACACGACAGTTTGAGCAGCTTAATCCCAGGAACCAACCAAGCAGAAATCATAAAATGTTTCTGGACTCAAAGTGGGAGGCATGGGAAAACAGGGAGGGCCTGTAACAACAAGGTGTATGAACACATAGAAACAGAGAAAGTTCAGCACAGGGACAGAGAAAGAGCATACAAACAGGAGAAGTTCTGGCCTGTTACTGGGCAAAAACAATTGAGGGAATCAATCAGGTTGATGACACAGGGAAACCTAGAGCAGGCTTGTGGCAAATATATACCCCTGGACTACAAGGCTTTAACGGGCAGCCCATTATTGGGTCCCCCTCCCCTTGTGGGGGGTCTGAATCTGCTTAATAAGTTTTGCACACTTTTGCTTAAATCTTCTGGTCGGTGGAGCACGCATCTTGTGACATGACCCCAGGGGAAACACCTCGGCTCACCATTCAGGTTATCAAAAACATGCCCCCTTTTTAATTGGCCAAGCCTAACATTACTAATTAATACACTTAGGTAATTTCATATACTTGTGATATACATTAAAATTAGTTCAAGGAGTTTGGTGGGAAACCTGACTCTTGTCAAAAGAAACAACCTAACATTCAGCAATATAAGAATAGTTTACTCAATTAAATAATTTAATAAATTTTAAGTTAAATAAATGATGATATCTATCTATCTATCTATCTATCTATCTATCTATCTATCTATCGATCTATATGTATAAAGCCAGCGACCGGAACACAGGAAAGTCTGGCCAGCCCCACCCCTGATCGGCCTCTCCCACCCCGATCAGGGACAGGGCCCGGCCCCACTCCCCAGTCAGCTCCACCCCCAATTGGCCCCCCACTCCAATCAGGGGCAGGGCCAGCCGACCAACCACCCATGGATCCCCCCATGGCTGGCCCCACCCCCAATCAGCCCCCCACCGCAATCAGGGGTGGGGCCCACTGGCCAATTGCCAGTGGCCCCTGCCCCTGCCGGCTGGAACCTGATCAGGCCCAATTGGGGCAGGCAGACTGGCCAACCTCCCGCCATCTCCTCCTCCAGACGGGCCTGGTCCTGATCGGCCCTGATTGGGGCCAGGCCAGCCGGGCCCCATCCATGTACAAATTCGTGCACTGGGCCTCTAGTACTGATATAAAATTTCCTGTAGCCATTATGTATCATGTATTTAAAACATGTCTAAAGACATGGAGATGTCCTCATGTTGTAATATTAATGAATACCACTGTGTTTTTTAAAATTATGTCAATCGCTTTTTTCTCATTGGTATAATATTTAAGGCATTCTATGTATGTATCTATGAATCCAATTGTACATGAAGTGTAAACATTAGCTTTCAGTTTCTCTGTCTGTCTCTGTCACACACACACTATTTTTAACGTGATTGCATCTGGTTATTACATTGGTACAGATAACTTCTAATTCTTTTATACACTCTTCTGCATTTTAAATCTTGCACAATGGAGATAAAAAAATTTTATTATTCAATGAAAGTACCATAAAATTTTCCTGAAACCTACTGAAATACCATCACCAACACTCACAATTTAAATCATGGCATTTTTGTGACTGTCTCAAATAAGGGAGTCAGAAAATAGAATGCTGCAACTAAAGGTTGGATGTCACTCCTTTCCTTTGCTGAAAAGCTCTTCCTTCATAGCTCTTCACTGTTTATAAATGACAGCATGAAAGAATAATTGGAAGAGTTGCCTGGTACAAAGAAAAAGGTAAAAGTCTCTGCAAGTCTTCTGCCGGAGAGTTATTTTTAGAGATCCTTAGTGGTCAGAGCTACCCTTCCACAAGGCTTGAGCTACCAAATGCACTTGTGTCTCTAATCGTTTTTCTGAAAGGCTGCAATGATGACCACCCAATAAACAAACACAAGCACACACATAAGATACAGCATTTCATATTTTTACTGTGGAACCATTTGAGTTTTAAAGTGCTGCAATTTACCACTGTCCTGAAAGGATGGAGAACTGTTTCCAGGATTTTTTTGGGGAAAATGCTTCTCATGACCCAGAGGTGGTGGATTTTAGGCAGATTGTCTTGAAAGAGTGTCAAGCTTTTATCGACTCTTTTTGCCCCTGCATAATCAGTCTATACTCTTCTTTCTCTTTTGTCACCTCTTGTGATATAATAGGCTTATGGTAGCTACTTTATAAGAGGTTCCTGGATATAATCTACACTAATAAAAGAGAAACATGCAAATTGGTATCACTCCACTATGCCCACCAGCCAATTAGGATGTGTATGCAAATTAACCCAACAAAGATGGCAAAGATTGAAGGCTCCGGCCCAGCGAAGACTGAAGATGACTGAAGACTGAAGATGACTGAAGAGGCTTGGCTTCTCTGCTGCAGCTGGAGCGAAGGCCTGGGTCCCGGGTACTGGAGGGAAACCAGTGCCAAAGGGAAACTGGTGCCGGCAGCCAGGGGAAGGAAGGCCTATTGCATAAATCCCTTTGTGCAATGGGCTTCTAGTTGAATATAACACACTTGTGAAAAATACCTATGCCAGAGTAAGAACACTATTTATGGGTCATTTACTCTATGCAGGCACAATTTTTTACATTGTTAATAAATTACTTTATGTTATCTTCACAGCTATCCTGTGCTACACTCTTAATATTTTTTGCTTTCAGATAAAGATACTGAGGAACAGAGAAGGTAAGTGTCTTGCTCATTTTACACAGCTAATAAATGATGAGCTAAGATGCAAACCAGGGAGTCTGGTTCTTAAACACTGTAGCTAATTTCTCGACATTTTGCAATGATCTACTGAGCCCATGTGTGAAAACTACCTCTAATAGGTGGGGAGGCGGTTTTCTTTCAAAATGAATGTAAACTACTGTGAGTCAACCTGGGGGATGGTTTAGCCTGCGGCAGAAAAGCGACCTGACTGAGAGAGAGGCGTTTTCCTCACTCTCTATTCTGAAGGAGGGGAGTTTTAGGTTTGGTGAGGGTGGTTGCCGTTCACAAAGAGTCAGCAATAGAACTAGCGGGTCTGTGAAACACCTCCACCCTCCCCTTTTTGGCAATGAGGTTTGCAGTTGCCTTAATGGCAGCGCTCTTAATCAGATGTCTGAAACAGCAGCGAGGCCTGGGAAGGTAGCATCCAGTTCCCCTTTCAAACATGCAGCTGTGCTCTAGACCCACTGGCAAGAAGTGAGATAAATTCTTTCTGACATTTTGGATGTAAGAAAATTATTTTGCCTTAACTGAGGTCTAGGAGGACAATAGATTTCGGACATGTGGTCCGAGTTTTCCCTTTATTCCCAATTATTACCTCTGCCTCTGCTCACAGTTGCTCTTCCTTTGGGAAAATGGCTCTGGGTTAAGTTCTAAGAGTTATTTTCTACGGCTTGATCTCTTTGTGGCCCTGAACAGTTTGCTTTGGTTTTTCACAGACTGGACTCAACCCTGAAGGTGTACCCACTCTTTGTTAGTAGTCCCCCCGATGGGGGTGGATCTAATAGAAGCCTGCATTATTGTTTGTGAAAGCAGCATGCCAGGGGAGTGCTGGAGTCCTTGCCAGCAGCAGTTTTTGTTAAAAATGCAGGTCCAACAGCTAAATCTGGCCATGTTACTGATGTCACCATGGCTGCTGAGGATGCTGCCTCGCCAGCAGGCTTTCCAGAGGCCAGCGTTAACAAAATCGGGCACAAGTGACCATATCTGAGTGTCTGCTTTCTGGCACAGTGCGGCAAACTGTTTAAAGGGCCAAAGTCAACATCCCAGGAGTTCTTCAGAATGTGTGAGGAGAGAGATTAGCAATAAACTGGATTGCTTGCTCATCAGTTATCATGATTGGAATATCTTCATGTTGTGTGAACTTATTATAAGACCACAGGCGAGGGACGTCTCAGAGTTGACAATGACAGCCAATCCAGAATTGTTTTGCACAATGGGTGTTCTTATTGCAAAGCTATCATTTCTCTCTTTATCTTAAACTCCTAATACTCTCAGGGGTCTGACTTCCCAAAATTTCCAGCTATGATTGTGTTCTCTCTCTCTCTTTAAGAGCTACTGATTAATGACTTTTACTTGCTAATTTCCAATGTTGAAATTGGTTTCCTAATTTACACTGGCGGGGACCATTTGTAAGGTGGTAATTGATGATGGAAATGCCAGCAAATAGACCTCTAACAGAGACGGAACAATAGGGAAGAGAGTTTGTATTCTGACAGTAAGCCTTACCCACTGAGAGCTGTCCCAATGAAAGACACATCTTGAATGAAGTCAGGTCTGCTGGTATTGTTAATTTTTAGGATCTATGTTAGATCACCTGTTCTGCCCATCTGTATTCTCCCTTGCTCATCTTTACACAATGGGATTCCACAAATAACACTTGCTAGTGGGTGGCAAGTGAAGTTATAGCTTTAGCACTGTACTAATTTGCTTTTATTTAAAATTTGCTTTTTGGAATGTTACTAACTCTTACAAAGGCTGTAACAAAGATATCCAAGAGAAAGGAATTATACCACCTGCTCCTTCTTGTCTTACTTTGTATTAAAGGAACAAGCTTTTCTGGAGTACTGCCTTGTTATTTGCAAAGCCACGGGCAAGGAACTTTCACATGTTTACTCCTTAATAAAATTTTTCAGGCAAGAATTGCAACAAATATTCCAGTAGGAACAATGGCTTGCAGAAAATCACACATCTGGTATCTCTATAAGAGATGGAACTAAAACTTGAACCTGAAATTCTGACCATAAACCTAGAAAGTGTGTGTGTTTTGTTCTGCTTTGTTTGCATATAAAAATACTTATAAATAATTCAAATAATATTAAAGTATTTAAGGTAAAATACCTTTTTTTTCTTTCTCCCAAACCCACAACACATAGGTAACTGCACATAATAATAAGATGTTTATATTTCCAGAAATTTTTAATGAATATATAAAATGCATAAGAATGCTCATATGGATAAGAATATCTACATATAGTTTTTTTTCCAAAATTTGTTATGTACAAAATATATTGGTTTTTAATTTGCTCTTATTGCTTAGTATCTAAAGGCTTTCAAATTGTAGGTATAATGCTATCTGACTTTGATAATTGTATAGTATTTATTAAAGTAATACATATATTCATATACATACTTGTATATTATCTATAATGCATGTATGTTGTGCACGGTTTGCATATTTAAAAACAAGAATAGTGAAAAGACATATTACGAGATATCGGAGTGCAAGATCACTAAATCAAACTCACATTCTGAAATCAAATCTTGTTAACAATTTATAAGAAGATAGAAAATGGTGGGACACGAATAAAATAGAAGTCTGAGGTGGCCAATACATTTCTCTGGGTTTTCCTTCATCATATTAGGACACACAGTAGTCCTGATTCAACCAATGTAACTTAAGCAATGCATCACTTCAATTCCCCTTCTAATACACAAATTTATTCTTCAACGGAATCCTTCCACTATTTATTCTCACAAATGTGTTCTTTTATTCAATCATATTTTCAGCTTAGTATTTTGCTTTTTTTTCTATTTCCTTTTCTAGTTTCATATTGCTGATATCCTTCTTGTCTTTTTTTTAAACATGTTTATTAGGCTTATTTTTAAATTCTTGGTCTCTTTGGTTAAATACTGATACTTCTGATGCAATCAAGCATACAGTTAATTGCCTCTCATTTGAAATAGTTGTGCTCCTCAGATGTCTAGTTATTTTGACTTGTGAGATTCCCCCCCCCACACACACTTATGTGCTTATCTGCTACACAGTCATGCAATGCACAATTGGCAAGGCCAGGCCCCAAGCTGCGACAGTTTCCATTAGTTTAAAGTGTACCATAGTGGCTTATATTCTGTCAACTTGGTTAAATCGAACCTACATTTACCTGAATCCCCTTTTCCTTTTGGCTCTGGGTTAGAGTTGGTCAAAGAGGAATTTCATAAGTTTGGGAGGGTGGCAGTGGAGCAGCAGCCAGTATTCTCTGGATGTCCGATGGCTAAATGCGATGAGAGATATACAGGGTGAGCCAAAAGTAGGTTTGTAGTCATGAGTATGCAAAACAGAGTTTATTCTGTATTATTATTTATTAACTAGGGGCTCAGTGCATGAATTTTTGTACCTTGAAAGGAACTGTGGGCCGTGAGGGCTGCGGTAGGCACAGGGGTGGGTCTCGGCCCATCATCTACACCCCCACCAGGCCCCTCCCACAGCAGCCTCCCAGTCACCTGTCTGCTGGCTGCTCCACTCCTGCCTCCACCGCTCCCACGCACTGATGGCGCTGGCCCCACTTGCACTTGCTGAAGGCATGAAGCATTTGGGGACAGCGCCAGCAGTGGGTGTGAGTGGCAGCTGCTACCCCGATCGCCCCTTAGGAGCAGGGGAAGGTGGAGAAGCCTTCAGGGGCAATCAGGGCCGGCAGCCGCTGCTCATACCTGCTGATGGCGCCAAGTGATCGGAACCAGCGCCGGGCACCGGCAGTGGGTGTGAGCGGTGGCTCCAACACCGGCTGCAGATGTGAGCGAGGCAAGCACTGACAGTGGGTCTGAATGGTGGCTCTGGCGCCAGCAGCACGTGCAAGCGGGGCTAGCACCGGCAGCAAGTGCAAGCACCGGGCAAGACCATGGCATGCGGGAGCAAAGAATTTTCACTGACCACCAGAGGCTCATCATTAACATGACAGGCATGAATAGACAATGACCAGCACCCCGCCTTGGTCCGGTGCCCCCGCTCACCTGCCCCACCATCCCGCCGCAGCAGGTACCCGCCATGTTCCGCACACACCCCCTGGTGATCAGCGCATGTCATAGGGACCAGTTGTTCTGCCATTTGGTCTATTTGCATATTAGCCTTTTATTATATAGAATTATTGTATTATCTTTCAAAAGTAAACCTACTTTCCCCCACCCAGTATGTCAGGTGTAACCAAGGCATCCAGCTTACCTTTGCTTTCTCCACTTCTGTGTTCAGATCTTTTGTTTCAACATGTTAGTTTAATTGAACAACAATACTTCTAGGCTATCACTGAACACCGGGTTGAGGACCCTTAGAGACAACAGCTCCAATCTATTCCTGTTGGAAGTTTCCTCCTGTGTAGTCCCTCTTCAGCAGTAGGCTCCTCAGAGTGATGGGATCAGTGACTGATTCTCCAGTTCAGGAATTCACATCCTAACTACCCTAGCTCCTCCCACAATAGTGCAAGGTATCAAAGTACAATTCCTTTGAAGTATCAGGGGGACCACTTTTTAAAGTATATGATTATCTAACTACTATGCTTTATACTTAAAACTAGTACAAGTAATATTGAATGTAAACTGTAACTGAAAAATAAAATGTAAAAGAAATTACAATCCCCTTATATCATAACAAGCACTGTCTTTTCCTGCTTGAACCCTGCACAAAGCAACTTTGGGCTGAATAAGCTGAAGCAGGGGAGACATCAACATCAGAAATCCAGTTAATTATTTCTTAACAACTTCTCAGAGAAGGAGGCCATCCCCAGCTAAGGAAAGAGACACAGTTGGGCAGGAGGAACCCTTATTCTTGTTCTCCTCCCCCGAGGTATATAGAATAGAGGCACCACAGACGCCAAACCCCTGCTTTCCTTACCTCCTCCTACACCCATGGTTTTGTGTTGCTTTGATTTTACTCCAAAGAAAATCTGCATCAGAGAGAAATAAATGAGTCACCACTGGTGTGGATTCTGGCACTGTTGGGCCCACGCAGAGTGGGAGGAAGCAGAAGGATAATTCCAAGAGTTTCTTTCCTATTTTTATTTTATCACAATTGGGCAGAGCTGCTCTCTGTCTCAGTCAGATACCCCTTCCCTTACACACAACCTGTTCAAAACAGCCTCCTTGCCCAGCCGGCATGGCTCAGTGATTGAGCATCAACCTATGGATCAGAAGGTCATGGTTTGATTCCCAGTCAGGGCATATGCCCAGGTTGTGGGCTTCATTCCCAGTAGGGGGTGCACAGGAGACAGCCAATCAATGATTCTCTCACATCATTGATGTTTCTATTTCTCCCTCTTCCTTTCTCTCTTAAATCAATAAAAAAAATACATTAAAAAAAACAAACAGCCTCCTCAAGGTTTGTGAGTTCTTTCAATGTCAGGGTGTTTTCTCTCTTTATTCCTCTGGGGTAAAACTTTGGAGATATAGCAAATGTACTTTTCTGCAACTTGTTTTGTTTTGAGATTTCTTTATTTTTTCCCCTTGTGACTATATACATTTTATTTTCTTTCTTTGTTTTTTTTTTCTCCATCACCATTTATCCCCCCCATATCTTCTTTTATCTCTATCCACCCTCCTCTTCCCTGTAATTGCCTCACTGTTGTCAATTTTTTGAAAAGCATTAGAGGGAAATAAATGTATTTAATGTTATATGTTTAATTTTAAATCCTTGGCTTTCTGTAAACTTTGTCTTAGTCAACTCTAGGTGCCATACTGCAATTCCATAACAGGGTGGTTTAAACATCAGAAATTTATTTCCACACAGTTCTGGAGTCTGGAAGTCCTAGAGTTGGATGCCAGCATGTGTGGGTTCTAGTGAGAGCACTCTTCCAGGCTTGCAGATGGCTGCTTTCTCGCTGTGTCCTTACATGGCAGAGCGATAGACAGTCTCTGGGTTCTCTTGTTATAAGGACACTGATACTATTGAATCAGAATTCTATCCTTAAGATCCGATTTACCCCTAATTATTTCCATAAAGGTCCTATGTCCAAGTACAGCCATATTGGGAGTAAAACATTTGACATATGAATTTTGGATGGACACAATTTAGTTTATAACACAATTATCATTTCCTCTTTTTGCCCTTTTACTTTGCATCTTCAATACAGGAACCCAACCGTTTCCTGTGGTATCAAGGCTGCATGTTTTGTTCTCAGTCCCCTTTGCTTTTTTTTTTTTTAATCCTCACCCGAGGATATTTTTTCATTGATTTTTAGGGAGAGTGAAAGAGATAGGGAAAGACAAAGAGAAACATCAATGTGAGAGAAACACATCGATTGGTTGCCTCCTGCATGAACCCAACCAGGGCCTGGGCCAGGGGGGATCTTGCAACCAAGGACGTGCCCTTGACAGGAATTGGAACCGGGACCCTTCAGTCCACAGGCTGACGCTCTATCCACTGAGCAAAACCAGCTAGGGCCCCCTTTGCTTTAACACCCCTCTCTCCACTCCCAACATATAATCTCCTGGAAATTTCCTTATTGTTGATCTCTCCCTCTTCTAACTTTCATAAACAATTAACTACTTTATTTCACAGTACCCTTGGCTAGGTAGGGTATATTAGTCTCAAGTTTCACTCATTTAGGCAATAATGACTACATGTAATAGAAATGCATATGCAAATTAAAAACAAGTTAGGAAAAATTTACCAACAAATGTGTCTTGGCTGAGTGCTATATGACAAGTTTTGTGTAAGAACTGTGGATGTTACTGGGAAGGGTGACCTGGCCCTGAGGGGGTCTGCCTAGCGCCAGCCCGGAGTGTGTGAGTTCTGGAATGTGTGCAGGAAAAATTTTACAACGTAAGTCCAGGTGATTTTGAGGGAATATTCATTAAAGATGGAGACATTTTAAGAAAAAGGGGGGCGGGTCTTAGCATAGAAAAAGCAACTGAAGAGCCTAGGCTGGGTTGCCCTAGCTCTCTGGGAAGTCAGGGAAAAGGAGGCCTTGGGAACAGGTCCAGGGGACAAGTCTATGACAAGCTGCTGCTGCCCATTGCTCCCCAGGTTGTGAGTCTTGTGGGGTGACTCAGGTTTTAGGAGATGCACGCCCAGGGAGAAAGTAGTGGGGGAGGAAGACAGGAAAGGGAATGGCAGGGGTTAGAGGCTGCTCCCTGGAGGGAGAGCAGAGCTGTGTTGTGAGTCTCGTGGGGTGATTCAGGTTTTAGGAGATGCACGCCCAGGGAGAAAGTAGTGGGGGAGGAAGACAGGAAAGGGAATTGCAGGGGTTAGAGGCTGCTCCCCGGAGGGAGAGCAGAGCTGTGTCCTTTGTCTTGAGGCTTTTTCTTTCTTGCAGGGGGAAATCTTAGGGGAGATCTCAGGGGAGGATTTCAATGGAATATTCATCAGTTTTCAAGGTGTATTCCTCCAGGGTTGTGGTCTTCACTGATTGGTCAGTGTCAGGGCAGGGGGTCATGGGTCATCACAGCTGCTCCTGGTGTTGCCCACCTGGTTTTGCTGCTTTTCTGTGTCTGGAGCTGAAATACAACTGAGGCCTAGAAGTTATCTCTAGGGAGGTGACCTTCCATATCTGCTGTAAATTGCTCCACAGTTTGTTCAGCTATCTGTCTCAGTTTCTCTATTCCACTTGTCCTGGTTTACTTGCCTGTCTCAGAAACATATAAATAAAAAAAATATTATATTGCAGCTCACAGTAAACTTATACTAATGAAGGGCATTTGAAGCTCTTCAGCAGTAAGATCTGGGATTAAACACTCATTAAATCACATCACATAGTCAGAGGCTACTGAGTTTTTGGCAAGCAAGTTATGTATTTTCCAATTACAATAAAGACTCTGAGCTCAGTCTGTGTGTCGTCAAGTGTGGATTTGATCCCAATATCTGGTGCAGATAATAAGGATATCAAATACTTTCACTCATAAGCAATCTGTCTAGTAAATATGCTAATATTGGTAGTAGCCAAGCATAATTGAGTAACTAGCTTATATCCATAAGAGAAATGACCCATAAAAGTAAGAATCTTCATTTTTCCACACAATTGTTTTACATTTCCAGTGGATATTCATGCAAAATGACCTGATAGACTTTGTGAAAATTTGATATTGTTAGAAATATTTCCGTTTATTCTACATTTTACTTTCATTCACTGAGTCCAGTATGGAAGCTGAAAAAGGGAAGAGCTGATTTTTTAGTTTGTTTCCATCTAATTAAGATCCTAAATGTCTTTTTGTAAATTTTATAGCTTAAATTTTCTCACTAAATTATTATTTAATGGTACTGCTAAAAATATGCATTATTTATAAAGTGTGAAGAATGAAAGGTAATTTCAAGTAAAAATAAAATAACTTTGTATTGTTCTTTTTCTATGAACGGGAGGACCGTGTCCACATAGTCCTCTAGCAAAGCTCCTGCCTTTCATTTAATATCAGGCACAGAGTTACCATATTTTTCTGTGTATAAAATGCTATTATTTTCTAAAATCGTTAGACTGAAAATTGAGGGGGGTCTTATACACGGAAGTCAGCCCAGGAGGGAGCCATGCAGGGGTGCATAGCTGCCCATACCTTGTCAAACAGGCTTCCTCCAATCATGAGCCTTATTGTTACTGATGTCAGCCGATGCCATAATTGGAGGTGGAAGTGGAGGTGGAGGTGGAGAGTGTGCAGATTCAAGAGAGACCAGAGCGTTCTGAGACCATAAAGATGTCAAAAAATAAAAAGATAAATACTCATAAGCGATTGTCTTACTCCGTAAAATTCAAACTGAATGTAATCAGCTATGCAAAAGCGTTTGGAAATAGAGCTGCAGAGAGACAATTTGGACCTCGTCCCACTGAGAGTATGATCAGACAGCGGAGAAAATAGGAAGAACAACTCCTTAAGATGCCAAAAAAGAAGAAGGCCTTAAGAGGAAAACCAACAAAATGGGCAAACTTGGAGCAGAGGCTTAAGAATTAGATTATGGAGCAGCGCCAGAGTGGCTTATGTGTGTCAACCAAGCTTATTCAATGTCAGGCAAGAATGTTTGCAAGCAGAATGAACATTGTTGATTTTACAGGAAAGGCAAAATAGTGCTTCACTTTCATGAGGAGAGAAGAGTTGGCCATGAGAATAAGAACACAGTTAGCTCAGAAAATGCCACCAGTTTATGAGGATGATCTCACATATATAGATAGTGATTCAGAAGACAGCAGTGATACAATAGAAGTTGAAGAAATTGATATGTCTGGAACTAATAGTGATGAAGAAGAGAGCAGTGAGGCAACAGAGACTGAATAAAGTGATATGCTGCATATCATAGTACTGGTATGTAAACATTACCTGCAGTAATTACTAAATAAAAATGTGTTCTGCTTTATGTTTAAAATATTGATGTCTTAATTTTGGGTTGGAAAATCAGGGGGCATCTTATACTAGTACACGGAAAAATAGGGTAATATTTACTAATTACTTGATTAATGAATAAATGTCTTAGTGACAGGCATGAAACATAAGCACCCCCCCCCAAAAAAAAAAAAACTAATGGTATTTATAAGATTTATTTGAAAGTATTACTTCTTGCAAAATTTATTTCTCTTATAGAGAAGTTTTTACTAGTAATTTTTTAATTACATTAAATTATAAATGTAATGTAGACAAATAACTTTGTGCATATTTTTATTTAAATATAAGATCATACAGTATATTCAATTTGGTAACAGGCTCCTTTTCACCATAAATTTATTCTATATATTTTTTGTGGTCATTTAATATTCTTCTACAATCTGTCCTAGCCGGTTTGGCTCAATGGATAGAGCATCAGCCTGTGGACCAAAGGGTTGTGGGTTTGATTCCAGTCAGGGGCACATACCTTGGTTGCAGGCTCCTCCCTGGCCCAGGCCCTGGTCAGGGCTTGTGCTGGAGACAACTGATCAGTGTGTTTCTCTCACATTGATATTTCTCTCTGACTTTCTCTCTCTTTCACTCTCCCTAAAAATCAATGGAAAAATATCCTCAGATGAGGATTAACCAAAAAAATAAATAAATGAATAAAAAATTCTTCTACAATCATATTTTCTATGGGCTTTATACTATTCTGCTGTATGAATTGTTAACTAATTTACTTCACATCCTATATAATAAAAGCCTAATATGCAAATTGTCCCCTCCACCTGAAGTTCAACCAGGAGTTCGACCACTCGCTATGACGTGAGCTGACCACCAGGGGGTGGTGCGGAACATGGTGGGAGTCCGTGATGCGGCAGTAGTGGCGGCAGGGGGCAGGGCCGCTGCCTGGCTCCCAGGTACTGAGGGAGCTGGGCAGGGGGCCAGGCCCTGACCGATCACCCCACAGATGGAGGCCACCAAGTGACCAGTGGCCGGCAGGCCCTGATCGCCCAATCACAGGCCCCAGGCTGGGATGGGGAACTGGGGGTGGGGGGCTGCAACCTCTCGCCACCAGCTACCTGGGGGTGGGGATGACGTGGACGAAGGTGCAGTGAGAATGCGGTGTGTCTGTGGAGCTCACTCTCACTCTCCCTGCTACCCTCCCCTGGGACGCCAGGGCTTGTGCACCAGGGAAACCCCCTGCGCTCAGGTGCCAGGCGCCCAAGAGGAGCCCAACATGCACCCAGGCGGCCTCTTCCAGGGTGAGCCTGGCCGCAGCTGTAGAGATTGCAGGGGCTGGTCGGGCTCCCCGTGGATTCATACAGGAGCCGGTCTGCAAGTCTGGCCAGGAGAGAGCATGCTGCCTGCCTGGCTTTCTTGCAGCACCATAGGACAGCCCAGAGGCCCACGCAGTGCCCAGGCCTGCTGCGCCCTGGTCCGCAGCATTCAGCCACACTCACTGCATCTCCAAGTTGGGACTCTGGCGCTGTGACTCAGGTGGAGGGGAGCTCACCGGGGCTCGGGGGTCCAGGTGCTGCCCAGGGCCCAGAGGTCAGCTGGGACCTGCCCTTCCATGCCAGATGCTCGCTCTTTGATCGCCAGCTAGGCCTAGGGACCGCACCCATGCACAAATTTCTGCACTGGGCCTCTAGTTTACTTATTATGATGAACAATTTCATGAGGACTTTTTTATTTTAAATTGCTATTTTTTAAATTAAGTTGATTTAAGAGGTGAAGTAGCACAGTACTTTTACACTTACGGAAATATTAAGAAAGTGATATACTATGAAAAAGATAGGATTGTTTGAGTTCACTATATATGAGTCACAGAATTTTTATCTGAAATGCCTGTTTTTGAGAAAGCAGGATGACTGAAGATTTGCCTAATGGAGTGTAATGCAGTAAGTGCTGAAGATTAGTTGGAGACTAATTACAAGGTGTCTTGGACTGCAAAAGTCTACATTGACTTATAAGAGATGTTTCTTTGATATGAAACCTTAGAACAGTGGTTCTCAACCTTCCTAATGCCGCGACCCTTTAATACAGTTCCTCATGTTGTGGTGACCCTCAATTTCATTGTTACAAATTGAACATAATTAAAGCATAGTGATTAATCACAAAAACAATATGTAATTATATATGTGTTTTCCGATGGTCTTAGGCGACCCCTGTGAAAAGGTCATTCGACCCCCAAAGGGGTCGTGACCCACAGGTTGAGAACCACTGCCTTAGAAAGCTTTTGAGCAATATTCATTAATTATATATTAGAATTAATAATATAAGTAAATATTTTTGTTTATTTGTTTTTTAGATTAATTTACTGACAAGGTTGATTTAGTCATGGTAATTTTGTATGTATCAAGTGCATACATGGAATCAGAAAGAATGTTACAGAAGATCTAGAATAGTAAATTCAGTAGAAGAAAAAAATATATAAGAAGGTCTCAGAGAAAGTTTAACAAAATCTTATAGATTGTTGACTCTCAATATAGATTGATACAATCAATTTTGTTAAGCACTTTCTGGAAACAGAATAATGTGTGTCTGTCTATAAATGGATTTATTAGTCTTTTTGTAACATACAGACATTAAGGAATAATTAACCTCATGAGACTAATGGACTTCAGGGAATGGAATCAACAAGTTTCTAACAAGCAGAACAGTATCCTCATTCTTTCTCTGCCAGGTTCTAGTAGACTGAAAAATTCAATAAACTAGATAAGCCAGGAACTTAGGTAGCCCTCTTTTTTTAGTGGCTTGTAAAATACATATTATATAAGTTAAAAAAAGACGTATTTATGTATGGAAAATATTAATTTAACAATTTTGATTATTTTAAAACAAGCAAAAAATAGCATTGTACACTGTCAAAACTTGTTTCTTCAATAAGGTCCACAAGCGAAAGTAGGTCATGTTTATGTAAATAGAAAATCAAGGCAGTCAACTGCATAATAATTTCACCTTCATGTAAGTTATGTGCTTACATGATTAGAAGCAGGGTAGCTTTCAATAAATATTACATGCTGCTGTGTTGGTAGAGTAACAGAAGTGCCAGTCATTTGTATACCGAGACATGTTCTGCATGATATTAAAAAATAGTTCTGGAAATTTTCCTTCTGAAATTCATAGGAACAATCTTACCCTCTATACATTTGTTTCAGTGAGAGGGAAGAGAAGAGAAAGGCTAAAGACAGAGAAAGAGGAAAAGAGAAAGAGAGAGAGAGAGAGAGAGAGAGAGAGAGAGAGAGAGAGAAGGGAGAAGGGGAGGATGGAGAGAGAGACAGAGAGAAAGACAGAGGTGTGCAGGTAGGGAATGAGAAAGAGAGAGACTTGATTTTCTTAACGAAGGTAAATGTCTTATTGAGCAATGTAACCTGTATGAAATCAAATTGCACACTCTAAAAGACTATGGAAATAAAATGAGGTTTACTACTGTACTTTGTCAATGACGACTTAATCCTTGTTTCTGTGAATGCTATAAGACATTTACATCACAAGAAACTGAATATATCAAATACAATGAATACCAACTTGTGGCTGCAAAATTTATTGAAAGTGAAATGTTCTTAGAGGACTTTGAATGGTCTTTCTTTTATTATTTTGTGCACATGGCATTTATAAAAAATCCAAATGAGATTTAACAAAACAAAAATTGCATTTTTTCTGTATCTACAATTTTTTCATACAGCCAATATAACTTTGAAATCTTCTGTTATGGCAGAAATATCAGTCTCTAAACAAAAGCTAAATAAACTGTTTACTTCTTTGTACACCGGTCATAGGAAAATTAAGTTTAAAGATATGAGACCAGACTTGAATAGAGACTTCTCCAAAAAGGACATACAGATGGCCAACAGACTTAGGAAAAGATGCTCAAGGTCACTAATCATCAGAGAAATGCAAATTAAAACCACAATGAGATATCACCTTGCACCTGCCAGAATAGCTACCATCAACAAATCAACAAACAACAAGTGTTGGAGAGGATGTAGAGAAAAGGGAACCCTGGTGCACTGCTGGTGGGAATGCAGACTGGTGCAGACACTGTGGAGAACAGTATGGAGCTTCCACAAAAAAGTAAAAGTGGAACTGCCTTTTGACCCAGTGATCCCACTTCTGAGAATATATTCTAAGAAACAAAAAACACTAAATTGGAAGAATATATGCACCTCTATGTTCATTGCAGAATTACAATAGCCAAGATTTGAAAGCAGCTGCAGTGCCAACATTAGATGAGTGGATATTTTATCCATGGAATACAACTTGGCCATGAAAAAAGAAGGAAATCTTACCTTTTGCAACATCATGGATGGACCTGGAGAGTATTATGCTAAGTGAAATAAGCCAGTCAGAGAAAGACAAATACCATATCATTTCACTTATATGTGGAATTTAAAGAACAAAATAAACAAGCAAAATAGAAATAGACTCATAGATACAGACAACAGCTGACAGAGGGAGAGGAGTTGCTGAGCTGCATGTAGAAGTTGAAGGGACTAAGTAAAACAAACAAACAAACAACAACAAAAACAGCTCACAAACACAGGCAACAGTATGGTGTTTACCACAGGAAAAGAAGGGTGCAGGGAAGTAGAAGAGTATATTAATGGAAGAAGACTTGACTTGGGTGGTGAGCATACAATACAAAGCACAGATGATGTCTTACAGAATTCTATACTTGAAACTTACATAATTTCATTAACCAATGTCACCCAAATAAATTCAATAAAAAAAAAAGTATAGGACCAATTTAAAACATGTTCATTCTTTTTATTCCCTATTTACTTTAAAGATACTAATATTTCTGGTAAATGTATTAATGCCTAATTTAAGTACTAATAGATAATAGTTTGGCACAACATTATGGTCTTTAAATTTTTAAAAAAGTGTGTGTGTGTGCCTAAATCATGAACTGAAGTCTGAATAGAAACTTGAATCCATTTTTCTGTATCAGAAAGTTTACCAGTGTAACTATATCAGGATTCATAATGAGTTTCATGAATATGTTTTTTAAAATAAAGACTTTAGGGCTAGGATAACAAAATAAATAACATTTAGGAGAGCTAGGACTACTGAAATACTTTAATGTAGTATTTTATTTTCATGATCACATCTCATTTGCTGGACTAAGCCCTCATTGTTCATGTTTTATTTTATGAAAGAACAATATCCTGAAGTGTATGAAGAGAATTAGCATTGTGTCTTAATTTAATACTCTCATGTCCTAAGATTTTTGCATGCTTTGAATTACTGGAATAGAATTGTCGAAGCACTAGATACATGATGGTCAGAATTTTGGAACAATTTAAAATATCACCTAACCCCATTTTGAGTACATGGTAATTATAAAGCAATCATTGATATATCTAATCACAAATAATCAAAATTTGAGTGACTTTAGAAGAGTTTTAGCATGACATTGTTTTAAATTTTCCAAAGGCATTGAGGTCAAGAATTTACTTCTAGTAAGAAAGAATTGGAGCATTTCAAAATTTGGACTATAAAGGAACTTAAACAAAATAAAATATAGTAAACCAAAAAATACAAATGGATATGTAATATTTTTCTACTGTACTGGCTCGGGGGGGTTTCCAATATCATACTGTATTCTTATTTTGGAAAAAATAAATAAACTAAAAATATCTTGCCCTTCTTTGCCTTTACAAGCTTATTGCTCCCAGAATAAGACAACAAAATATTATTAGGACTACATCAGAATATTTCCTTCTAGGATATACAGTGAGACTTAAAGAAATAGAATACTTGGACAAAATGGAAACTAAAAATGCATTATAAGGCACCTTAACATTTTTGTAGTGAAAATTGTCTATATTTACATCAGTTAGGATTAATAAGGACTATAAATTGTTACTTCTTGATGGATCAAATTAGCCTTTCAGCAAACAAGTTTCCACCCAACATATAAAAGCTTTTTTTTCTTCAGTTTTCAGAGCTTTATGGGTGACATAACTGTATAAAATTAATCTGTATACAGAAAACACAGAGCTCTGTGCTTAGAGAATGAATTTATTAATAAAAATATTAACCCTACCATGGTATTTAAGGATTAGATTATGCTGGGAGTACTGTCTAGTTATAGCTGCTTCATTGTCTGTGAAACATGACACACTAGTGGCATATTTCTTTATTTTTTAAATGCCATGAACTTATTAATAATATTATTATTACTTATAAATATTAAATTAACATTTTATATGACACATATCTTATTATCTGGCTCATACCATATTAATTGACACAAGTAACATTATTTCATTTAACAATTAAAACAACCCTATGAGGTAGATATTTATAGTTTTAGGTGAGAACCCTGAGGTTAATTAGTTTAGAAAGTTGGATCTGAAAGTTTAGAAATTTGATTGAGAAAATCCTGTATTAAAGCCACATCAATGATAATAATAAATTATAAATTTTTACATGTACTAAAGTTGAAACACTCCTCACTGGCCTGGCATAATGATTAAGCATCTGGGTTCTAAGTCAGATTACTTGATTCAAATTTTATCTTCACCCCTTAAAAAGCTAGAATCTTACACCAATTACTTAATCTCTCTCAGCCTCAGTCTCCTCATCTATAACAGAAGGACATAGGAGATCTGCTTTACAGGGAATATTCAGATTGTAATTACTAGGTGTATTGATTAATAATGCAGATTTTGTAATCAAAGAAAACACAATAATTTAAAGAGAAACATCAAAAGTGCTTTATTCAAAGTAATGTCTGTTGCTAGCTACACATTTCCCCCATTTTTCAGGTAATTCCGTCCCAACAGAACTTTTCTTGTTTTGAGGCAAACCATTCAGAGACCCAATTTTCCACTTCTTCATATGTTTTGAAGTGCTGCTCAGAAAGTGCGTGTGCCATTGATCAGAACAAGTGGGAATCTGAAGGAGCAAGGTCTGGTGAATATAGCGGGTGGGTTAATACTTCCCAGGCAAGATCTCTTAACTTGTCTTTAACTTGTTTTGAAGTGTGTGATGGTGCATCATCATGAAGCAAAATTACTTCTGGCAAATTCTGGTCATTTCTCGATCAAAGCTTGATTCAAATTGATTATTTGTTGTCGGTAGCAATCAGTATTAATGGTTTCACCTGGTTTTAGAAGCTCATAATACACCACACCTTCCTGATCCCACCAAACGCAGAGCATTGAAAATAAATCCACTTTTCATCACCAGTCATAATTCGATGCAAAAAAGACTTTCTTTCGTGCTGTTGAAGCAACATTTTACTGACGACTTTTCGGTTTTCCATTTGTCTTTCGGTCAATTGATGTGGAACCCATTTTTCTTCCTTTAAAATCTTTCCCATTGCTTGTAAATGACGGAAATTGTTTGCTGAGCAACGTTTAAACTTTCTGCAACTTGTTTTTGAGTTTGACATGCATCTCCATCCAATAATGCTTGTAATTGTTGGTCTTCAAACTTTTTCGGTTAACCTGGACATTCTTTGTCTTCACATCAAAAGCATCACTTTTAAAGTGTTTAAACCAGTGTTCACAAGTATCTTGAGATGGAGCATGTTCACCATAAGCTTCCCAAAGTATGTGATAACTTTCAGCAGCACTTTTCTTCAAAATAATGAATTAAATCTTCCCACAAATACTCTTTTTTTGGCATAAAATTCGACATTTTTAAGTGTAAAAATATCTATGATGTTAACACCTTCAGAAAATTTGATATATGAAGTTTTGAAACTTGTTGTCAATACAACAAAATAGCATACATATCAAATCACATATATACCAACATATGTGTAATCGTCTATTGAAAAAAATCCGCATTATTGACCGGTACACCTAGTATATAAAACCAGGCACACAGAAAGTGTTCTGTAAAGTTTAGTTATTACTTATTTTGTTGTTGTTGTTGACTACATTTTTTAAAATTTAAATTCTTTATTGTTTAAAGTATTACATGAGTCTCCTTTCCCCACCATTGACCTCTCCCCTGCCACCCCCACCCCCAAGCACAAGCCCTCACTCCCCCTACCTCCACTGTCTGTGTCCATTGGTCTATGAGGGAAGGCAGAGGGTAGGGTGGTGAGAGATCAAGCAAAAGCATATTTCTATAACGAGATCTCGGCTAACTGGGGGAAAGCACAGGTGTATTCATTCTACCCTATCTCCGTAAATTAGGCTACTGTGTCTTTCAGTAAGAGCTGTCCCTTACAACATGGAGTAGTAGCTCATATCATGTGCTCATGAGGATAGAACTGATGCCAGAGCTGACATGATAGTAATAAGAAATGTAGATTTTAATTAATATAAGTAAGAATGTAAAGCTTTTAACAAACTACGGACTGATTCAGCTATTTATGTGCCTCTTTCAATAGCTCAATGACCATCAAAGATTTTTGATTATTGGCAAAGTGTTTGATTACTAGAAGTTTTGCTCTCAGATTCCCTACACTGTGAATATCCTACAGTTCTAGTAATAAACTACAACATTATATAACTTAGTTTTTAATTAACAATATCTGAAATGGTTCAATGAAACACTTAGTATATATGCATAGTTACAATGTGTACCTTTTTTACATACGAATAAAGGAAGACAATTTGAAGCTAAGTCAATTTATAAAATTTAGGTTGAACCTAGTTTCTACTCCCAACCCCTCCTCCCCCCAAGTGAGGGAGAAAAAAATGTATAGATTATTCTAAATATGGGGTGCTTCTGTTTTGGCATAAATTCTCTACATATTCAGCTATTTTTGGCTCATATTGATTTATGAGAGCAATAAACACCTAAAACAATTATTTTAACCCAGCTGAGAATATTAAGATTCCTGAGAAATGTAAATGCTAAACCTCCAGTGAGATCTCTGTGGGAGAAATAAAGTAAATTTCCTTCAACGATGTAAGGCACTGCTGTGAACTTATTTTCTGTCAACTTGGCTAAATGTGTTAAGTAAAATTTAGCGAGTAAGGTACAAAAACTAGCAGGTGGCTGAAAATTGATTCAAATAATAAATTACATTTAATTCTTGAAGCATGTTAAGGTAATTAAAGTAAATTTTATTAATATTTGTAGCCATTCAAATATGAGATTGTTCCCAAATATAGTTTGCCTTTTCTACTGTTAAAAAAAGGGAAAAAAAATAGAAAATTCTTAAACAGGAAACTAGAGAAATGTTAATCTTCTACAATATAGGATTCTTAAACAAATTCTATAATCCTATATAATAAAAGGCAAACTGTTCCCTCGGGAATTCGACCAGGAGACTGGGAGTTTGATTGCTCGCTATGATGTGCACTGACCACCAGGGAGCAGCACGGGACATGGCGGGAGACCAGCGATGAAGGCAGGTCGCTGAGGGAGCAAGGGAAGGAGGAGGTGGGGAGGCAGGGAGGCAGGGAGGTGGGGAACCTGATCAGCCCTGATTGCTGGTCAGGCCTAGGGAGCCTACCCGTGCACGAATTTCATGCACTGGGCCTCTAGAACTCTATAATAAGATAATGCTCATTATTTCTATCATAAAATTTGTGCTTAATTATTTAAAACCTGTTTTAAGAGAGGAGGCAAAATGTCTATTGGTGGTATTATTTTTCAAAAGAACAATGATGAATGCCTTTTTTTTAATTGCAAGATAATATGACACCATTGGAAACACATTATTAGAAAAGCAACTATGCTCTGCCTTCTAAATTCTTTATGATGAACATGTGTTCTGAGTTAAGAGATTAAAATATTTAGTGCTAATTTTCTCTAAATTTGGAATTTTCTTATGTTTTGATTTACAAGCAATTTTAGTTAAAATTTTTATAACAAAGTGGTTACTCTCATTTGTTGCATATACCATGTTTAAGGAGAGGAATAGGCTGTCTTCCCCTACTCTGCACTTGTCATGTTACATTGCCAGTTCTCTGTAAATCAGTAAGCTTCAGTTTATATATCTAATAAATAGTAAGTAAAGAATAGTTTAAAAATCATTTTTATTTAATTTAGGTTTATGAACTATGTGTTAGCAAATATTGTGGTGCTTAAAACTTTATTACCAAGAGATTTGACCTTGTTATCATGAGTAAGTTCTAGGAATCCTGATACTTGTGAATATTATGGGAAAAACATAGTTTGGGACCAAACTTACCCTTTAAACAAGTCAATAAGACATGGGAGCTTATAACTTATCCTGATGTCCAGATAGGCTAAATATTGACTAGGATAAGAAGGGAATGACTACTACTGAATAACTTTCATTCTCATTCTATTCTCTTTCCTGCATCTTCTTTCTCTTTCCCTCTCTGCAATGATCATTTCTGTAAAAAAAAAAAAAGATTTGCAGATGATAGATAGAAGGTAGATTGATAAGATTGATAGGTAGACAGATACATTGGTAGGCAGACATTGGAGGCATGATTAAGCTTTTTCTTTTCAGTTTTTGGGTACCAGATTGCCTAAAAAGAGTAGCTGAACTCATCTGGTTTTACAAGATTGCGTTTTTATTTCTCTTAAACATTTTTTACACATGTCCATGGCTTTGTTCATGTGGTATGAAGCATACTTTTATTTCTTTATTTATCTGCAAAATCCTTATTCATCCTTTATTGCTCAGCTCAGATGTGGCTCCTCCAGAAGTCTTTCCTGACAGCAAGTGAAGTTGAGTGACTTGCAAGAACATCACACTACACATACATCAATCCTATCACAACCTTTTCAAAGGACACTATCTCTTTGTAAGTGTCTTAAAGAAAAGGACTACATCTTCTTTGTCTTTGAGATACATGTCCCCAGCAGCACTTGAATATAGAAGGTACTTAATATATAAACTGAATTCACTGGTTTTGACTCCTCTGTCTTTATATTGACAAATATTTGTTTAAAAGTTATTGATAGATTTTGAAGATCCTTGTATGGTTTTGTTTAAGGTGAATTTGTGTTCAATTATAGCATTTCAATCTTAAATTTTGAAAAGTTTTAATGCTCTATTTTAACGCTATATAATTTGTCATTAAAATGATTAAATAAGAATGATAAAATATGAAATTACTAATAAACACAGCAAGTGAAAAATTAGAGGCAAAAAAGATTAATATACATGGCATTTAGATGATTATGACTCCTTTGGGAAAAATAAATCAAGTACTAATTCATTTTTGGCATAAAAATGAAATTAAATAAATTAAGTGACTTTTAATTAGATAACTAATGTGTTAAAACAAAAGAATATGTGGGTATGTATCTATTTTCTATACAAGAACATATCTCAATATAAAATTAATATAATGTTATATGGACAAACAAAATGAAAAAAGTCAATATAAATTATTGTATGTCCCAAATCACCGTAAATAATATTAAATGTCAAATTAACTGGAATAAAATACTTGCATCATATATAATAGAGACTTGCTATCTTTATTTTATTACCTATTTTTAATAGACAAACCAAAAAATATATGAACATCCTATGGAAAGAAAGAATATGTAAAAGTGAGGAGACAGAAGAGGGTTAGGCAGTCAGGGAGGGGACCATGGGAGGGAAAGTAGAGTGAGGAAGTCCAAGAATAACAGGATCCTGTAAATGTGGACAGGATGCAGCTTGCTGTGCCCTGTTTCAAGAAGAATCACAGAGACAGACAAAATGACCTAGAACTGAACCCTGCTGGTGGGAGCTGTTAGGGCAACCCTGCTAGGCAGGAACAAGGACATCACCTGGGACCTGAAGTGGCAGTCCTCAATTAGGTCTGTCCTGAAGGAGGGAACTTGAGCTTTAAAATGTATGGATGTTGCTAAGGCAGAATTCTTTGAAAGAACCAACTAGAAACCAGCAAAGCATATATCTACTCCTAGATAAAGAATCTTAACCAGAAACTCCTTTGGGCCTTCTCCCTACTGCTTCCTGCTGCAGAAAGTCCATCTATCTCTCAACAAACTTTGCTTCTCTTTACTGTCTTTGTCCTTGAACTCATTCTTCGATTTTGCCAGATAATGAACTTGGACCAGACCAGAAGTTTTGGCATCAAAAGGACAGGTCACCAAAGATAAACATTCTATTAGAAAAAAACAAGGGGTGGGGGGATTGTGATTGGATAGATCATATGTAATATCAATTGGTGAGAGTCTATGTAAATATTGAAAAAAATTCTTATATTTTGAAATGTTAATGTTAAGGTAAAAAGTTCAGGCAGTATAACAAAATGCATAGGGTTATTCTAGTTCGTGTCTGTGTGTATTTAAACATTTACATAATTAAATAGTAATTAATGAAGATGAGGAAGTTAAATACCATTTTCATTTTTAAAAATGTTATATCTTTAATTTTAAATTTCTCACAATAAGCATGTATAGCAAGAAAATATATATAATTAAAAGCACATTTTCAAATATAAAAGTTTCTATTCTCCATAAAAACTTATTTTCACATAAATGTCATTAGACAATTAGTTGATGCATTAAAATTTATTTTCTAACAATAATCCTTCTTTTTGCATGCTGTTTAAGCAATTGAAACCCTCTGATAAAAATATCCATGTCTTTCTGTGCCTAATTTACTCATTATTTTCACTATTTTTATATAATCGGTTAGTGAGTACATGAAAGCTTTTAGAAACTTCTTGAAGCAAAGTGAATATCTCCAGAACAAGAAATGCCATTTCTAGTACTTGTCATTTCACTTCAGGATTTAACATCATAGAGAGCCAAAGATAAAATGCTGAATACAAGGATGCAAAATGTAGTTTTGGTAAACAAGATATATTCCAGGTTATTTTAAAATTCAGCATTCGTTACATTACTTTCTTGCTCATGTGACATTTTAATGTCCCCTTCCACTAGCCAGTTTTTGAAAAACTTGTTTTAACATTGTTCAACTAGATAATAGATCCCTTAGCAAGTAAAAAATGAAGTGGTACAAATATTAAAAGAATTCTGTGCCCTTTGAAAATATTATGAAAGTTACTGCACAGATGGGCTGAAAGTTTAATTACCTCAAACGAAGAGAGTCAGAGGCATCATTGCTCCTACAACAACTGGAGATTTAGCAACCAAAATATCCATCAGGAAATTACTCTGGGAGTATATATCAATACACTGAAGAAACAGCTGCAGTTCCATTTACGTCACCCAGACATGAGAATTACAGGGCCTGGAATAACATGAAGATACCACATTGGATTTTTTTCTTAATTTGACATTTTCTAGGCATTTTTCAAATGTGCCAGACTGGGAAAACCTTTTCAAATTGAGTAGCATGCACCAAGTAAAATAACAGAAGCTCAATTTCATGTATTTTTGGTATGCATTTTTGTGTAAAAGATTATAGTTCTATTACAGGTCATGGCATATTATTTTTAGCACATTTTTATTATAGAGATAGAAAAACTAATATTTTTTTACATAGAATTACTAAGATTTCTTTAACAATATATTATGTTATTTAAATTGTTATAAATAATTTCTAATAATGTTGTGTCCTCTAATAAATCATCAAAAAATGGTGATATGAAATCCTATTTTAGTATCATAGCTGCATGGCAAGATGTCAGAAACTGTGAGAAGAACACTACTCAACAAAGATTAATTTTTCTGAGTAAATATTCATTCCTTTGCATCAAGGGAGAGTAAGGACATAATAACATTTAAAAATGGCTCTTAATGTTTTTTTTATTGAATTTATCAGGGTGACACTGGTTAACAAAATTATACATGTTTCAGGTGCACAATTCTACAATGCATCATCTGTATACTGTATTGTGTGTTCACCACCCCAAGTCTAGTCTCCCTCCATCACCATGTATCCCCCCATACCCTCCTCTACCTTTTCTCATCCCACCTTCTTCTGGCAACCACCACACTGTTGTCCATAGGAAAAAAATAAATCCTATATAATAAAAAGCTAATATACAAATCAAATAAATGGTGGAATGACCAGTCACTCTGATGTGCACTGACCACCAGGGGGCAGACACTCAATGCAGGAGCTGCCCCTGGTGATCAGTGCACTCCCACAGGGGGAGCACCGTTCAGCCAGAAGCCAGACTCACGGCTAGCGAGCGCAGTGGCGGTGGCGGGAACCTCTCCTGCCTCTGTGGCAGTGCTAAGGACCACTCAGGGGGATGTAGCTGGCAGTCAGACATCCTCCTGAGGGCTCGGGGACTGCGAGAGGGATCAGGCCAGACTGAGGAATCCGCCCTCCAAGTTCACAAATTTTGTGCATTGGATCTCTAGTAAATAAATAAAGACCAAGCCAGTAAGTTTGAATGAATGAATGAATGAATGAATGAATGAATAAATAAATAAATAAAATGAAAACTGCTCTTAAAACAATCCTACTATGACATTTTTCCATTCCTTGCATTCTCTGCTTCTGGCAAGTTTATCTGGCATTCTTTGAGCTTTATTTATTACCAATAATGATAAACTAAATACTTAAAGAAGCACAATATTGTCTAAAACTATAAAAGTATTGTGTGTTCATTTATATTTGGCAGAACAAGTTTTAAAAGTAAAAGAAACAGCCCTAACGGGTGTGGCTCAGCGGATAGACCATCAGCCTGTGGACTCAAGGGTCCCAGGTTCTATTCTGGTCAAGGGCATGTACCTTGGTTGCAGGCACATACCCAGTAGGGAGTGTGCAGGAGGTAGCTGATCATTGTTTCTCTTTCATCCATGTTTCTAACTCTCTATCTTTCTCCCTTCCTCTCTGTAAAAAAAATCAATAAAATATATTTTTAAAAAAACAAGTAAAAGAAACAATGCTACATATTCTGGAAAATATTAAGAAGCCCATGTCATTATAAAAACATGTGTATAATTAATTTCTGAAAAGCATTACAATTATGGTTACTCAAATTCTAATATACTGAATCCCAACTGAATAATGGTAACTCATTTTTATTTCCCCAAAATACATTTAATATAAGCCAAGTCTTTATTTTTATTCTTTACTCTATTACAGATGTCCCCCATTACCCTCCCTTTGCCTCCCTCCACCCACGCCTCCCTAAGCCTTGGCCACATTATCATCTACATCCATGGGTTATGTATATATATTCTTTGGTTGATCTCTTCCCATCCTACCCACCTTCCTTCCCCCTGACATCTTTCAGCCTTGAATATATGCACCCCGATATGATATTCATAACACCAGATTTTAATTGAGGTCTTAGGAAACAAAAATACCCCTGGGAACATAGTTACACATAAAGTAGTAGCTAATAAATTACAGCAGTATCTTCTGTAATTTAGGCATGTATGTGAGCCCCTATGACTTACAAGTTTCTGAAACTTTATACTCAAGAGAAGATACAGAAAACTATGTAGTACTTTACAAGGCAAATAAAGATCTTGAAGCTGTTATAATTATGAATTTTAAAATAGTTATTATGTCAAATATTAGCATATCCTAATTGAATCTCATCTCAATGGCTCAAAAAACTTAAATTTTAGAAAGTTATTCTTTCACTAATTAAGTTGGATCAGAGGTTTATAGGGAAGATATTATGTTAGATATGTGGATCTAAATGGCAAGTGAATGGATCTATCACCCAGCTCAACTCCAGGCACCCTGGACTGCTGCTGTTCTGCCAACACATCAAAAGTGCTCAGTCCTCAGGCTGGCCCCTGCCTGGGATCCTCTTCTTCACTTCCTCATTCCCTCAGGTATTGGCTGCAGATCATCTTCTTTGTTTTTAATTTTTTTTATTGATTTCAGAGAGAAAGGGAGATAGAGAGATAGAAACATCAATGATAAGAGAGAATCATTGGTTGGCTGCCTCCTGCACCCCCCCCATTGGGAAAGTGCTCAGTCCTCAGGCTGGCCCCTGCCTGGGATCCTCTTCTTCACTTCCTCATTCCCTCAGGTATTGGCTGCAGATCATCTTCTTTGTTTTTAATTTTTTTTATTGATTTCAGAGAGAAAGGGAGATAGAGAGATAGAAACATCAATGATAAGAGAGAATCATTGGTTGGCTGCCTCCTGCACACTCCCCATTGGGGGGGGATGGAGCCTGCAACCTGGGCATGTGACCTTGGCTGGATATGAACCTGGGACCCTTTAGTTCACAGGTTGACGCTCTGTCCATTGAGCCAGACCAGCTAGGGATGCATGTCATCTTCCTAAAGAGGCCTTCCGTAACCAAAGCATCTCAACTTTACTTCCTCATCTTGACTCCTGTCAATTTACTATTTACTTTTTTTGCTTTTATTTTGTGTTCCTCTTAAAACTTTATATCTAAAATACTATAGTATGTATAGATGTTACCTCACTTGAGTTTTTGTCTGTTTTCCTCACTGTAATATAAACTTATGAACTACTTTTGTTTGTCTTCTTTGTTATATTTTAGACCCATCAAAATATTTGTTTTGTGACTAAATGAATGCACTGACTGTAATACTAATACAAAGTAAATGAAGTTATTAAAAGTTTTATCCAAAAAATAAATATTCTAACTTTCTCACAACAATAAAATGAGCTCACCTTACGGTCCTTTCAGACTTAGACTTTTATGATCCTGTAAGGCCCAGGTTTAATAAAGCTATCATAAGCACACACACATACACTAATTTTGTATCATGTCTCTATAAAGTGATTCATATTCTCAAAAATACAAAGTGTGTGAGGGGTGGAAGCAAACATATACACCTGGAAAGGAAAGGATTAAACAGCCTGGCCTTTGATCTGTTTCTCTCCCAATTACAGGTGAGATATTCCTGGAAAAGGAAGAAAACAACTCATCTTGTCTCATAAACATGTAAACATCCTGGTAGTTATAAATAGACGACTTCTACCTGCTAGGAAATGCACTTAGAGGGATGTCTAAGCATTTTTCCTATGGTAACCCACTCTACAATCTATGGAGTTATGGATTCTAGCTTTCCAGTCAATGTCTCATGGGCTATACAGCTATCTGGGTTATAAAATAGAAATATCAGTGATGTAAACCCTCGTTCTATGAGGTGACCTCAAATCTCACTTAGAGATAACATCCATTACTTGAGCAGAAAAAAAAATGTCAGATGCAGAAAGGAAGAACAGGAGGTTCTGTGTGGATTTTCTCTGATTCTCACGGTTTCCTTTGGGCCTCATGTCTGCTAGTTTCCTTGAAATTACTAATAATGTCTGATAGCTCAGCATCAAACAGCTAAAATGTCACCCAGAACTGATGCTAGAGTACAGTTCAAAATGAATTGTGAAGCATAAAAAGCTTGAAAATAGGAGACCCAGAGTTCAGGTTTGTTCCTAACCAGAATATCTTCAGGAATTTATTTAACATCTCTCAGCCTAGGAGTCTTTATTTGTAAAATAACGATAATATTTCAAAGGTTTGAGATAACACATGAAAATGCAGTGCATTTTAAATACCAAGTAAATAATGGTCATATAATTGTATGTGTGCCTGTTAGACTCCTACCTTTTATAGGACTAAGAGATAAACATATCAGAGATCCTACCTTATATCTTCAGCTTTTGATTAATCATCAATATGGGATAGTTATTGGATAAAGCTGACTCATAAGTGAAGTAGGTATAAGCAAGGTATCATTTCACTCATTCATTATGGTTTAGAGATAAAGATATTAAATTTCTTAATCATCAACTCTGTGGCTGGCAATGAACTCGGTGCTTTGTATACACCATTCCATCTAATTAATTCCCAGAGCAGCTTTCTAATGTATTGTAATCCTAATTTAGAGAAGAGAAAATAGAAGTTCAAAAGGTTGTGTAATGGAAGTAGAAGGTTGATTTTTATTGTGCATTTGTCTCTGCCCTTCGCGCCTAAGAGAATGACTTGAACTTACTAATTAGATTTAATACAGTATGTAAGCAGACCCTAACAGCTTCTCTGTGATAAGACAGAAAGGAATGCATCCATGTGAAGCTGGAGGCTGAAGGAAGAGAGCAGGAGTGGTAAATCACTGCAAGAGGCTAAACTCCTAAAGGGGGTGATTGATTCTAAGATAGTCTGTAGAATATTCCAAATTAAACCAAAACCCACAAGTCACAAGCCTAGCAAATATCAGTTAAACTTGCACAGAAAACATGAGCATTTCTCAGTGTGCAAAGGGAAGAAGACCAGTCAGGATGTTTCCTGTGAACGGAAGGACTTTCACACTTTGTGATCTAAAGCATAATGTTATTTATGTTGCATATTCAGATAACGTAGACCATAGACAATGTATACCTGGAAATTTGAACAATAAAATAAAAGTAAATAATAGTTTTCATCATTTTATTTCAAATGTAATGATTTGGGGAAGTTTTACAATTTTTCTATATTTTTCTATCCTCTTATTTCTTATTTCTTTGATATGAAGCAATGACAAATGGCACCTGTTATCACTGGGTCTCTGTTTTTTTCTGATAGTATTAATGATTTGATTGTTCTTATTTAATCAGTTGCATTCAATGGAATGTAGTTTTAAGGAAAAACTGTTCTAAATGAAACTCTCTAGGGCTCACCTTCTGGAAACAATCTATTCTGCAGTAATGTGGCAACTTAGACAGCAACTTTTCGCCTTCAGTATCGCCAGTGAGAGGAGAAAAAAATGTCTTGAACAAATGTCTCTCCTCAAATGGGAGAAAGTGACATTGCCAGTGAATAGAGGTGCTGCCTCTTATCTGTGCTTAATAACCTCTCTCACTGGCAGCCATTCAGCTGCCACTTAGCACAAAGACAAGTCTGCATGTCATTTAACGGGTCTGCATTAATACACCTAACCAATCAATGGCTTCTACCCATTCCACAAGGACTCCAGTCTGTTGCCATTACTAGACACTGTCAACAGAAAATGACACCAGAGTCACAAAAGGCAAAGTGATGTCAGTTTAATCAGAAAGCAGAAGAAAACGCAAACAATGCTACTCGGGATAGAAGTGTAACAAGGGGACTCAGAGGTTGGCATAAGTCACCCCTGACAGGTCCCAGTGAAACCGGCTTGAAATTCAATGATACAAAATCCAATAGGATGACATAGACAATCAGAACTCTTTTTGCCCCATTCAATTAAAATTGGTGACTGCTGTTGGCAGAAGGAAAATCTGTAAGAAAATATTGGAAGAAAGCGCAACCTTAATAGAGTTTTTAAGAAATCAAACTATTTTTGCATTCTGAAAAAAAGCCTCATCAAACTAATTTATATTATTTTAAACTTTGTTTAATCAATTACTTCAGTTTTCTTTCCATGGAAAATTAAATAGACATTTTGAAAAGTCTTATTATATTAAGCCCACGGCTTTGAATTGTTATATGTACACCCTAACAAGATAGCTGTTCACATTAAGTAGTGATAATAATGATGGATTTGTACAATTATGCATGTGGAATAGGCCTCAGAGATTATCTGGCCCAACCTGCTCATTTTACAGATGAGAGAACTGAAGCTAAGACAGAATGAGAGAAATGCCCAGGAGCACAATGGCAAAGCCGGGTTCCTGGCTCCCAGTCCAGCTCTTTTTTCATAACACTGTTTAAGGAGCGTGTTTTACAGTAACAGTGCAATTTCTATCCAGAAAAAGAAGACATTTCATTAATTCATATACCTATAATGCATGCTACTGTGAATCGGCAATAGGAATTACTTAAGGTATTTCAAATAGAACATCCATAAACAATGAAGTATCATCTGACTGACCCTTTTGACCTTGTAAGATTCCTCTTCCACCCTCCTCAAAATACCTGAGGATGTGCAGCACCTTTAAAAACATTAGAGATAACTTGGCCCATAAGAGCTGGCTGAGAGCAGTCAATTCTTTGGCAAAATGTCAGAGATGCCATATCCTGATCCCCCACTGCGCTAATCTGCGTTATTTGGCTGGCTCATCACCCAGTTTTCACAGCTTCCGATATTTGGGACTCATCTCTGACATTGTTCTCAGTTCCTCTCTGAGGAGAAGTCCGGTGCTGACTGTGCTGCCCACTTGAGATACCACTTTCAGCCAAGACTGGCTCATGCTTTCTTCCAACTCGATTTCCCCCAGTTCAGCTTCTGTAGCTCTGGGATGGGTCACACATATGGAGAGCCAGGTGGACAGGCCTTGTTCCCCGGACACATTCCAGACAGCTCCCTGCCTCGGGTCGACAGCTTTTCCTGGGAGCTCAAACTGAAATTTGGTTTCAAAGCTCACTCTTTCCTTATTATCTAAAGAGGTCTATCTTGACCTTTTAAAAATCCATATTTCTTTTGGGTAAGTAAGAAATATCTGAAAGATGGACTGCCCCATGCCTTTTTGTGTCATGAAGAATTAGTGCTACTGCTACCTGTGAAGAATGTTATGGCATTGATATCGGGGGTTTTGCTACAGAAAACTACTTCTTTATATTTTCAAACTTTAAAATTATAAGTGCTTAATATGTTTATTCAAGCTTCACATGCCTTCCCCTAAGATTCTAATGTGGTCTGCCCTCATTTCTTGCTCCCTGTGCCTCAGTATAAGCCTTACTGGTTTACAGGGGAAATTACACACATTGCTATAATTCTTACTCCTTTTCCTTATCTCTCTGACTTTTACATCTTTCAGGTTAGGTGGTTTTTACCATGAAGCAATTTCTTTTTCACATGTTCTCATATATCCTTCTTGCCAATTAATTTCCTCTGTCAACACCCACCCTTTGCACCATTAGCTCAGAAAAGTCTGCCTTTTATTTATCCTCTTAACTTCATGATTAAACACACACATACACACACGGAGCAAGAAAAAGAGAGAATATCGCGGATAATGAGTATAAGGATAGTTTCACTTTTAAAATAAAAAATGATTGTACACTAGCCTTGATATTAGGAAGAAAAATCACTGAGTAGAATCAACTTCTGGACTCCTTTAATGTTTCATTAAATTGTAGCCAGACCCTTCCCTTTTTCTAAATTGATTCTATAATCATCCCGATTTTAATAATGTACTGTCCATATAAATTGTCATTCTGCTTTATTTAGTAATAATATTGAAATATTGATAATCCTTTTACTAAAATTATAGAGCTATGCATTTTGGTTAAACATAAACTCCATTAGTAAAGAAAATGCTTCCTAAATTCGAAATAATCAACTTAATTTCCTGGAACCCACTATTTTGTAAATTGAGAATAGTCTGTAAAGGCCAATTTTCAAAATTTCAAATGCAATGTGGAAAATGACATTTCAAGATATTGGCTATGAGATCAACTCAAATGTCTATTGATAGACAAGTATATAAAGAAAATGTGATATATATAGACAATGGAATAATATTTAGCCTTAAATAAGAAGGAAATGCTACCATTGCAACAACATGGATTGGCCTGGAAGACTTAATGCTGAGTGTGATGATCCAGTAATAGAATGATCAATATTGCATTATTTCATTATATGAGGTATTTAAAATAGTCAAACTTATAGAAGCAGAAATAGAATGGTAGTTTCCAGGGAATAAGAGGAAGGAGAAATGGGTAACTGTTGTTCAGTGGGTATAAAGTAACAGTTATGATAGGTGATTAAGTTCTAGAGCTCTCCTGTAAAACATAGTTGCCCATAGTTAACAATATAGTATCTTGTACTTAAAAATTTATTAAGAGGGTAGATCTCATGTTAAGTGTACTTACCAGCCCCGCTACTTCCCCCCATATTAGAAAGACACAAGGAAACTTTTAAAGGTGATGGATATGTTTATTATCTTGATTGTGGTGATGGTATCCCAGGTGTATACACATGTACAAACTCATAGGACGGTATACCTTAAATATATGCAATTATCTCTATATGAATTACTCATCAACAAAGTTTATAAATGTGTATGTTATTAAAAAGTCAGGCTATAGGGTCACAATGAGTCAAATTCTTAACCAGTTAATAAGCTATAAAATTATGAGTTTTCTATTGTGTATTAGAATGGAATGGAGTTTAAGAGCATGGAGGTCGAAAGTCAGATAGACTGAGTTCAAAACCTGGTTCGTCTATGAACTACCTTAGCAAATTGCTTGCTTGTTCTCTTCCTCTTTTTCTTAATCTATAACATAAAGACTATAGTAATACTTCCCTTCTAGAGTTGTTAGAAATGATACATGAGATAATATATATTTAGCATTTGGATCTATGCCTGGCATCCACTAAGGGTTAGCAACTATAATTATGATAATAAATAGTGATACTATCTAGCCTTTGAAGAGTTGCTCTGATTCCAGGTGTCTTCCTTCTTCTACACTTCTGGTTCCATTCTACAGAATAAATAGAGGTAATTATTTAATTCCTAACACATAAAAAGACATGTACTAGTTACCTGATGCTTTACTAGCTAAGAGAATAATTCTCATAAAAACTTATACTCATAGCTTTTCATGCCTCTTATTTATTTGCATCCAAAAGAATATATACTTATGATAAAGTATGTAATAAATCATTTCTATGAAGATCTCAGTCATAACTTAAATATGCCATGCCTTAGTTTTGTCAGTTCTGCTTATCTCTGCATCATTCTGTACTCTCAACTCATTCATTTATCAAAGATGTATAATATCCAAGTTTCAAAATTATGAAATGCCTAATGGCCACAGAAAACAGTATGCTTCCTTTTTTTAAAAGAATAGTTTATTTATTTATGTATTTCTGTATTTATTTATTTATGTATTTATTTATGTATTTATTTTAGAGAGAAAGAGAGAGAGAGAAGAAGGGAGAGGGAGAGAGAGATAGAAACATTGATGTGAGAGCACAACCTTGATCAGCTGCCTCCTGCATGCCACCTACCAGGAATCAAACTAGAAACCTCCTGGTGCACAAGAGGACACCCAACCAAGTCACACTGGCCAGGGAAAAACAGTATCCTTCTACAAAAAAAAATAATTTTGTAAATAAGCACATTGGATTTAGTCTATAGCAGTGGATTTCAAATTTTGGTGTGCCTATAAATAATATGGCTATTTTATTGATGTGCAGATTTTAGTTCAGTGCATCTTGGGAGAAAGGCAAAGGGTATTCTATTTCTAATAAGTTATTAGATGATGCCAGTTCTTCTGGTAAGTGTCATCACACTTTGCACCACACAAGGATCTATAGAATATGATTTGAATCTTTACTATGTTAACAAATTAAAGTAGCATCTAGTTTTAATTTTTAGAATCTAACTTTTGGGTTTTGGAGTCAGTGTCATTTAAATTCTAGTTTGTAGTTATTTGATGTCACAGGAATTTGATCTGATGTTGCACTATCTGCAAGAAGATTGCATTTTTTTAAAAAAAAAAACAGCACTTTTTAGTATGATTATTCTAATGCTTGCTTGAATTCGTAAATATAGAAGGTATTTCCCAAGAGAGAATATGAAATATGATGTAACAATAAAAATCCAAACATGTATTTTAAGCCAATGTCACCAACTCGTGCTTTTCTGTGACAAGCTGTAGGTTTAAAATGCAGCAAGGTTTAAAAAGATACCTTTGGTTCTTCTAGTAGGTGTACGCTAGGTTCAGGAGCAGTCAAACCCGTACTTCACCGAAAATCTTCTCCTTTAAATAGCACTGGGACAGAGGCTCAAAAAAAAAAAGCATGCAATATTAAAAACATGACAAGAAGGGAAGAGTAGTGAGGAAAGAGAAATGTCAAATTGTAAAAATACATCTGAATGGAAAAGAAACACGTATTCGGCAAGAGAACATCATGTTGGACTTATACACTGAAATATAGATGAATACAGTAGGAAGAAGAAAGACCCCACTCATAATTAATTGAGCTTATAAACTCCTTTTATTTCTGATTAAGAGCATTGATACATTTTTTAAATATACAGTTTTGAAGGAAAAATATAAAAGTAATCCACTGCTATCTTCATTTCTTGTATCTGTAATCCTAAACAAGATATGAGAGAAATAGAAATGCAAGTGAATTTTTATAAGAGTCCATTAGATATGATACTAAGGGATTAAGTGATTGCCTCTATCCTTTTACATTTTTAATTTTGAAATAATTTCAGAATTTTAGAGGACTCGCAAGGGTACTACAAGTTGTTTATACACTTACTTAGCATTCCTTAAACTTAGCATCCTACAAAACTTTGGTAGATTGATCAAAACTAAGAAATTAACATGATACAATACTGCTACTGTAAACTAAAAAAATTAGTTTTTCCAGTAATGTCATTTTTGTGTTTCAGAATCCAATCTTGTTTACCCCCTTGCATTGTTTCCTTGGTTACCTCTAATCTGTGATAGTTTCTTAAGTCCTTTTCTGTTTTTAATATCACTGACAGCTTTGCAAAGTGCTGGCAAGGTGTTTTATAGATTGGTCCTCAATTTGGGTTTTCTTATTATTAGCTTGAAGTTAGAAAACTTTTAAAAGAATATCACAGAGGTTAAATTACCTCCTTGCCCCATCATTTCAGAGGGTACATGATTTCAACATGACTTATTACTGTTGATATTTAACTTGATCACATGGTTAGGATGGTTTCTTTATGATTTCTCCATGGTGAAGTTTTTTTTTTTTTTTTTTTTTTTTTTTTTTTTTTATCATTTCCACACTATAAACATGAATGAGTCTCTGAATCTAGCCTGCTCTTTTAAGGGATATTAAGTTTCACTTCCTGGACCCAGGAGTATTGTGATAAGCAGCACTGTATGCCCCAAAGTTGTCCCTTTCCTAATAAACACCGAGAACCCATGAGTGTGTCTTTCTCTGGCTGTCATCAAGATTTTCTCTTTGTCTTTGTTTTCAGCAGTTTGAAGATGATATACCTAGATATGCATTTTGTATGTATCCTGCTTGGTTTTATCTGAGCTTGGGCCTGTGGTTAGAGGCTACTACTAATTTTGGAAATTATCAGCAATTATTTCTTTAAATAATTCTTTGGTTTTGTTCTTCCTTTTTTCTCCTTTCATAATTCAATTTTTGTATATTTTAGATGATTTGCTATTGCCCCAGTTTGTGGATGCTCTGTTGTTTGTTTGTTTGTTTGTTTTTTCTTTTTTCTTTTCCACTTAGTTTTCTCTTTTGGGTTTCAATTTGAGTCAGATCTACTGAACTACCTTCATTTTCCCTAATTCTTTCCTTGATTGTATCTTGTCTGCAAATGAACCCTTCAAAGTCATTCTCTACCTCTGCTACTATGTTATTGATTTCTAGCATTTCCAACTGAATTCTTCTTATAGTTTCCATATTGCCTAAAATACCTACTTGGTTTGGCATGTGTTTACATTTTTCATTAAAACCTTTAACTTGTACTTAATTCTGGCTTTTTAACTTTTTTACCTGAAAGTTCCAATATTTCTGTCCTATATGATTCTTGATCTGATGTTTAATTTATTTCTTTAGAACAAGCATGTCAAACTCATGGCCTGCGGACTGCATGTGGCCCACAACGAATATTTTTGTGGCCCAGCCCAATACAATGGTGTGAGCAGTTATTTACAGTAATGAAAGGAAATAAGTCTCCTGTCAGATCCAGAATTACTGACATTCACCTTGGGTCAGTTTTGAAAGTAATCACTGCGAACAAGATTTCCCCCGAAGTAGGAAAGATAGTAGCAGAGAAGAGATGCCAAGTGTCAGGAAGAAAACATTAATTTTATCATTGCTCTTGTTCTTTTTTTTTATACTATACTTTTCAAAATAAACGTACCTTTCTATGAAAATTGAAGCTTTTGTTTTTTTGCGGCCCACATAAACTTAAACCTTATTTGGCCCATGTTAGCCTTTCAGTTTGACCTGCTTGCTTTAGAATGTGGTTTTTCTTGCCTTTTTGTATTCACTATAATTATTTTTTGGATGCAGGACATGTATAGGACTATAAATGTTGCAGGTTCAAGGTTCCTGTGCCAGGACACTTCAAAAGATCAATATTCAAAATATCAGCTTTCAGAGTAAGGAAGGGTTTATTGCTTGAGAAACTGCCAACTCCCGAAGATGGGGGTCCTTAGGGCTTCACAAACCATCTTAAGAGAGACCAGAATTCAGGCTTCTTTTATTGTTAAGGGAAGGAAGAATGGGTGGGGCAAGAGATGTTGTGGTGACTGAAGAAGTCCAGCTTCCAACAGGGATCCAAGGAAGAGCAGAGATCTCTAAATCTCTTTGTTCTAGGTCCTGTGACACCTGCTGATCTAAATCCTGTCTTGAGGCTCCCACAAATCTTTGCCAAAAGCTCAAGCCTCAAGCAGAATTCCTCTAATAATTAACATATCTGTGGCAAGAGCTATTTTGCCTGAAGGCCATGGGAGAAATGCTGGCTAGGACTAAGAGTCAGAAAGAGGGAGCACTTCATTCTGTTACATACATCCTGATGTATAACATTTCTTTGTTTGGAGATATGCATGCCTTTCTTCCTGGTAGGCCTTTAATTGGGGGAGGGGGGATTGTGTTAATCTGATCAGGAGTTTGTATGGATTTGGGCGTATTGTTGGGATGCTTAAACTCAGTGTACCAGAAGCTTCACATTCTTCTAGTGATGCTTATATTTATGGCATTGACTTGTATGCCAGAATTTTTTTTTCTCTGTTTGTTCTCCATTTGGTTTTGTTTTTCTTTGCTCCTGAAAAAGATTCTGTCCTGCAGCTTTCAGCTGTATTTTACCATCGTTATTAGCTGATACTTATTGGTGTGTGTAGTGGCAGCTGGGGATTGTGGGGAGGAATGCATTCCTTTGTTTTAATAAGACTCATTATTAGGCGATCTATTGAACCAATTACCCTTGATCTTAAACCTGGAACTCAAATTATAGCCTACACAAGTGGAAGCTTCTCTTCCTCTGTAAGCCTGTACCCAGCATGTATTATAGCCCTTAAGGCAAGCTAGTAAGAATCTAGAAAAATTCCTTGGTGAATGGAATGGGGAAACAGCACCCTGACTCACCTGCCTCCTTCTCCCTTGCACAACCATTCCTTTAAGCATTAAGCCCTCAGGACCATGATGGTTCTGATCAGCATCAAATAATCTTAGGAAAAAACCAAAAAACAAAAAACCTAGGATTTGTTGACCACAAAGACAGAGTTTTGGTCAAACTAGAGTTAATGCCTAGGCCTCAGTTGTGTTTCAACTCCAAGCCCAGAATATCAGTAAAACTAAGCAAAGTGATGCCATGGCTGACATCAGGAACAGATGCAATGACCAATGACTCTCTATCCTAGTGCTGACCAATCAGTAGAGACCATGACCTTGAAAGTACAGGACTGGAAAGCTGATGAATATTCTATTGAGGTCCTTTCCTGAGATCTCCCCTAAAAGCCCAGCCTTTAGGAAACAGGTAAAAACCCTTAAGGCAAGGAGACCCAGTGCACACACTCTCTCTCTCTGGAGCACACCTGTACCTTTCCTCCTTATGTTCTCAGGTGTGTATCTTTGCTTTTTTTAACCTGTCTACAAGGGCCCTTCTTTGCCTCTGTAACTTGTTTCCAGATTCTATGAAACCCAGCTGGTGCACTTCTTTTGCCTCTGTGACTTTCTCTCTAAATAGTGAAGACAGCTTTCTGAGCACCCCGCTAGATTATTCTTTATGAGTGTGCTTTCTCTTTGCTTGTTAAAGAAACTTTCTCATATGCTAGAGTTCTTGGCTCTGAATTCTTTCTTTGCCAAACTCAATAACCAAGAACTAAGACTACTGCCAGCACTCCATCCCAGAATAGAGTTTGTTGTTGTTGTTGTTTTTATCTATTTTCCTCCTTCAACTGCTGAGTATCCACCTGACCTTCAGTTTTTAATCTCCCCCCCCCCCCCCCCCCATATAGCAGATATTTTTTTT
>NW_005370116.1:385888-389073 GCF_000412655.1 Myotis brandtii | reverse complement strand
TATCATGTGAGAAATGTGTAGGAAATGTGGCATCACAATTGAAAGGGAGTACGTTTTATGCCTCACATGAAGCAATTTTATTGTCTTAGCTGGAGCATCTTGGACTATGCTCAAATGCTGTGGCTTCCTTTAAAAAAAACCAGTAATAGACACTTTTATGTTGACCATTTTCCATAACATTTTTTTAGACACTTAGTTGCAGTGAAGCCAATGCTTCCTAGGTTTTGATATTTGGAATGTGAGGAGAAAACACTTTTGAGGAGTATATATAGATTAGACACACTTTCATCTCACCTTCATAAGAAATTCACATACTAAACTGGATTTAAAAGCTGGTCAACCAATGTTAAGAAATTCACCAATGTTATGACAGTTAAAAATATCAGTTCAAAAAGCGTGATTTTGTTTTCTGGAAGCTGAAAAAGCCATCAAGAGTTCCTGTCTCATCGACACCAACAGGAGGAGAAGCTTCATGAATGTCCAAGTGCTCATTGTTCAAAGCTAAAAAATTATTTTCATATTTATCAATTTACTTAAAAAAATTTATTTTGCAAATATCACTCAAGTCCGCCAGCCAGACAAAGACAAAGTCTAAAATCCAAATAATCACATTATCTTCATTTTATTAAATCAGCTCTTTTCTATAGAAAAAAAATCACAGGTTTTATTTTATGGTCAGTTCTGAAGCGTTTTGGAGATATCACGCAGACATAGTCTCAGGAGAATTTCTTTCCTAGTGCAAGGCAACCTTTGTAGTTGGCTGTGCAGTCTTATGTTACTTTAAGTGTGTGTAACTGTTGAGTCAGAAGTTCCTATGGCATGAAAAGCCAGGGTTGCCCTCAGGGGATTTGTCAAACTTTATTTAGCTCAAGCATGGACTCAGAAACCTGGAAAATGTTCTCTAGTTGGCAGCCCAGCTCTTCTTGCAAGTCATAAAGTTCAAGCTATCAAAGAACTTTTCAAGGTGACAATTATATAACACAGTACATGACATTCACCACAAAACTTAGGTTGGGAAATCTATGCTGAGGGGTTTTCCTCTGCTGGCATGCACCTTGCCTCCTCTCTTAGTTGTATAGTTGGGACAGAAAACAGTTTGCCTATGTGTAAATCATTTTTTTTTCTAGACCATATTAGCTAAGGGAAGGGCTTTAACATTACAAAGATAGTGACATACATGTTAATCTTCCTGCAACCCTACCTGATAATTTGAGATAATTACATCTATATACCTCCCTTCTGGTCTCAGATATGTTCACAAAGAGAGTTAGGTCTTCAAAAGGATTACACTTGCAATTATTATAATTGGACAGGTATGGAGTCAATAAACTGGTTTACTATATCAGATATAAAAATTTAATAAAGAATAAGAGGAATGAAATCTCTAATTAATAGGAGAGGTGAACTGGAAGAATGGTAACCAGTCTTGATTAAGAAGAGTTAAAATAATCTTTTGTAGATATTTTGTCAGATACCTGATTATAAATTATGTATATCAAATCATTTGAAAATATATTTTATACATAAAATTGTTGGGTTTTTCTGTTTTGTATTTAGTTTTTAATATATTTGATATGAAAAAAATATCAGAGTTCAATGTTAAAACAATATTGGGCTTATAGTGACAATCATTTGTGGCCTATCTTTTAATGATTAGAATGCTGGAATGGACATCTATTCTTTTTTAAATATATGTTTTTATTGAGCACTTCCTATATTCAAGCAATGTTTCTTTGGCCCACATGCAGGATTGGGGGCAGGAGGGGGGGAGGGGAACAAAAAAAAAGATTTTACAAAAACCCTTACCTTGTCTTTTGTCTTTTTGGGGTAATGTTACATAACCTTTGATTCTTCTCTTTTAGTGAAACATGTAGGCTTCTCACGCTTGTCAAGACAGAACAGCAGGATGTGTCAACCACACCAGGAGTGGCCAGAGAGAAAGGCAAGGCCAGAGGAGCTGGCAGAGGCATCAAGGAAGTTACACAGAGCTCTTTTAGAGCTCTTTTCTTCAGTGCAGTCAAAGGTGACCTCCAAGAAGTGGGAATGGAAAAGGTACAGAGAGGGCTTTCTATTGAATAACCCTAGGGAATCATGGTTCAGTTTAACAATTTGAGGTTCATTTGGGTTAGAACCCAGTCATTTTTTAACAGAAAACACCATTTTTTTAAGAAAGTTCTATTTTTTCTCTGTTCTCTTTATATATATATACATTTTCTTTCTATCAACCAGTGTATTGCCTTTTCTTGTAATGAAATTTTTATTCTTTTATACCATAAAGCAAATAAAAAAATCAAACATGTAGTGAAATTACTTTTAGGAACTACGTTAGTAAATTGAGTAGGGTTTCTATTCTAATTTTTGAGATTATTTTGTCTTTAAAAATTATTTCTTTAGGTTTTCACATGAGAGCCTATTTAGTTGAAATATACTGATATATTAGAAAAATAAAAGTATCAATCCCTGCTTTAATTAGTATGAATCAACTGTACAGAATTTAAATTTCTCACTTTAAATCAATATCCTGGATTTTTTTTCTAATACAAATGTTTGCTCCTTATCACAATATTACAATTTGGGATATATAATTTATTGGGGTATACAGGTTAATAAAATTCTTTAAATTTCAACTATACAATTTTAAAATACATCATCTGTATATCATATGGTGTGTTCACTACTCAAAGTCTAGTCTCCTACTATCACCATTTATCCTTCTTGGGATATTTCATATCCTATATAATAAAAGGCGAATATGCAAATCGACCGAATGGTGGAATGACTGGTCACTATGACGTGCACTGACCACCAGGAGGCAGGTGCTCAATGCAGGAGCTGCCTCCTGGTGGTCAGTTCACCCCCACAGGGGGAGCGCCGCTCAGCCAGAAGCCTCTCCTGCTTCCGTGGCAGTGCTAAAGAATCCTCCCAAGGATTCCCGGACTGTGAGAGGGTGCAGGCTGAACTGAGGGAACCCCCCTGCCCCGTCCCCAAGTGCATGAATTTTGTGCACTGGGCCAGTAGTATATATATATATCCTATATAATAAAAGGGTAATATGCAAATTGACTCTAACAGCAGAACGACTAGGAATGACTGGTCACTATGACACTCAATGCAGGAGCTGCCCCCTGGTGGTCAGTGCGCTCCCACAGGGGGAGCTCTGCTCAGCCACAAGCCAGGCTGATGAC
>NW_005370116.1:339269-385778 GCF_000412655.1 Myotis brandtii | reverse complement strand
AGGGCTCCCAGGCTGCCAGAGGGATGTCTGACTGCCAACTTAGGCCTGATCCCCTGGGGAGCAGGCCTAAGCCAGCAGATGGACATCCCTCGAGGGGTTCCAAACTGCAAGAGGGCACAGGCCAGGCGGAGGGACCCCCCTGAGTGCACAAATTTTTGTGCACCGGGCCTCTAGTATGTGTGTGTGTGTGTGTGTTTGTGTGTGTTTGTGTGTGTGTATAATTTCACAGAGGAAGGGAGAGGAAGAGAGAGATAGAATCATCAATGATGAGAGAGAATCATTGATCGGATGCCTCCTGTACATCTCCTACTGGGGATTGAGCCAGCAACTCGGGCATGTGCCCCAACTCTGAGTCAAACCATGACCTCTTGGTTCATAGGATGACACTCAACAACTGAGCCACACCAGCTGGGCTTTGGGTTATTTCTTAATGGCATAAACCAAAGATCTCTTGTGTGTGAAGTTCATAATAAAAAATTAACATGATGCCGAAACCGGTTTGGCTCAGTGGATAGTGTCGGCTTGTCGATGTTTCTAACTCTCTATCTCTCTCCCTTCCTCTCTGTAAAAAATAAATAAAATATATTTAAAAAAAATTAACATGATTCTTTTTGAGAGAGAAAAAAAGAAATCTGATATTTTTATAGGCCCAAGAAAAAAATCCTACAAGATACATGCAATAAAATTAAAATTAAAAAACAACAACACAAAACTTACTTTAGTATTAGCATTTCTTTAAAAAAATGAAGAAATCATTGTTCATCTTTGGGTCCCAATGATGTACAAAATGCATATCTGTAATTTAGATCATATTTGACATCCAAATCTTCATTGAGGCTTTATATAGACTTTATTTTCTTGAAAATTGAATAATCTTCTGAGGACTTTTCAAGGTCTAGTAACTTGAAAAAATATGTCCTATGAATTAGTGGAGCTTGTCTCAGCCCTGAGTATCTGGGATATAATTGGGAATGAGTATGTCCTTCAGATTTGGGATGACAGCATTTGAATAATATAAGTCTGAGAATCTTGAATGCCCAATTTGCTTGAGCCATTGCAGCAATACAACCAAAATAGTTACCTCAAAAATGATGCTAATTTTCCTTAATATTTTCCTTTGCTACTTCAAATTGACTCTATGTGTATTATTATGGTCACATCTCAGCTGTCTGAGTAGGAGAATTAAGTTCCTGGCTAGGAGAAAATAGTGTTTGACCCCAAATTACAAGTTCTGAATAAGTATACTGTGAACTATAAGAGCATATGTGGGAGTGGGTTGTAGGCTACAGTATAAGGAAAATTTAAAGATATAGAGGCAATTATTTTCTACCTGGATTTACTATTCTAGCCAGGCTACTTGAAGGTGGTTCTAATAATTTGCCTGTTGTTTTTGTTTGTTTGTTTGTTTTTTAATTAGGACATATAAATGATGATTGCTTTATATTAATATGATAGAATTACTGAAACTATTTTGGCATTTATTTAAGGAACAAAAAGCTAAGGGGGGAAGATATATTAAAATGAGTTAAAATGTAAGAACTGAGAATCCATCATTTGCTTATATTCTACTGAAGGGATCACAAGACACTTTCATCTAAGACAATAAGGAATATACTAATGAGAAAAGAACAGAGTTCTTTTATTTTATAAAATCATCCCAGCCTCTGTCAATTGTCATGAAACTATTAATGTGGCATATGAGTTCTTTTGGATTTCACTAAAGTCAGAATCAACATGTTTGCTTCACATGGTAAAAACAAAAATATACATTCACTATTTAGCCATAGGTCACATGAACTCTCCTGATCTCCTGAAGATACTTTTATTATATTACTATTCAGTAAAATATCAACTGACCCAATACATATATATATCTGAGGATATGTTTCTATTGATTTTTAGAGAGAGAAAGAGAGACATGTGAGAGAGATGTGAGAAAGAAACATCTATCATGCCTCCTGTACATGATCCAACTGTGGATTGAACCCATAAACTAGGTATATTCCTTGTCAGGGAATTGAACCCATGGCCTTTTGGTATATGGGGACTTTGCTCCAAACATCTGAGCCACGGGGCTAGAGCTGACCCAGTATATTTTTTACACCATGCTAATTAGATCTGCCAAGCAGGTAGAAGTCAGTAATCTAGGTATCTTAGTAAGAAACACACATGTCAGAGCTGTAAAATAAACCCTTCAATGATTCAGGAATCTGCTAAATATGTAAAATTCAATGGTGTAGCACTTATTGAGACATAGAGCCTCTAGAGTCAAGAAAATTATCTGAATCTTGAACCTTGTACCACTGAAATACCTCTGGTTTGGTCCTTTTGGTAGACCTTTTTGGATTGAAGTGAGTGCATTTATCCTATTTGACAATCCTGCTTCAACTCATTGCTCAATTGATATAAGCTTGTCCTGGGGATGACAACAAGTCTTTTCTTGGTCACATCAGTGCTAGTGTAATAGATTCATGAATATAGAAGCTTAGGGATAAGGATGGAGATTATCCATTAGCTCGGAAACATGGAATTAACCTCACCAAAATCTTCTAGCTACTGTCACTGATGAATATCTAAACATCAGTAGCAGAGTGCTGTTGATCTTTGACCTCACATCATTACATAATGAGCTGTGCCAGTTGATTTATCACATATGTTCCATTTCCCTTTGAAAGGAAAATTATTTTGCCTCTACTGGAAATGACAAATATTCTGGACATATGTCTGCATTCTCTACCTACAATACCTATAATACCATTCAAGGGCTTATAGAGTACTGAAGATATCCAGCACAGCTAATATATATCTTAGTGAATATCCCAACTATGGAAGAATAGACATGTACAATAATTTTATTATGTAACCTAAAATGTATCACTTAGGAATGTGTAAATAATTTATGGCATATTAATATAATGGAGTGCAATACTTTATTTAGAATAAATATATTATCCATAGCTACCAATAAATATATTAAGTGAATACATTGTTTTTTGCACATTTCAGCCTTCTTTTGATTAACATTTTAAAAATTAAATATGTGTGTATATTTTTTCCTAAAATGATCTGAACTAATTACATTTTTAAATCAAAAAACACAATGGATATAAAAAATGTTTCTCTCATATAGTTTTTCTTGAATTTGAAGCTGACACCCAGTCAGGACTGAGGATAATTACATTAGTACAGCGATTATCAAACTTGCTTCATAAAAGAATTAATTAGGTGAAGAATGTGTTAAATTATAGGATCTCAAGCTGCTCATTGGATATTGATATTTGCCCAATGATGGACTTGAGATCCTATAATTTAGGGTGAAGATAAAAATTTTGCCTTTGTAATTAAACTAGGTCTGTTCATAAACTAGATAAATCAGAAAATAATATACTAAGTTGAAATATTAGGGTAGCCTCAACCATAATTGAGTATATTAATAAATATAAGAATGCAAGCAAAGAACTGATATTATCATGACAGATGTTTGATGACTGTGTTTATTACAATGACTTTTTGTTCTCTCGGTTCTAATTTTTTAGACCTAATTTATATAATTAAACTGTGAAGTCAATTTGTGCTTTGTTTCTCAACAATTAAACACTGTCTTAAACAAAATCTGAATCTTGATTTCCTGCTTATTACTGAACTCTATCATATGCTATACAAATAATAGGAGTGTCACCAAATTACTCACCTGGCCAAAAGAGATGGTATGATTAGTTAAATATTCCTGTTTAGATATTGAAAATAATTTTAATTATAGAGAACTCACACCATCCTTCCTTAACATGAAAAGTAGATATGGTCATCTTTAAAACTGGAAAGTATGGTTGGCTTATAAAACTCCTTTTCGTATAACTGAAAGTGAAATAGAGGAAATATGTATCTTTATATTGGTATTTTCAAAGCAGAAAATAATTTCCATGGGCACCTGGGAACTATTAGGGTAGATAGCACTAAATTTCAAAGTGATAAACCAAATATATTGCTGCACTATGAAGTAATAGATTGTGTCATAGAAACACAAGATAAATAGACATTAGATGCTTATTTAGCTCTCCTTTGAAAGAACATCTGCAGAGTGTTTTGGCTCTTGAGAATAAGGGTGTATCTTTCATTGAAATTTAAAGTTATTCTTTAGCACTATTTCTTTTCTGGTACATAAGTTACTATCTCTTGATGATCTAGCATATATGACACTCTCTACAATACACACATTTTGAACCCGACAAGGTATTTTCTGTATACAATACTATTAGTGAAAATGTAAACTTATATCCTATGATTTCAAGTTGTAAATTTTATAGAAAATGGAAATATCTTATTTGTTAAAACAGAAGTTAATCATTTGAACAAGGTTATTAAAAAGCTGAAGGCTGCCAAACATATTTTATTTGCTAACAAAAGACTTCCTTAAAACTATATTCCTAGAATTTATTTTTTATATGACTATAAAAACGTTATTGATCTATTCTGGCATGTGAATCTTAAAACAAGCAAATTTTGCGTACTACCTGACAAAAAAATTGGATGAGCTATATCCCCTCTTCAGTAATATTTTCTCCAGACAATTAAGGAACACTAATTATGTTCAGAGTAGCTAGTTTTATCATGACTACTTTAATATCTGGATCATAAAACAATTGATATTATATTAAATTAAAAGTTTAGATAAATGTTCAGTGTTATAAGTCTTCTTGGTGAAGTCCTATGATGCTTTAACCAAATGAATAGACCATTGTAACTGGATAGGTCCTGAGAGTATTTCATGAAAAATTATAATTCACAACTCTGATCCTTGCTGCATTATACCTTTCCAATTCTCCATTTCTCTTTCCTGTATTATTTTCCATTTATTTTATAATTTTCCATTTCTAAGATATTATCAACCTTGGGGTATAAAAAAAACATTGTTTTACATTCAAATAATTTTGAAATGCTACAATACCCATAAATATTTGAAAAACTCTTCATTCTTAATGTGTTTTTTTAGGGGGGAAAATTGCAGTAAAAATGGTTATCTACACTAATAAAAGAGAAACATGGTAATTGGCGTACGACCACTACGCTTCCCATTGGCTAATCAGGGAGATATGCAAATTAACTGTCAGCCAAGATGGCGGCCGGCAGCCAGGCAGCTGATTCGAACAGGGAGGCTTGCTTCCTTCAGTGACAGAGGACTCCAACGTTCCCCGCCTGCCTTGCCGGCCTCTGAGCTTCAGTTGGAAACATTGTAACATTTATAGAAGATAAACAAAACCCCAGAAACCTCCTGTCAGTCAGCCGGGATCTCAGAGCTGGAGTCGCAACATTGTTTCGAATACAGAAAACAAAGGCCAGAAACCTGCTTTCAGCAGCCGAGCCTCAGAGAGAAAGCCGGCTCTCAGCTCCAGTGACAGCCATAGAAGGTAAATAAATGCCAGAATAAAAAAAAAAAAGAAAAAAAGGAGAGGTTTGGAGCTTCAGTCGCCCGCCAGCCTGAAAACGGCCCTCAGCCCCTCACCCAGAATGGCCAGGCACCCCAGTGAGGACCCCCACCCTGAAGCAACAAGATGGCGGCTAAGTTGCATACTGAAGGCAGGCAGCAGCAGGAAAGGCTGTCTGCGGTCTGGGACCTGTGACCCTGCCGGGCGGGCGGCAGTGCTTGAGGCTGTCTGCAGTCCCAGGACCCAGATCTGTGACCCTACCAGGTGGCGGGCAGTGGAGCCGCAAGGCCTCCTGGCACCGGGATCAGCGTGACAGGGGACAGCGCCCAAACCCCCTGAGTGCCCTGTGGCTCTGTGTTTGACAGGGGGCAGTGCCCCAACCCCCCAATTGGCCCTGCTCTGAGCCCCTGCTCTGTGTGTGACAGGGTAGAGCCATAACCTCTCCATCGGCCCTGCCCGGAGTGTGACAGTGGCAGCGCCCCAACCCCCTGATCGGCCCTGCTCTGTGGGTGATAGAGGGCGGCGCCCCAACCCCCCCCACAGGCCCTGCTCTGTGTGAGATGGGGTAGAGCCATAATCTCCCCATCGACCCTGCCCTGAGAGTGACAGTGGCGGTGCCCCAACCCACCTGATCGGCCCTGCTCTGTGCGTGACAGGGGGTGGCGCTGCAACTTCCCTATCGACCCTGCCTTGAGTGTGACAGGGGGCAGTGCCCCAACCCCCCAATTGGCCCTGCTCTGAGCCCGACCAGGGACTGCACCTAGGGATTGGGCCTGCCCTCTGCCACCCGGGAGCAGGCCTAAGCCAGCAGGTCGTTACCTCCTGAGGGGTCCCAGACTGTGAGAGGGCACAGGCCGGGCTGGGGGATCCCCTCTCCCCCCCGAGTGCACAAATTTTTGTGCACCGGGCCTCTAGTCAATTATAAAAAGATGAAATTGGATCCCTGACTCAGATCATATATTGCTTCAGATATGTTAAGTAGTAAATGTTGAAATACAATACTTTAAATTTGTCAGTAAAAATAAAAGTTTCTAAATATATGTTAGATATGGTGTAGAAAATACTTATTTAATAAGATACCAAAATAAGCTATTTATCAAAATAAAATTTTATAAAAAGTTTAACAGAATTTGACTCTACCAAAATTAAGAACTCTTATTTATTAAAAGGCATGTTAAAAAAGTGAAAGATACCTTACACTAGAACATGTAATTGTATTTTATTAAAAATATTTAAAGAACACCTACAAATTAATGAGAAATAATTACACATACATATACACACAAATAGGAAAAAAAAAGGATAAGAGACAGGAACAGGCATTGCAGACAGCCAATTAAAAAAAAAAGATAATTAACCTTATCTTGATTAGTGATATTCATGTCAACAACTCTATGATATTCTGTCCATTCTGTCTTATTCCTATTACATTGACAAAATTTAATTCTGCCAATAACAAAGGTTAGAGACTATGAGAATCTACAGAATCTCTTACACATTCCTAGTTGGAGAATTGACTGATTTACCATTGAAATAGTTTGCATTATTTTCTTCTGTTGATTATTCCCATATCTGTGACACAGAAAATTCATTTCTAAGTATATATAAAAGAGACACTCCTGTACCTTCACATCATAGACAGTTTCAGTAATATTATATCAACTAGAGGCCTGGTGCACAAAAATTTGTGCACTCGGGGTGGGAGTCCCTCTGCCTGGCCTGTGCCCTCTTGAAGTCTGGGACCACTCGGGGGATGACCACCTGCTGGGTTTATTTACCTTCTATAATTGAAACTTTGTAGCCTGGAGTGGAGCTCAGATCCAGCCAGGACGGGCCTTCTGCTCGCTCCAGCTCCGTGGCCATGGTCTGCTGAAAGCAGGTATCTGGGGTTTATTTACCTTCTATAATTGAAACTTTGTAGCCTGGAGTGGAGCTCAGATCCAGCCAGGACGGGCCTTCTGCTCGCTCCAGCTCCGTGGCCATGGTCTGCTGAAAGCAGGTATCTGGGGTTTATTTACCTTCTATAATTGAAACTTTGTAGCCTGGAGTGGAGCTCAGATCCAGCCAGGACGGGCCTTCTGCTCGCTCCAGCTCCGTGGCCATGGTCTGCTGAAAGCAGGTATCTGGGGTTTATTTACCTTCTATAATTGAAACTTTGTAGCCTGGAGTGGAGCTCAGATCCAGCCAGGACGGGCCTTCTGCTCGCTCCAGCTCCGTGGCCATGGTCTGCTGAAAGCAGGTATCTGGGGTTTATTTACCTTCTATAATTGAAACTTTGTAGCCTGGAGTGGAGCTCAGATCCAGCCAGGACGGGCCTTCTGCTCGCTCCAGCTCCGTGGCCATGGTCTGCTGAAAGCAGGTATCTGGGGTTTATTTACCTTCTATAATTGAAACTTTGTAGCCTGGAGTGGAGCTCAGATCCAGCCAGGACGGGCCTTCTGCTCGCTCCAGCTCCGTGGCCATGGTCTGCTGAAAGCAGGTATCTGGGGTTTATTTACCTTCTATAATTGAAACTTTGTAGCCTGGAGTGGAGCTCAGATCCAGCCAGGACGGGCCTTCTGCTCGCTCCAGCTCCGTGGCCATGGTCTGCTGAAAGCAGGTATCTGGGGTTTATTTACCTTCTATAATTGAAACTTTGTAGCCTGGAGTGGAGCTCAGATCCAGCCAGGACGGGCCTTCTGCTCGCTCCAGCTCCGTGGCCATGGTCTGCTGAAAGCAGGTATCTGGGGTTTATTTACCTTCTATAATTGAAACTTTGTTGCTTTGAGTGGAGCTCAGATCCAGGCCACAGCAGCTGGGAAGCTTGGCTTCCTCCATCACTGGGGCAACCAAGCCTCCTGCTTGCTCCAGCTCCGTGGCTGCTGGCCGCCATCTTGGTTGGGCTAATTTGCGTATACTCGCTCTGATTGGCTGGTGGGCATGGCTCAAGGCGTAGTGAAGGTACGGTCGATTTGTGTGTTTGTCTTTTATTAGTGTGGATGATATTCACAATTACTAAAGTTTAGAAACAACTCAAGTGGCCATCAATGGACCCAATATTCAAGAATAAATTGTGATCACAGGGGTGCATATATTCTTTCTGATTGGTGTTTTGGGATTCTTAGAATATATTCCTAGAAGTGGGATCACTGAGTCAAATGGAAGTTCATTTAATTTTTTTTCAGGAAACTCCATACTGTTTTTGAAAGTAGCTGCACCAGTCTGCATTTCCATAGCAGTGTGCTAGGGTTCCCTTTTCTCCACTTCCTCCCCAGCACTTGTTTGTTGATTTATTGATGATAGCCATTCTGAGATGATATCTCATTATAGCTTTTATTTGCATCTTATGGATGAGTAGTTGACATTGAGCATTTATTCATATGTGTACTGGCCATCTGTATGTCCTCTTTGCAGAAATCCTATATAATAAGAGAGAAACATGCAAATTAACTGTCCCTCTGCCACAAAGATGGCTGCACCCACAGTTGAGGCCGAGTTCCCATAACGAGCCTTAAGGAGCAATCAGCAAGGACCTGAGGCTGCACCCCCCAACACCTCCCATGGGGCTTGACAGGGGACCTCAGGCTGCACCTCCCACCCGGCAGGGATTGATGGGGACCTCAGGCCGTGCACCCTGCCCTGGTGCCAGGCCAGGGGACCTCAGGCCATGCCTCCACCTTTGTGGGGCTTAACAGGGGACCTCAAGGTGTGCCCCCTGCCCCGGTGCTGGGCCAGGGGACCTCAGGCTGCATCCCCCACCCTGGGCCAGAGGACCTGAGGCCATGCCTCCCACCCTGGCGCCAGGCCAGGGGACCTGATGCTGTGCCCCCCTGCCAGGCAAGGTTTGACAGGGGACCTCAAGGTGCGCCCCTCACCCTGGAGCTGGGCTGGAGGACCCTCAGGCCGCACTCCCTGCCCCAGCACCATAGTTGAATGTGAAGAATATGGAGAACAACTTGTTCCAACAACTGTAAGATGATGAAGGGAGATAGAATATCTCTGCAAATATGCACAGAAGATTTTCCAATACTTTGTCATGAGAGTCAACTTTGAGAAAATTGCAGAAAGGGAAGGCAGGCTTATTGCAATGAGGAAGCACAGTTTTTAGAGCAGAGTTGTTGAGGCTACTCCTCTGGAAGTAGAGTAAGCCCAGGAAGCAGAGTCACAAACAGTGACAAGCTCTGCAAACAGCAGCTGCAAATCAAAGAGCAATCTCTCTGTGTGCACGGTGTGGAAGGGCCTGGAGATTACAGATCGGTCTTTTCCGCTTCACCCACCCACACAAATAGCAAGCACTGACAGTAACATCATCTTTGAATAGGAAGGGCACAGGGAAGTTTGAGTTATTTATTTATTTGTATCCTTTGTATTCACTGAGGCAGCTTTATCATGAAGAATCCAATTTAAGAAATCTAATACATAAAAGTCTAAATAAAATTATTGATGTTGTAAGGCTGACTTTCTGTTGCTGATATTAACTAATGAAGACATTTTAATCTGATCCCTTTCAAAGTGGTAACTGCTCCAAGCATATGGACCCCATAGCATATTATAATTATATAGCTATATTTTTGAAACAGTAGGATGCAGAATCAAAATCATCCTCTCTGGGGAATGCTTGTGACATGTAACCTATGTTATGCATCACCTTCCCTGAGAGTCTGAGGAAACTAATTTCGTTCTGGAAGGAGAGACTGACTCGGATGAAATTCACATTCAGAGTGCTTCTAAAGAGAAGATAATGAAACTATCTATATGGCATCCAAGCACTTTCGGTGTCTGGAAAATAAAAGTCATTAGATATTTTTAATAAGTTGGTATGCTCCATTCTTTTTAGAAATACTAGGGTGGGAGTGGGGAAGAAAGGGAAGGATCTATTTCAGGAAAGTGATTACTTAGAATTGAATTTATTTTTACTTAAATTCAGTGTAAAATTTCCCTCAGGTTCATCCCATTTGTGGAGCAGCTAGAAAAAAGAAACAAGACTTAACTTCAAATTCATTTTTGGCTTCCATCTCTGTGCCAGTGAATTAGTAACATATTTTCTTTTAGTAGCAGAACGTGTAAGAAGAAAAACTCATTTAGTCATGATCAGGCATTTATTAGGAACTTATGTACTGTTCACTTTGTTAGTCACTTAAGGCAAAGAGACATGAATAAACTAATGTATTTGGCCTTATAGAGGTCACGGCCAAACACGATGGTCTGCTGAAAGCAGGTATCTGGGGTTTATTTACCTTCTATAATTGAAACTTTGTTGCTTTGAGTGGAGCTCAGATCCAGGCCACAGCAGCTGGGAAGCTTGGCTTCCTCCATCACTGGGGCAACCAAGCCTCCTGCTTGCTCCAGCTCCGTGGCTGCTGGCCGCCATCTTGGTTGGGCTAATTTGCGTATACTCGCTCTGATTGGCTGGTGGGCATGGCTCAAGGCGTAGTGAAGGTACGGTCGATTTGTGTGTTTGTCTTTTATTAGTGTGGATGATATTCACAATTACTAAAGTTTAGAAACAACTCAAGTGGCCATCAATGGACCCAATATTCAAGAATAAATTGTGATCACAGGGGTGCATATATTCTTTCTGATTGGTGTTTTGGGATTCTTAGAATATATTCCTAGAAGTGGGATCACTGAGTCAAATGGAAGTTCATTTTAATTTTTTTTCAGGAAACTCCATACTGTTTTTGAAAGTAGCTGCACCAGTCTGCATTTCCATAGCAGTGTGCTAGGGTTCCCTTTTCTCCACTTCCTCCCCAGCACTTGTTTGTTGATTTATTGATGATAGCCATTCTGAGATGATATCTCATTATAGCTTTTATTTGCATCTTATGGATGAGTAGTTGACATTGAGCATTTATTCATATGTGTACTGGCCATCTGTATGTCCTCTTTGCAGAAATCCTATATAATAAGAGAGAAACATGCAAATTAACTGTCCCTCTGCCACAAAGATGGCTGCACCCACAGTTGAGGCCGAGTTCCCATAACGAGCCTTAAGGAGCAATCAGCAAGGACCTGAGGCTGCACCCCCCAACACCTCCCATGGGGCTTGACAGGGGACCTCAGGCTGCACCTCCCACCCGGCAGGGATTGATGGGGACCTCAGGCCGTGCACCCTGCCCTGGTGCCAGGCCAGGGGACCTCAGGCCATGCCTCCACCTTTGTGGGGCTTAACAGGGGACCTCAAGGTGTGCCCCCTGCCCCGGTGCTGGGCCAGGGGACCTCAGGCTGCATCCCCCACCCTGGCACTGGGCCAGAGGACCTGAGGCCATGCCTCCCACCCTGGCGCCAGGCCAGGGGACCTGATGCTGTGCCCCCCTGCCAGGCAAGGTTTGACAGGGGACCTCAAGGTGCGCCCCTCACCCTGGAGCTGGGCTGGAGGACCCTCAGGCCGCACTCCCTGCCCCAGCACCATAGTTGAATGTGAAGAATATGGAGAACAACTTGTTCCAACAACTGTAAGATGATGAAGGGAGATAGAATATCTCTGCAAATATGCACAGAAGATTTTCCAATACTTTGTCATGAGAGTCAACTTTGAGAAAATTGCAGAAAAAGAAGGCAGGCTTATTGCAATGAGGAAGCACAGTTTTTAGAGCAGAGTTGTTGAGGCTACTCCTCTGGAAGTAGAGTAAGCCCAGGAAGCAGAGTCACAAACAGTGACAAGCTCTGCAAACAGCAGCTGCAAATCAAAGAGCAATCTCTCTGTGTGCACGGTGTGGAAGGGCCTGGAGATTACAGATCGGTCTTTTCCGCTTCACCCACCCACACAAATAGCAAGCACTGACAGTAACATCATCTTTGAATAGGAAGGGCACAGGGAAGTTTGAGTTATTTATTTATTTGTATCCTTTGTATTCACTGAGGCAGCTTTATCATGAAGAATCCAATTTAAGAAATCTAATACATAAAAGTCTAAATAAAATTATTGATGTTGTAAGGCTGACTCTCTGTTGCTGATATTAACTAATGAAGACATTTTAATCTGATCCCTTTCAAAGTGGTAACTGCTCCAAGCATATGGACCCCATAGCATATTATAATTATATAGCTATATTTTTGAAACAGTAGGATGCAGAATCAAAATCATCCTCTCTGGGGAATGCTTGTGACATGTAACCTATGTTATGCATCACCTTCCCTGAGAGTCTGAGGAAACTAATTTCGTTCTGGAAGGAGAGACTGACTCGGATGAAATTCACATTCAGAGTGCTTCTAAAGAGAAGATAATGAAACTATCTATATGGCATCCAAGCACTTTCGGTGTCTGGAAAATAAAAGTCATTAGATATTTTTAATAAGTTGGTATGCTCCATTCTTTTTAGAAATACTAGGGTGGGAGTGGGGAAGAAAGGGAAGGATCTATTTCAGGAAAGTGATTACTTAGAATTGAATTTATTTTTACTTAAATTCAGTGTAAAATTTCCCTCAGGTTCATCCCATTTGTGGAGCAGCTAGAAAAAAGAAACAAGACTTAACTTCAAATTCATTTTTGGCTTCCATCTCTGTGCCAGTGAATTAGTAACATATTTTCTTTTAGTAGCAGAACGTGTAAGAAGAAAAACTCATTTAGTCATGATCAGGCATTTATTAGGAACTTATGTACTGTTCACTTTGTTAGTCACTTAAGGCAAAGAGACATGAATAAACTAATGTATTTGGCCTTATAGAGGTCATGGCCAAACACGGGAAAGACTAATGTGGTTTTTTTTTTGTTGTTGTTGTTTGTTTGTTTGTTTGGTTTGTTTTTGTTTTTTTGTGTGTTTTTTTTGTGTGTGTGTGTGTTTTTTTTTTTTGTTGTTGTTGTTTGTTTGTTTGGTTGGTTTGTTTTTGTTTTTTTTTGTGTGTTTTTTTGTGTGTATATGTGTATGTGTGTGCTTGTTTTTGATTTCAGAAGAGAGGACAGGAAAGGGAGAGAGAGATAGAAACATCAATGATGAGAGTGAATCACTGATCAGTTGCCTCCTACATGCCACACACTGGGGATCGAGCCTACAACCCAGGCATGTGTCCTGACCAGGAATTGAACCCTGACCTCTTGGTTCATAGTTCAATGCTCAACCACTGAGACATGCCAGCTGGGTGGAGAGATGGATGTGTTAACAAATAAGGGTAATTTATTAAGGGATGCTGTCATGCAGAAGTGTCCTGTTTTATGGTGCCATAGTGGAAGTACCCAATGTTTTGTGTGGGTTGGGAAGATATAGGGATTGAATAAATAAAGATTCATAGAGGAGGCAATATTAGACCCCCTTTAAAGATGAATAGGACTTTTCATGGCTGAAAAGGGGAACAAGAGGAAGGGCAGAAACACTTCATGCTTTGAGAAATAGGACTCAAAGCAAAAAAAGGACATTATTCATGCTGGAGGTGTGTATTTCCTGGGGATTAAAGTTTATATCACAAGAATGAACTTTGCTAGCAAATGTATTCTTGAACCACGTGAAACTTTTTAAAATATTATATTTCTACCTCAGGGTTCTGAAAACAACCATGCTTGCTCTTTGAATAGAGAGGCACCATGGATACTGGAAAGAGTTTCAACTTTGAGGTCTGGTACATGTGAGTTGAGAATTGAGATACTACCCTAACCACTTATGAGCTAAGTTACCTTTGACATGCACCCTAGCTTTCAGCCAGAATTTCCTCCAGTGCAAAGCTATAATGAAAGTTCTACTTTGCAAGGTTTGGTTTGGAGTAAAGGAAGTATTGTACCAGACCTGAGGACACAGAACAAAGGTAAATAGACACCTAGAGTCCCTTGCTTTCCCTATCTGGTTTTTCACTTCCAAAGGCATATTGTCATCATAGTTATATGATTTCGCTTTAAAGATTTAAGGTAAGTTAGCAAAGGTAATACTTGCCAATTACCAAAATTTTTTATTTTAGTCTTAATACATGATATAAACTAGAATCATATGTAAATGGACAAAATGCAGTGGAATCTATAGGAAAGTAAAGTTGGAAATGTGAATTTGAAAGTCAGAGGCAAGATTTTTCGATTTCTCAGTCCTATCTGCAAGCTCTGTCAGCTCTAGCTACCACATGGAATCTTTTCTCAATATAGGTTATTTGTAAATGCTATTTCAAGGAATTTATGAGCAAAGTCAGGAAATGTAAATTGTCCCACATTTGCTCTATTTTACTTACATCGCTAATTATTAGTTTAAAGAGAAGCAATGAAGAATTTTGTGAAATAATTCTGTCAATCATCTTAGAAAATGTTCATGTACCCAGTTAATATTTTCACTGCTCTGAAAACTTAAAATAAATGGTACTATGGTAAGATGAAATGTATTAAAAATGAATGTTGATGGTTTCCTTTGCTGTGCAAAAGCTTTTTATTTTAATGTAGTCCCATTTGTTTCTTTTCTCTTTAGTACGGAAATGAGCTTTTGGAAAAATCTTTCTTTGTTGTTGGTGTTGTATGTGCCTCCCTTGCACTTGACTTTACATTCTCCAAGCCCGCTGTACACAGACATTCCACATATTGGTCTTCTCACAGCGCTTCTGCCACCTTCCTGCCTTCGCTGAAATGCGGTCCCTCTAGTCTGAAGGATGGTGTTTCCCAGGCAGCCTCAGCTGGTGGAAACTGCTCAGTGTCCACACAGGCATGTCTTTCCCTGGCTTCCCTTTACCACCTGTAGACATTTACCTTTTTACTCATGAAAAATGTCTGCTCTCATTTTGAAGCTAAGGTTCTTGGCTACCACTTTCTGCTCTTCTGAAGACTTTCAGGGCATCATGCTTCAACATTCACTTAAGATATCAGCATCAGCCCCACTTCAGTAAGCCCTGCTGTCGCCCTGAGGGACCCCAACATCCGAGTGTAACAAAGTAGAGGAAAATGATGGACAGCACAGCTTCTGAGTCAGACAGACTTTGGATCAAATCTCAGATGTGCTGGTTGGTTATTAGCAGAAGGACCCTGGACTAATCATTGAAGCTTAATTTCTTCTTTGTGAAATAGAAATACTCACTTACTCATCGTGAGTATTCTCCTTTTCTTTATTTTGCTTTTATTAACTGGATTTTCTAAAGGTTCGTTTTATTTTTTAATTTTACAAGTGGTTTTAGATATATTACCATGTTTAAGATACATTATCATAATATGTGTCCTTGTTTCCCAGCACAGTGTGTAGTACATGCTCAGTGTGGAAGCTGTAGCTGGAGGTTGTTGGTATTTGCATGGCCTTCCCCCTCTCAGCCACACAGCTCCTGTCTTGCAGTTCTTGCATGACATTCATTTCTTCTTTCCCACCTCACAGGACATGATACATAGACACGTGAATAAATAAGGATATGCTTCCAAAGACATGTCACTTCATACTTGCTACTGATTCTGTAATTAGGCTTTAAAATGCTGAATGAGAAATGACTGAATAAAGACCTCCATCCTCTCTGAGTGGGGTGGGGGTGAGGGTAGCAACCTGCTTAAGGGGTAACACTAAGGCCAACCCCGGTACTGCACAATGAAAGAAATAGGGTTGCTCTCTGAGGATTAGACGGCTTCTGGATGGTAGGCAGAGTTTCAAAGTTACTTTAATGAGACAGAATGGCTTTCAGGCCAGAGTAGAACTCAAGGAAAAGAAAAATGGTTTGAATAAGTCGTGAGCATGCTGTTCAGCTAGGAGTGCGGAAAAGGAGTTACCAAGGCAAGTGTGGCTCCCGATCCCTTCCTGCACCATCTGAAAGGCGCAGGCAGCGCACCTGAGAGGCCCACACGTTCACTGCACCTTCACCACATCGTGAGGAATAAGCACAGCGGGCCATGTGAGCCTAATGGTCATGAATTCAAACTTATCCTTCTAACTCCATGTCACTGAGCAGCCTTTGGAAGGATGATTTGGCTTCCCTTCCAGCCCGCTATAAACATATTCACATTTTAAGCAGTGATTAGTCTTCGCAACATACTGTCATGTTAGTGAATGATGACAAAAATAATTTTATTGGTTTTGTTTTATCTTTGACTTGCAGCTTTTCCCCCCCAGTATAATAAACATAAATAAGTTATATTTAGTTTAATGTTTGTACAAATTTAAGTAATAATGTATTAAAAATAATGTAACCAAAATTCTTTGGATCTGCAACAATATTTTTCTTTTAAAATACATTTTTTATTGTTATAGTTTTAAGAAACAATGGGACTACTTGTATGCATGCATATAAGCCCACCCAATGGACACAGGCAACAGGGGGATGAGAGCATGAGGGGGGGCATTAATGGGGGGATGAGGACACATATGTAATACCTTAACCAATAAAGAAATTAAAGATAAAAAAATGAATGTTACCGACTAGTCTTTGGAGAAAACTTGTGGCATTCAAAAAAATCTGCCTTCTGAAATATGATTATTTTTATTAGGATTTAAGAATGTCAATGGTTTTACTTATCATTTTACTTAAATAAATGACAACAGTAATTTTACAGCAGCAGCAATAATTAAATATGTATTTTGTGCTTATATTATTACATTTAATCATTATAATAATGTTATGAGGCAGCTGTCATTATCCACATTTTGCAAATAAAAGATAAGTTGTTTTTTCTTTTGTTATAAACAATATTAGTATTTAATTACAGTTGACATACAATATTATATTAGCTTCAAGTGTACAACATAGTTATTAGACATTGAACCCTGAAAAATCAGTCTAGTTATCATCTGACACCATACATAGTTATTACAATGTTATTGACTATATTTCATATGCTATAATTCACATTCTATGACTGTTTTTATATCTGGCAATTTGGACATCTTAATCCCTTCCCCCTTTTTTACCCTTTCCCTTTTAGCAACCATTTCTGATATCACACAGGCAATAAGTGGTAGAGCCAGATTTAGAATGCAGGATTGTTTGATTCCTGCCCAGAGGATGTCTCCAATGCTACTTCAACATTTTACTCTTCCTGTATTATCATTAGAATGAAAGGAAATAATGTTCCTAAAGTCTTCCTTTCTAGTACTCAATATTCTGAAATATTTCTAAAGTTCTCTGAAATTTCATAATAGTGGCTCTATTGTCATTTTGACTGCAAGTTTCCAAGACACTAAATTTCTGTTCCTTCTCCTGGTCATAGACTTTTCTATTACTGTATTACTAGAGGCCCAGTGCACAAAAATCATGCACTGGTAGGGTCCCTAGTGGCTGCCAGCTGCCAGCCGGGTACTCCCTCCCTTCCCCCTGCCATCTGCCAAGGCCGCTGGCCCGGGCCTCCCTCCCTTACCTAGGCTGGCCCACCCCCTGGTCGAATTCCTGGAAGAGCTCCAGTTGAGGGGACAATTTGCAAACTATACTTTTTCTATATAGGATCACTGCTCCTATGGTTGGCCAGAAAAGTGGAGGGTGTGACCTTATTTAGCCAGTGGTGACACCAATACTGGTCTTGTGTAATTGTGTTCTTACGTGAAATTCAACTCTTTCATTAGATCTTTGCTTCAGTATGTTTCTTTTTCTCTGGGAAGCAGCTCAGGTTCATTAGAAGACTATCCAGATAATTTGAGAGACTCCATACCATTTCACTCTGAAAAACATTCCATCTTATGGGTCATTAATCCTGGATTAAATTCATTCACACTGGTTCTCATTCAGTAGAGTAAATTTCCTCTCTGTGTATTCTCCTTACTGCCTGGACACTTTAAAGAACAAGTTTTTATAAACAAGGTGTTTTTAAATTTGGGTCCTCTAGGCTGACTATTAGTCATAATATGTCCTTTTTCTGCATGTTTATTGTGGTTGAGAATCTTAAGAGTTTTAAGCCAATCTCACATATTTCTGAATATTTTTATGTTCTTTGAATAGAAATCTTCTCATAAAAATTATACTACATTCTCTCCTCAGGATGTCTAACAGAAAGATTGGGCCTTGGATCATCTTATCCACTAAAGATGAAATATAATAATATATATTTTAGTTTTATAGAATTGATAGTCACCTTAAAGTTACTTTAATCTAATTGTCATTTTTTAAATAAATGAGGCAACTGACTCCAAGATCATTTAAGGGAATAATTCAAAATGATATAGGCAATTAGTATAAAAAATTGACAATTACCTCTAGCCTTGTTTTCTTCTGAAACTTAAAGAATGATGGCTTTCTAAGAAACACCATATATTGTGGACAACATTTGTGGACCATACTCAACATCACTCAAGTCATCATGTATTTAATCCTTAAAATTTGATTGAAAAACAAAATTCACCAAGGCATGCTTTACACACTACCATTTGGAACAGTTTTAATCTAAGTTCTACAATTCTACTATAAGGACAGTAAAATAGCTTTACATGCAGATAAAATGAGCAGTGTTAATGGATCTATGCAAATAGACAAGATGAAATTAATGATGGATTGATGCTTGGAACAAGGTGTTTTGCACTTTTTCTGTTTTATTATTAGAGAGTTTGAAGTTAGAAAAGACCGGTTCAGCAAAGGCTTTATTCACTAAGGTCAGACAGCTTGGAGTTCCCCATCCCAGCATTTCACCTGTTTCCTGTTGTACTATTGCAGACATTTGCCTTCTGACAGTTGAATGTTTTATACCCATTATATATTATGATTTACAATTTTAAAAAATCACTACTTGCAGTTAAACATAAACTCCCAACACATGGGGAGATGGTTATCATGAATAAAATGGGACAATGTGGCCTTTGAAATATATATTTGTACTTACCAATGTATAAAGGGCAGGAAAAAGAAAAGAAATTGAATTATGCTATTCTTTAACAATTAAATCACAAATATTATTAATTTTTCTATAAATCATGTAATGCAGACAATAATTACTTGGAATAGAAGAGATACTAACTGTGAAAGGTAGCTTATTTAATTTAATTTTTTTGGCATGGGAAAACAAACATAACATACATAAATTATTGAAGATTTTAAAACTATCTTTAAGTTCCATTTTGGGTAGAATATTTTACAAGACCTAGCAATAATTTTTATTTGTCTCTGATGACCTGTAAAACTTACCTGCATATGAAAGCCAAAGGTACTTTTTTAGCTTAGCTGGATGTTTCTGATGGTAGTAAATTTAATATGACTGATTTTCTGCTCCAGTTTCTTTATATATTTGTTCTATAAGCAGAAAATATAGAAAACTAACTTAAAGGTGATTCTATTTTGGAACTGTCTTTTAAGTCACATATTAAATTTTATTTAATTTTAAGTAGTACTCTCAAACTGTATCATTCATATGTCTCAGTTATTTGATAAACCAAAATCTATTAACTAAATTGAGTTTATTTTCAGACAATGCCATTTCAAATCTCATACATAAATGCAGTTCTCAAAAAATGTATCACAGGAAAGCAATTTATTCTTACTCTATCTGATTTATTTCATGTAACTTTTTTTATTTGGAAAATCAATTAATATGAAAGTGTGTAAGTGTGTGTTCATGCATTCCATTTAGATATATTGCTGCACACAAATTGGCATGAAGGCATAAATACATCCTATATAATAAAGAGCTAATATGCTAATCAGACCAAAGAGCAGAACGACCATCCGGACGACCTTCCGGATGAAGCCAGGGCTTGCGAGGGCTGACTGAGGCAGCCGGGACTGCAAGGACCAAGCCCTTTGCCAGAATTTTGTGCATTGGGCCTCTAGTCCTATCTAATAATAGACAAACATTGTAATTGACCGTACCTTTGCTATGCCTCCCATTGGGTAATCAGCAAGATATGCAAATTAACCGCCAACAAAGATGGCGGTTAATTTGCATACGTAGGCGTGAAGTGGTGGAGCAAAGACTGAAGGCGGCTCCAGCCGGAGCAGCGCAGGCTGGAAGGTGGCTCCAGCCAGAGCAGTGTGGTCCTGGGTCCCGGGTGCCGGAGGAAAACCAGTGCCGGCAGCCAGTGGGAGGGAAGGTGTCTTGCACGAATCTTTTCGTGCAACAGGCCTCTAGTGTTTATATAATAAGCATAATTGAAACTTAGTAGATGTAATATTATTTACTTTGAAAACAACAAATGCAATAAATATTTAATGGATAGACGTGTGAATGTAATGCAAGTACTAGTCTATCAATTGATACATTTTTCTATTGATTCATTTCTTCTCAAATATGGTAATATAAATTGGACTCAATTCAAATTACTATATATTTTTTCAACATTTATTATTTTGCAAAAACACTTTTAAACACACATTAATTCTTTAAACATGTAATTCCACACAGATACAAATTTGGATACAGTTATACAGTCACTATCTATTTAGAACCTTCTATGTGTCGGTCCCTATGTTTAGTATTGGGAAGAGTATAAGAACAAGGAAAATATGATTCTTCGTCTTATGGGATGTATAATCTAGGAAATCCCTGTTTTTTGAAAAGCTTCATTTGATAAGGAAAGATGCAGAACAGGAATTTGACAGATTAGACAATATTAGATGAATATTTAGTTAGGAAATAATATATTTATTATCCATTAACTCTTATCATAATTTAATTTTTGAGTCCTGGTAAATATGGATGTGGCATGACTTCATGCCACATAAATTGCATTAGTTATGATGAAAAGCTTTTTTTCCCTTTCAGTTTGGCCAATTGCAGACAGATGTAACATGTAACAAACCATTGACTACCTATTTGGACAAGATGTATTTAAATTTTTTAATATATTTCAACTGAAATGTTATTGGTCATTCAACTGAAAAGCAATTGGAATCTTAGAATTTTAAGGTTGGATTAACAGATTTAAGCCACTGATGTCTTTCTTTCTAAGACCTCAGAAAGTTACAAGCTTATTAATAAAATATATTTTGAGTATTGGTATTATTTATGCTGTACATGGTGTATATACAATATGTCCTATACATTATCTATTTATATATCATATGTTATCATATATATAGTAGAACAACTGAGAATCAAGTATTTTATTATACAAATATTGTTGGAAATTAATTTAATAATTTAATTTAAACTTACTTTAAGTCCATTAGGCCAATACTTTTCAAGCATAAATCATCTTTTTAAAATGCATATTCCTGACTAAACTCCACCAAATTTTTGTCCAGTAGGTTTAGAGGTCTGCTCTTAATTTGCATTTCTAACTCTCAGACAACACATGCATAGACGATGGTTTAAGGAACATAACACTAGATTTAAAAGTCTCTACTAGATTATAATCTATTGGGGGCTTTGTATCTTGGCATTTTTCTTTCCTAAACTGTGTGTTTTATCAAAAAGCATTTGGGATACAGAAATATTTACATCAAGATTATGTATGAAAAAAAAATATTGTATATATAGCTACAACGCCAAATCTAAGAGATCATAGAGTAATGAAACGTGTCTCATAAAAAAAATAAAAATAAAAATACAGGCATCACCAAAGACATTGCATGATGGTTTTACTTCAACTTAAATTTGTATTCCCGTATTATTTGCCATAGTGTTTTAAAAGAAAGTTTTTCTTACATTTAGAGTTACATCTACTTGAAAAATGTTAGATATTACTCAAGAAGTAGCGAGAAATTATACAATGTAAAAATCAGTCTTAGCTTGGACTTGTGAAACAAATGTCTCTTGCAAAATATGAACTTAGATTTTGAATTTTTCAAACATTCATCAGAATATTCTTGTAAAGTGAGGTGAGAAACTGGAGAAACACAGCCCTTCTTGGTATTTTGAAAGAGAGCAGGAAATATTTTGCCAAATATTCTGGGAGGAAAAAAATAAAAAAAGATTTCCATGAACTAATTTGAAGAAGACTAAGTACTTAAAAACTAGTGCAAAAATAAAGTTTTTGCATGAAATTATAAGTGTTTATATAATTCTTGACACAGAAAAACAAATAAACAGGAAAACTGTTATTTCTCAGAGTAAAGTTTTATCAGAAGATAGTCAATTATTTTTTAGACTGCCAATACAAAGGGCTGATTGATTTTTAGTGAGAAGTGAATTTTTGTAACAGAAGTCATTGAATATGCTTTATAGCTAGTTGTAAATGAATTTGTAGAAAATGCATACAGTTCTCAATTGAAAGCAGAGTTTAGATATTGGTAGCTATTCTGATATAAAAATATTTTAAAAGTTGTTCAGATATTATTTTGAATTTTGTTTTGAAGGATTCTACATTACAATTATAAACAGGATTCCAGGATCCAGAGTGAACAAATGCAGTTAAAAACACATTGCATAGAACACTATGGTAATAAGGTTTATTTCTTTGGATATGCTGTGATTTATGAATCACCATGAATTTGTGGCTATTTTGCCCTTTCCTTTTCTAACTGCCCAAAAGAGTAACCATGGTTTCTGAAGGTAGAAATTCCTTTTAGTAATACACATTTTTACTGTTCTGTTTAATATGCATTGTCCTTTTCATTTAAAAGAGAGACTAAAACAAAATACTTTATTAATAGCCAGATCTTGTTATTCTCTTTTCTTACTGATGACTTACCTAGTTTTTTATATAATATATATGAAGATTTAAAAAATAAAACTATATTGTAAAACAGAGTTTCATTTAATAGATGTCTAAGTGTTTCCATTTTCTAATATTTCTGACAACCAATGTAAAAAGACTATAAAACTGAAGTGATTTTGAGCCTCTAAAATCTGTTTAATGAAACATTTTTAATAAAAAACAAACCACTAATATTTTTGAATGATATTGGAGTCCTTTTATTTTTAAAATGGGACAGTTATTGGAGCAGTATGGAAAGGTAAATGGAAAAGTAGGGTATCAGATATATCAAATGTATCTGTATTATCACAGTCTAGATTTGATGCAGAGAAAGCCATTCAGGAAGCCATGGAAAATTATGTTAGTCATATGCCATGCAGGAGTGTGTCTAAACAAGATCTGACTACCTAGAGGCCTTATACTTGATTGCAGGTTGAGCTGTTTTCATTCCCCATAATCCTCTATCCTATATAATAAAAGGTTAATATGCAAATCGACCGAGCAGTGGAACAACTGGTCACTATGACGCACACTGACCACCAGGGGGCAGACACTCAATGCAGGAGCTGCCCCCTGGTGGTCAGTGTGCTCCCACAGGGGAAGGGCCACTCAGCCAGAAGTCGGGCTCATGGCTGGCGAGCACAGTGGCGGTGGTGAGAGCCTCTCCTGCTTCCGTGGCAGCACTAAGGATGTCCGACTGCCAGGGGGCCTATGCTGTCAGTTGGACATCCCCCGAGGGCTCCTGGACTGTGAGAGGGCACAGGCTGGGCTGAGAGACCCCCCACCCTGAGTGCATGAATTTCATGCACCGGGCCTCTAGTTAGTTTATAATCTCCCAGCATCAGGAAATTTTCTTGCTATAAATCCACTGAATCATTTCAACAACCTCTGGGTAAAAGCTACATATTTCATATAAAAATGGTCCAACAGGCTTGTACCATTTATGTATTGCTACCCATAGTCAAATAAAATGTTATTGTTATGATATCAAAATAATGTTTTGTGATGAACCATGATACACTTTCTTCAATTTTGGGAAAGGGAAAATGGAAGAATGAACAAACAAGTTAAGTTATAACAAATATTCAGTTGCTACTTTCAAATTACTCACGCTCCAAAAAAACCTCAGACATTTTGTGGGTAGAGACAATTACTTGTAGAGCAAAGAAAAGAAAGGGTGTCAATTTAACATAAAAATGCCATCTCTTTTTTCATTTAACTACTAGAATGAATTCTAGAATTATTTACTAAGTTCACTAGTCATTATTTCTCTTATTTTTCTCCCTCACTGTCTCTCAACTCCTGCTGTTCATGGACACATTCATCAGACTTGTGGATGGCCAATGTCCAGATGTTATATTATAATTATGTGTTGATAAGCTCAAAGTATTAGTCAAAATTATTTGCAGAGTTATAACTTCTTTATTACATTATTTTTTTGGAGATGATTTAAGAAAGAGACAGGTTTTATACTGATTTTTGTTTTCTTCCATCATTTCCTTCTTTTGTACAAACCTCAACATTTAGCCAGACTTCCATGTTTATGAATACAGGAATACTCAAAGATTTATAAAATTATCCATTCCTTGAGAAGTGGCATAATTTTATATATGGATGAAATGCTTTACTAAGACTATGTCATGAACTATGTGATTATTTCAATAAACTATTAAAAATTACATGATAAATTTTTATACCTAAGGAATTACATTTTATTTACAATTTTTTTATCAGGACTTGTCAAACCAATTATTGTTTTTAGTGACTAGTTTATGTGTTTGACTTTATTTTGTTTTGCTTTATTTAAAAAAATGTTGCTATAATTTTATGGTTAGTCATCTTTGTAATTAATGAGAAATTACATATAATTTCAACTTCACTAATATTCATAGAACAAAAATTGAAATACATTATAACAGAACAATAATATACCAGTCACTAAGTGGGCAACATTATTAATTTAAAAATAAAACACTGTAAAACCAGGTACATTATAATATTTATGATAAAGTTGTAGGAATTGCATGTATTAATTTCACTCTTTGTTTTAAATGTGGGAAAACATTGCCAAATTTTAGCAGATATTTGCAGTATTTTACATCTTACAGTTTTAGAGTAGAAAGTTCAGCAAGAATAGGAAAATATAGATAGTGTTTAAATGTAAAATGATCTATTTTTATGTTGACTTATTAATAAGCCTCTTGGTTTTAATCATATCCATTATTTAATGAAGTCTCAAATTTTTTTTGTTATTTTTGAATAGCAACCACATGTAAGAATTGTATTTACTCCCAAAGGTAATCCTTTTCAACTAAGAAGATCATTGGGGAATTAGGATCTGAACTCCTATTAGACTAAACACTTTATCTATTTTTGCAGTCTGTTTTATTTGTTGTGATCATCGTGGCTGCTCAGATAGCATGTCTCCATTTTTATGCTTTGCTTAGACATCTATGTGTCACCTTCTCCAGAGACTGTCAGTGGCTGAGCAATCAGAAAAAGAGGAATAAAATTTTTCAGACCATTCTGATACAGTATTAGTGACAGTGAAAGATTATGTTTGAATTTAGTGATATAAATTCAAAGTAAGCAACAGAAGGCAGAAGAAGCTGCATTAGCTAGTGCTTATCTAGCCTAAGATTTACACACATGGGTGGTCATGCTGAATGTTAATATCGGAAAATCCAAAAACTGGTAGAAGGACACAGGAAATGCTTAAGCTGGTCCCTTTAGATAAGGAAAAGAATGAGGAAAGCAAGGTAGAAGATTTGCTGTCTCCAAGTAAGAGGATTTTTCTCCCCCACCTAGTTTATTTCTGTCAATATTTTCATGAAATTTGAAAACAATAATTTAATATTTCCCAAAACCTGTTGATTTCATGAGTCACATTCCAGTATTGTAAAGGAAAATGGTAAATCTCTTATCATCAGTCCTCATTTTGAAAACTCAGGAAACTATCCATGTCTTAATATATTTGTCACCAGAAGGTATTTTTTTTTTAAATCATTTAATTTAAAAACAAACACAATCAAAATGGCAGTGGAGCTTCCATAAGTGGAAGCTATAATGACACTCTCCCAAGACAAAATTGAAATTACAACTAAAATACAGAAAAATCATTCTAAAGAATCAACTGAATACTGACTGGAGAGAACCCTGATAACCAAGGATGGGAAAGTGAAGACCGCATAGAGACTGGTAGAAAGTGGGGAGGTGGGAGAGGACTAGCCAGGCTCCCACAGACAGCAGCTGAGGTTTAGGAGGAATATCTCAGTTGTGATAGAGACTAAAAACATAATATAAAAGATCAATGAAATCAAGAGCTGGTTCTTTGAACAGATAAATAAGATTGATGAACATTTAGCCATAATCATCAAGAAACAGAGAGAGAACACCCAAATAAATAAAATCAGAAGTGAAAGTGGTAAACTACCAACTGACACCACGGACATACAAAGGATTGTAAAAAAATAATGTGAACAACTATATCTTAACAAGCTGGGCAATTGGATGAAATAAACAAATTCCTAGAAAGATACAATCTTCAAAACTGGATCAGGAAGAATCAGAAAACCTGAATAGGCAAATAACAACTGATGAAATTTAAGAAGTAACTAAAAAACTTCTTAACAAGCAAAAGCCCTGGTCTGGTCAGTTTCACAGGGAAGTTTTACCAAATATTAAAAGAAGAACTAAAACCTAACCTTCTCAAACTATTCCAAAAAATCCAAGAGGAAGTAATACTTCCAAGATCTTTTTATGAGGCCAGCATTATCCTAATTCCAAAACCAGATAAAAATACTACAAAGAAAGAGAGTTGTAGGCCAATATCCCTGATGAAAATAGTACTAAAATTCTCAACAAAATATTAGCAAATTGGATCTATGCAATATATTAAAAAGATCATGCAACAAGACCAAGTGAAATTTATTCCAGGGATGCAAGGTCTGCACAATATTCTCAAATCAATAAACGTGATACATCACATAAACAAACTGAAAGACAAAAATCACATGATCACATCAATAGACACAGAAAAAGCATTTAACAAAATCCAACACCCATTTTGGGCAAAAGCTCTCAGCAAAGTGCAAATAGAGGGCTTGTACCTCAACATAATAAAGGCCAAAATACGACAAACCTACAGCCAACATCATTATGGGCAAAAACTAAAACCATTCCTCCTAAGAAGAGGAAAATGACAGGGATGTCTGCTTTCACCACTCTTATTCAACATAGTACTGGAAGTCTTAGCCACAGCAATCAGACAAGAAAATATAAAGGGCATCCAAATTGGAAAGAAGGAAATAAAACTGTCATTATCCGCAGATGACATGATATTGTACATAGAAAATGCTAAAGACTTCACCAAAAAACGATTAGGTTTAATAAAGGAATTTGGTAATGTAGCAGGATACAAAATTAACACCCAGAGATTAATGGCACTTTTGTACACCAATAATGAATTCTCAGAAAGAGAAACTGGAAAAAAAAATCCCATTTACCATTGCAACAAAAAAAAAAATTAAAATACTTAGGAATAAACTTAAGGAAGTAAAAGACTTGTATTCAGAAAACTATAGGGTCATTAAAAAAGAGATAGAGGAAGATATAAACAAGTAGAAGAATATATCATGTTAATGGACTGGTAGGATCAACATCATCAAAATGTTCATATTGCCCAAAGCAATCAATAGATTCAATGCAATCCATATTAAAATACCACTGGCATATTTCACAAATCTAGAACAAATATTCCAAAAATTTATATGGAACTAACAAATACCACAAATAGCTCCTGCAATCTTGAGAAAGAAGAACAAAGTAGGAGGGGTCACAATAACAGATATCAAGTTATACTACAAAGCCACCGTATTCATAACTGCCTGGTACTGGCACAAGAGCAGGGATATGGACCAATGAAACAGAACAGAGAACCCAGAAATCAACCCAAGCCATTATGCTCAATTAATATTTGACAAAGGAGGCAAGAGCATACAATGGAGTCAAGACAGTCTCTTCAAGAAATGGTGTTGGGAAAATTGGACAAATACATGCAAAAAAATAAAAATAGACCACCTACTTACACCATACACAAGAATAAACTCAAAATGCACACAAAAGATTTAAATATGTCATGAAACCATAAAAATCCTAGAAGAAACTATTGGCAACAAAATCTCAGACATTTCTGGTAGTAATATATGTACTGATACATCTCTTGGGGTAAGGGAAATTAAGGAGAAAATAAAAAATGGGACTATATCAAAATAAAAAGCATCTGCACAGCAAAAGAAACCATCAACAAAATGCAAAGGGAGCCCACTGTATGTGTGAACATGTTTGGTAATGATACCTCTGATATAGGGGTAATATCCAAATTATATAAGGAACTCATACAACTTAACAAAAGGAAGACAATCCAATTTAAAAAATGGGCAAAGGACCCACATAGACACTTATCTGAAGAGGACATACAGATGGTCAAAAGACATGAAAAACATGCTCAAAGTCTCTGATCATCAGGGAGATGAAAATTAAAACAACAAGGAGGTATCACCTCACACCTGACAGAATGGCTACCAGCAACAAATCAACAAATGACAAGTGCTGGTGATGTGGAGAAAAGGGAACCCTAGTACACTGCTGGTGGGAATGCATACTGGTGCAGACACTATGGAAAACAGAATGGAGTTTCCTCAAAATATTAAATATGGAAATGTCATTTGACCCAGTGATATCAAATATATCCTAGAAATATATCCTAAAAAAACTGAAACACCAATCTGAAAGAATGTATGCACCCCTATATTCATAGCAGCACAATTTACAATACCTGAGATGTGGAAAGAGCCCAAGTGCTCATCAATAGATGAGTGGATAAGAAAGCTGTGTTACACTTACACCTGGAATACTATGCAGCAATAAAAAAAAGAAGGATCTCTTACCCTTTGAGACAGCATGGAGGGACTTGGAGAGTATTATGTTAAGCAAAATAAGCAAGTCAGAGAAAGACACGTATCACATGATCTCACTCATATGTGGAATCTAATGAACAAAATAAACTGATGATCAAAATAGATCCAGAGGCATAGTAGCATGGAACAGACTGTAGAATTTCAGTGGGAAGATGGAGGAGGGTTGGTGGGTGGAAGCGAGAAACCAAAGAACTTATATGTATGTATCCATAACCCATTAACACAGACAATGGGTTGGGGTAAAGGCCTGGGGCAGGTGCAGGGGTGGGCTAGAAGAGGTTAATGGGGGGAAAAGGGGATAGATGTAATATTTTTAACAATAAAGATTTAAAGTAAAATAAACAGAAACAAAATTCTCTTTTTTGTTTTTCTAATGATGGTTGGAAATGCTTGCCTAGAAATAGTGTATGATTATAACTATACACTCCTTGGTTCCACCTTTACAACCCTACCCATTTTTGTTGTGTTGATTTACACATGCTCTTGTGATTATTTTCTTACCCTTTTCAATGACCATTTTGACAATTTTATTCAAACTGATAATGTTCAATAAATATGTATTATGATCATTATGATAAAATTAATAATTCTATATAATTAAATAAATATCTGAACCAACCCAATGAAAAATAACATTTATTTTATAGTAAACAGAAACATTTTAATCCTATAGTATCTTTAAAAGTTGCTTTGAGGACACATCTTTGCTACATTTTTTCTCTTATTTTGAGCAATGAAAATATGTATGCAGTTTCAACCATGATTATTTTCAATTTCAACTTAATAATCTGTGCATTAAAAATGTATAAGCTATATCTTTCCCTTGAGGGAGTGATTATAGATTAGGTTTTGTTTTCTGTAGCACCTTAAGTTCCTCAAGAAAATACTGTTACTAGATTTTCTTCCAATTTATGGACTCCTAAACCTGCAGGGTGGGAAGCCAGCTGCCTTATTCCTCATATGCTGCTGTTTGCCATCTCCCTCATGCTGTGCAATTCTGTCATATTGTGCTGAGAGGAAGTGAAAAGAATCAGCCCAACAATGTGCCCACCTGTCCGGCCGCTGGAGGAAGAAGGCAGCCTTCCCTCCTCCAACTCCCAATCTCTATCCTCCATCATGTCTGTACTTATTAGTAAGGAGGCTGGGGCATTCTCCAATTGTCAGAAGGAGAGAGATTAGAAGAAAATAGAGAAGGAAAAACATGGGTATAAAAGACAACACATGTCAAAGCAGAAAGGTAAAGGTATGAAAAGGAGAAATAAATAAAACCACCACTTAACAAATAAGAGTCATTTTCTAATTTTCTGCATGTTACTCATCATCTGTCTCTCTCTTTTTGACACATTTTCAGTTTAGCTCTTGCTGAATTCTTAGTGTGCACTTAAACATGATGAATTTTGAACTGTATAAAGTTCAATCCATTTAGACTATTATTTATGTTTCTTTATAATGTGCTCCTAAATTTATTAGGTATCATTTCTTATGCAGAATTCTCCACCTGCCTTTTTTTAAATTTCTGTCTTTGCAAATACAAAGTTTGAGTTTCAAAGGCCCAAGAAAAAGACTTTTCTAACACTGAGTTTTCCTTAATTCTTAAAATTTTCTTAATATATTTTATGCCCTTCCCAGACTCAATGGCGGGAGAGAGAGAGAGAAAAGAGAGAAGCAGGGAATAGTTTTAACTTTCCTGAATATTTATAGGACATTTACACTTTCTGAAATTGAACTGTTGAATTACCATTATTGACTTATCTTTATATTAGAATCTAAATCATTTAAGATGATGATCAAGTCTGATTAATCTTTATATTACCCAATGACCTTCACTGTATTTCTCATAGTAAATGTCTATTCAATGTATAATTCCATAGCATAGTTTTGAATAATAATAAGCTAGTATTTATTACTTAAGTATCTTATTTTAATAAACATTAAATATTTTTATTCTCTCAATATTTATTTTGAATTTTTATGATAAATTCTCCACTTGTCTGAAGAGGATGAATAGAAAATACTATAGTTCCCCCATATATATAATTTCCTCCTTTTCTCACAAACTTGAGAATCATTGTGATCAATGGTACCAAGGGTGTGCTGGGTGGAGTAAAAGTGTAAAATATTTATAAAAGATTATGAAAGCTAAATTTGGGATATTCAATCTAAATTTACTATTATACTTAAGAATTAATGGGAGTATTGAAATTATGATTATCAAAGGCGATCTAATAACCATGGTACTATATTTAGCATAGCAATTTGTCCTTCAAATTTTCCATCACTAGTAGGGGAAGATGAGAAAAAGATATGACAACCTCACTTCAAGATACTAAGTAGTGACATTGAATGAGAATAATATGCCTGTAGACTATAAGATCAAGTATTTTATGAGGTTCTAAAGATTTTTAAAGTTGACTATGTACTAAGTAGTGAGATCTGAATAAAACTCCAACCAATTCTAATAAAACTAATGCATTTGCCACATATAGTTTCTGTTAAATTTAATAAGGTGCACTAGATTTTACTAGGATTTGTAACTATCCTCTAGTTCTGTCTTTTCATGGTGTGGTATCTACTGTTGCTGATATTTACCTACTTCTTTCTGACTAAAAGGACAATGGAACTTGTTCTAGAGTTTGTTAGGTGTTAGAAATGATCTCTAGAAAATTAACTCCTTTATTGTGCAAATGATTAGTTTAGGAATGGTCATATGACCAGTTCTAGCAAATATATATCAGTGGAAGTTTTACCAGTAGAGAGAACTTCCGAAAAATACTTTATTGTTAGTTATTACTAGCAAATAAAAGAAAGTTTGGTTCGAAGTTTTAGCTGTTGACACAAATTGAACTAGGAGGCAAATTTACATCCATCAGATTCAGCTAATGGACCAACATTTAAAGTGCAGGCTATTTTGAAAGCTTGCAACATATCAGATGTTGCTGTATGTGATGGATGTAATTAATGACTGACAGCAATGGCTGACAGTGAGTGGAACTTGTGAAGTGTTAGTTATAGCAGGTGTTTTCTACATATTGCTAAAAACCCAGGGTTTTATTAACATGTTACATGTCCAGCAATGAATTACGATACTTGAAGGTCTAAACACACTGATTTAGAAGTACATATGTTGCAATTCCAAGGGGGTGGTGGGGGTTTCAATAGCATATACAGACTAAATACTTGCCTCTGATAGAAGGTAAATATAAAATCATATTAGCACCAGTGTAGAATGTTCAGCATCAGAAGATCCATTTTATTGAAAAAGAGAGGGAGTGCTATGAAACGCTCTCATCACCTCTTTCCCATACTTCTTTCTTGGTTTGGGGCATTTTAATGCTTCTTAGAGATGCTGAAAGCCATCTTGTTACCACAAGAAAGTAGATCAAGAGCTCCACAGATTAATATACACCAATAATGAACTCTCAGAAAGAGAAACTAAAACAACAACAACAACAACAACAAAAACAAACAAACAAACAAACCCATTTACCATTGCAAAAAAAAATTAAGATACTTAGGAATAAACCTGAGGAGGTAAAAGACCTGTACTCAGAAAACAACAGGACGTTGAAAAAAGAGATAGAGAAAGATTTAAACAAGTGGAAGAATATACCATTTTATGTATTGGTAGAATCAACATCATTAAAATGTTCATACTACTCAAAGCAATCTATAGATTCAGTACAATCCCCATTAAAATACCAATGGCAAATTTCATAGACCTAGAACAAACTATCCAAAATTTCATATGAAATCAAAAAAGGCCCCAAATAGCTGCAGCAATCTTAAGAAAGAAGAATGAAGTTGGAGGAATAACAATACCAGATATCAAGCTATATTACAAAGCCAATGTACTCAAAACTCCTGATAATGGAAAAAGAGGAGACATAGAGACCAATGGAACAGAACAGAGAATCCAGAAATTGACCCAAACCACTATGCTCAATTAATATTTGACAAAGGAGGCAAGAGCATACAATGGAGTCGAGGCAGTCTTTTCAATAAATGATGTGGGAAAATTGGACAAATACGTCCAAAAATAAATAAATAAATAAACTGGACCACTAACTTACATCTTATTCAAATATAAACTCAAAATGGATAAAAGACTTAAATTTAAGACATTCTATATAATAAAAGGCTAATATGCAAATCAACCAAATGGCGGAAGAACTGGTCACTATGCTGCGCATTGACCACCAGGGGGCAGACGCTCAACTTAGAAGCTGGCCCCTGGTGGTGACTGTGCTCCCACAGGGAAATCGCCACTCAGCCAGAAGCCAGAGTCATGGCTGGCGAGCGTAGCAGAGGTGGTAGAAGCCTCTCCCGCCTCTGCGGCAGTGCTAAGGATGCAACAGTACTTATGCCCATGGGGAGCAGGCCTAAGCAGTCAGTTGGACATCCCCCAAGGGCTCCCAGACTGCGAGAGGGTGCAGGCGGGGCTGAGGGACCTCCCTTAGTGCATAAATTTTGTGCACTAGGCCTCTAGTGAAACTATAAAAATCTTAGAAGGAACCATATGCAGCAAAATCTCAGACATCTCTTGTAGCAATATGTTTACAGATACATCTCCTAGGACAATCATGCACTGCTGGTGGGAATGCAGACTGGTGCAGCCTCTTTGAAAAACAGGATGGAGTTTCCTCAAAAAACTAAAAATGGAACTCCCATTTGACCCAGTGATTCCACTTCTGGGAATATATCCCAAGAAATCAGAAACACCGATCAGAAAGAATATATGCACCCCTATGTTCATAGCAGCACAATTTATAATAGCTAAGATTTGGAAACAGCCTAAGTGCCTATCAGCAGATGAGTGGATTAAAAAACTGTGGTACATCTACACAATGAAATACTATGCTGCTGTATAAAAGAAAGAACTCTTACCATTTGCAATAGCCTGGATGTACCTGGAGAGCATTATGCTAAGCAAAATAAGCCAGTCAGAGAAGGATACATATCACATGATCTCTCTCATTTGTGGAATATAATGAACAACATAAACTTATGAACAAAAATAGATCCAGAGACAGAAGCACCAAACAGACTGTCAAACCTCAGCGGGAAGGCAGGGGAGGGTGGGCAGGTAGGAAGAGATAAACCAAGGAACTTGTATGCATATATGTATAACCCAGGAACACAAACAATAGGGTGGTGAAGGCCTGGGGTGGGGGGCAGGGGCAGGCTGGAAGAGATCAATTGGGGGAAAAGGGGACATATGTAATACATGTAACAATAAATAGTAAAAAATTAATTAATTATTAATGAATTATTTAAAAAAAAAAAAAGAGCTCCATGGAGATGCTGACCCAGATCCCTGTCATTATTGAGCCACTGTGAACAAGCTCAGGAACTTCAAACCTACATGTATATTTATTATGTTGAAATAACAAATCTTTCATAGATAAAAAATGTGCATTCTGTTATTTGAATCAAGACACAATTGACATTAATAATAATTTTAATATTGGCTACATTGTCATATAAATGATTACTGCTCTAAAATGTACTCACTACTACTTAAGGTATTTGCAAGTCTCCTGGCAATAGGGAGATTTATTTTTAGAAATAATTTCTACTATAGTACAAACAAGAATAAAAAAGAAAGCTCATTGATAAATATGCCAGGGAACGGCACTCATCCAAGTACAGCAACCTTACACTGACACTGGACCTTTACTGCCATTTTTAGTAGAACTTCAAACTCAGTAGGCATGTGGTCTTCTTTTAAGTTATTAAGTAATTTGTTACTGCATGAAGAGCTCTAGTTTTTCAAATGTTCCTATCATTGTCTCACATGGCCTGGCCATTGCCCTAGAGCCACATTTGACTTTTATATTACAGAATTACTTGTGCTGCCAATATTGATGACTGAAGACTGAAGAGGCCTGAGTCACAAATGTCTTGTAAGACTTTTAATTTAAGTGAATAATTTAACATCACAGCAAAGATTAAAGCCTATTGTTACAGAATAGAATTATCATTAAAGATTCAAGCCATTTGTTTCAGATTGTTTTAAGTTTGCCATAACAAAATTAAAGGGAGTGGGGGACATGGAAGAAAGGAAGCCAAAAACAATAAAATGGACTTAAAATGATACATGGGAAAAGACTTTGAGTATAGTTACTATATATGGAACAGATGAAGAAAATAAATCACATTTACCATTTTCTAAATTTTTAATTCTAAAATTATTAAAGATGTACAATAAGTTCCAAAGATGCTGAAATAGACCCTATGTATTCTTCACCCAGTTTCTCCCAATGATAACATGTTACATAATTGTAGTATATTATCAGAACCAAGATTTTAACATTGGTAAATGTGTATGTATAATTCTATATCACTTTATCACATATTTAGATTTGGATTATCACCACTGACGTCAAGATGACGCCTCTTCCATTACCACAAAAATCTCTGATCACAACCTCTAGAAAACACTGATCTTATTTTTATTTCTATAATTCTGTACTTTTAAGAAGCATATAGAAATAAAATTATTCACAATATAACTTTTAGGGATTGGGTTTTCACAGTAAAGTTATCTGGAGAGCAATCTGGGTGTTGTGTACAATAATAGTTCCTTTTTATTGCTTAATACCATTTCATGGTATGGATGTACCACCAGCAGTCTAGCAATTTGCTCACTGAAGAATATTTGAGTTGTTTCCATTTTTTGAAAAACTATTTTGGGTAATTGAATAAATCTACTATAATCATTCAGGTACAGATTTTACTATGAGCATAAGTTTTAATTTCTCTGGGATAAATGTCCAGAAATGCAAGTGCTGTGCCAAATGAAAGTTACATGTTTTGTTTAAAAAAACCAAAACAAAACACAACTGACAATCTCAAATGGCTGTACAATTTTACATTATGAGCTGTAATGTACCAGTAATCCAATTCACATCCTTGCCAGAATTTAGTGTGGTCACTATTTTTTCTTAATTTTAGCTATTCTGGTAGGTGTATGGTGACATTTCATTGTGTTTAATTTGTATTTCCCAAATGGTTAATAATGCTGAACATCTTTTCATGTGCTTAATTTCAATTTGCATATACTCTTTTATGAAATGCTTCATGTTTTCTGATCTTTTTCTAATTAGATTTTTTTTATTGTTGAGTTTTGAGAATTCCATATATAATTCTAGATCCTAGTCTTTTATTTGATTTGTGCTTGTGGTTTGCCTGTTTATAGCTTGAGTTTTCACCCTATAAACAGAATTTTTATACCAAAAAGTTGATCATTTTGATGAAGTAAAATTTATTGATTTTTCTTTTTATGGATTGCACTTTTGATATTAAAATTCACTACCATGTTGTTCTCAGTACCTGAGGTCTCAAGCCAGTCTTCCTTTTTTTTTTAACCTTTTGAAGTTATTTAATATCTGTTTATATATAACGGACAAGGGTTTGTATTGTATTTCATTAGCAGAAGAAATAGGAAAAAGTATGTCTAGTACATCTTCCAGGAAGCAGAAATAAGCCTATACTAAGTGTGAAACAATTTCTCATGAAATAAAACATTATCCACATGGTCTTGGGATAAAAAAAGCCTGCAATATTTCAGTAAACTGTAAAACCATTTCTACAGAAAACAGGCTAAGATCTTGTCTATTTTCTCTTATGTCTAATTCTGATATGTCCAGAGAAGATAATACATGCTCACGTGGTCAACCCAAGGACTACTAAAACTCTGAAGAAGATGATTCTTCTATAAAGAGAATCTCTTGCCCAGCTGGCATGGCTCAGAGGTTGAGCGTAGACCTATGAACCAGGAGGTGATGGTCCAATTCCCAGTCAGGGCACATGCCTGGCTTGTGGGCTCGACCCCCAGTGTGGGGTGTGCAGGAGGCAGCCAATCAATGATTCTCTCTCATAATTGATGTTTCTATCTCTCTCTCCCTCTCCCTTCCTCTCTGAAATCAATAAAAGTATATTAGAAAAAAGAGCATTTATTTCTCTCTCTCTTTCCTTCCTTCCTTCCTTCCTTCCTTCCTTCCTTCCTTATTTTTTCCTTCCTTTCATTCTTTCAGCCTTATTTAGATATAACTGACATATAACATAGTTTATGTTTAAAGTGTACAACATGATGATTTGATACATGCATATGTTGTAAAATTCTTCCCACAATGAGATTAGTTATTATGTCTCATAATTAGCAATTTGTTGTTTGTTGTTTTTGTTGTTATGGTGAGAAGCTTAAAGCTGAAATCTCATGGCAGCCTTCAATACAATACAGTATCCTATCTAATAAAAAAATAATATGTAAATTAATTGTCACTCCCTGACAAAGATGGTGGCACCCACAGTGGCTGGGCTGGGATGCTGGTGGCATCGCCCCGGCAATGAAAGCCCAGCGTCTGTGCCCTGGCCGCATGGAGGGAGGGGCCTCAGCTGGAGGCCAGGGCGAGGGATACTGGCATCATTGCAAGCCGGGGACCCCCCTCCACCCCCCACCCCCACCTCGTGCATGGATTTTGTTCACCGGGCCTCTAGTTGTTAACTATAATCACCATGCTATAGATTAGACACTTGGAACTTATCTATCTTCTAAATGAAAACTTGTGACTTTACCAATATCTCCCATTTTTCCCACCCTTCAAACCCTGCTCTGTTTCCATAAGTTCAAATTTTTTAAATTTATTTTACATATCAAGGAGAACATATAACAGTATTTGTCTTTCTGTTTGACTCATTTCCCTTATCATAATGCCCTCAAGGCCATTCATGTCACAAATAAAGCGATTTGCTTTTTTAAAAATGACTGAATATATTTCATTTGTGTGTGTGTGTATGTTTGTATGTGTGTTTATCATATTCTCTTTTTAATTTTTTATTGATTTCAGAACAGAATAATTGCCTATTATGAATAAAACTAAAATAAACATAGAGTACAGATGTTCTTTTGAGATAGTGATTTCATTTTGGGTTTATATAGATAGATAGTTTGGTAGTTCTATTTTTTAACGTTTGAGAAACCTCTGTTTTCCATAGTGACTATAGCAGTGTATATGTCTACCAAAAACATGCATGTGCACGCACGTGTGCACACACACACTCACGCACGCACACACACACACACACACACACACACAACAAACAAAACACACCAAGGTTCCCTTTTCTCTACATTCATGCCAGAATTTTTGTCTTATTGACAATAGCCATTCTAACAGGTGTGAAGTGATATCTCATAGCGGTTCTGATTTGCATTTCCCTGATGGTTAGTGATGTTGAGCACCTTTCACAAGCACCAGTTGGCCATTTCTATCTCTTCTTGGGGAAAAAAAATCTAAATCATTGCAAAGACCCTTGTCAAGAGCTTTCTTTCCACATGTTCTTATAGCAGTTTTATGGTTTTAGTTCTTACATTTAAGTCCTTAATCCATTTCAACTTAATTTTTGTAAGTGGTTTAAGACAGGGGTTTAATTATCTTCAATGTAAAAAATTCAGTTTTTTCAACCTCATGTTTTTAAGAGACTGTCTTTTCCCAGTTGAATTCTTGGCTCCTTTGTCAAATATTTTTTGACTGTATATCCTTAGTTTTACTACTGGGTTTTCGATTCTGTTGCATTGGTATATTAGTCTGTTTCTATGCCACATGTAGTGGTGGGGGCCAGTGCCGGTAGCAAGGGACCACTGTGAGCACACTGGAAGCTATAAGGACTCTGGTTGTCAGTGTACACTACCTTGACTAATGGTCTCTGCATGGGCACACAGCAGTGGAGGCTGGTTGATGGGGGCTGCAGGAGAGGCATGCAGGTGCACAACTGTGAAGGCACGTGCAGATCATTTCATTGGGTTTGGCCAGGGACAGAAGACAAGGCAAAAGCCTTTGAAATATGAAGGGTTACTGTGCTGGCTCTTGATTTCTTCAGAGTCAAAAGTTGTTGGGTTGTCTACAGAGCACATTATTAGGAACACTGTCACTTCCACTAGGTGGCTGAAATTGGTAGTCCTACCTTTCTTTCTTGTTCCTGGCCATCTCTATACATCTCTGTTTCCCAGTTATCTGGATAAAATAAAACCAAAGTAAATCCTTAGTGAGGTACCTTAAAAAGCTGTGAAATCTGGCCACTCATACAGCTCTTTCTTTCCCAGCCAGGGCAACCCTTTCTAGCTGGGCCATTTCCTCTTTGCACTGAGCAATGCCGGCCGGGAGAAAGGGAAAACACAGGCAAAATTATGTTGCTGTTTCTACTTGTTTTGTGTGGTCATTCTCAGTTGTCCAATGCGTTGCTAAAGCTGAACTCCAGAACTCTCCCAGAGCTGTTTTTTGTTTGTGAGTGTTTTTTGTTTTTTGTTTATTTGGAAGAGAATTGAGGCTAGTATCTCCTATCTTACCATCTCGGTAACATTTTCCTCCTCTATCCACTTCTAAAATTAAAATTTCTACCCCTATTTCCTGTGTTTCAGATGTTATATGTTTTATTTTGGGGGATGAAGTTGTTAAGAAATTATCTTATCTTCCCCCATGCTTACTTACTCCTTAAAAATGACTTCTGAAAAAAATGTGTTGATGATGGAGACAGTGTTTGGAAGGAGCTTGACTTTCTGAATTACCTCTCAGAAGGCTGCTACTAAAAGCCCATATTGGATTGCTCAATGAGTAAGAACAAAAAAATTTCTCTTGGTGTTAATCTGTTAGAGCAGTTGTCATTATTCTTTTACAGTACCTACATAAACTTCTACCATTAGTAGCCACATAATGACACAATTCTCAGATTTTCATGCTGAATCTCAACCTCTGAATATAGGCACATTAAGCATCGTTAGAAAGAATAATTGGTTTTCATAATGTCTGAAATTTTCTCTTCCCATTACCTTAGATTCTCTTGTCATCCCTTCTACTTCTTTTATAAAGTTAAGTAGATTTTCTTCACTAAAGCGTATACCCGAGTACTGTAGGTACCAACAGCTTCAACACATTTTTATTGACAAAGTGAGGTAGGATGTTAAGTTCATTTGCATGAACAGTAGTACATAAGCACAAGTAGCTAAATAAATATGGTAGCTTTTTCTTGAGCATGACTACAAAATGTGCTACCCTACTCTCTCTAAAACAAACAACTTACTATTATTTTCTATCTAAAAGTTATACACCATCCCCAGCTGGTGAAATTGCAGTGAGGGAAAACCTCAAGAGCCCAGTTCTGTGGAGGGTCATTCTGTCTATTACAAGAATAGAGTCTGGAGTTGAAAAAGCTTATGTTTTCAAGGCTTTAAATATGTATGAAAGCAAGGTGTTTGTTTTGATATACTAGAGTAATTATGTTAATATTTAAATGGTTCCTTTTTTATTCTTAAAGTAACACTTCATTAATATGTGAAATATAACATCACCTTTGGTCATATTGTTTAAGTCTGTTTGGCTGCAGGCTTAGTGTGACAGTTTTGCATTGATCTGCATTGTGAAGGCTATTTTTGCTGCAGAAGGGGACTCAAACTTCATGTTTAAACGCAGATATTTTATAAGGAATAAGAGAACATAAGTAGAATCCAGAGATTTCAAATGACTATTAGTATGAATATGTTAGTGAGTTTAAAGGTTGGTTTTTTGTTTGGTTTGGTTTTGGTTGTTTGTTTGTTTTTTGACTAAGCAATGTATACTAGATTCTTTTTCTTTGACATTTGGTCATATATTTAATTAAAATTTTTGGAATGACATTGGTTAATGGGATTATATAGGTTTAATGTGTATAATCCTTTGGTACATCATCTGTATACTGATTTGTGTGCCCACCACTCAAATCAAATCTTCTCCTATCACCTTTACTCTTTACCACCATCCAACTCCCTTCTCTCTGATAACCATACTGTTGTCTGTGACTATAAATTTTTGTCAGTTTGTTATCTTTGTAGGTTTCTATGTTGCTTTCTGTTTTATATCCCACATGAGTGATATTACATGGTTCTTAACTTTTTCTGTCTAACTACTTTTGCTTAGCATGATATTCTCAAGGTCCCCCAATGTTGTTGCATATGGCAGTATTTCATCTTTTCTTTTCTTTTTTTTTAAAATATATTTCTTTATTGATTTCAGAGAGGAAGGGAGAAGGAGAGAGAGATAGAAACATCAATGATGAGAGAGAATCATTGATCGGCTGCCTCCTGCACACCCCCTACTGGAGATTGAACCCGCAACCCAGGCATGTGCCCTTGGCCGGAATCGAACCTGGGACCCATCGGTCCCCAGGCTGACGCTCTATCCACTTAGCCAAGCCGGCCAGGGCTCATCTTTTCTTATGGCTGAGTAGTATTCCATTGTATATATGTACTATATCTTACAATCATCTATTGAAGGACACTTTGGTTATCTCCATGTCGAGAATAATGCTGCAGCCCTGACTGGTTTGGCTCAGTGAATGGAGCGTCGACCTGCGGGCTGAAGGGTCCCAGGTTCGATTCCAGTCAGGGGCATGTACCTTGGTTGGGGGCACAAACCCAGTGGGGAGTGTGCAGGAAGCAGCTGATCGATGTTTCTCTCTCATCGATGTTTCTAACTCTCTATCCTTCTCCCTTCCTCTCTGTAAAAAATCAATAAAACATATTAAAAAAAAAAAGAATAAAGCTGCAGTGTACATAAGGGTGCATATATCATTGTGAATAAATGTTTTCAAATTTGGGGGGTAGATACTCAGAAAATGGATTGCTGGGTCATAGGGTAATATTATTCTTAATTTTTGGAGTAGCCTCTACACTACTTTTCATAATGGCTAAACCAGTTTACATTTACACAGGCAATGAATGAGGATCCCTTTTTCTACACAACTTCTCCAACACATGTTATTACTTGTAAGGTGTGAGGTGCTATCTCATTGTAGTTTTAATTTGCATCTCCCATATAGTAGTAAAGTTGAGTATCTTTTCATATATCTGTTGGCCATTTGTATGTCTTCTTGGGAGAACTATCTGTTCAGGTTCTCTGTCCATTTTTCAATTGGATTGTTTGTTTCTTTGCTGTTGAGTTGTTTGAAAATACCTTCTCCCAAAAAGGTTGCCTTTTTGTTTAGTTGATGTTTTTTTTTTGTTGTTGTTGTTGTTGTTGTTGTTGTTTTTTTATCTATGCAGAAGTTCTTTAGTTTGACATAGTCCCATTCATTTATGTTTGCCTTTACTTTTCTTGCCTTTCAGGTCAATTTCATAAAATCTTCTATAAGAGCAAGGTCTATAAGCTTGGGACCTATGTTTTCTTCTATGTAATTTATTGTTTTAGATCTTATATTTAGGTTTTTGATCCAATTTTTGTATATGGGGACAAATAGTAGTCTAGTTTAATTATTTTGCATGTGGATTTCAATTTTCCCAGCACCATTTATTGAAGAGGCTTTCTTTACACCATCGTATGTTTTGGGCTTTTTTGTTGAAAATCATTTTCCCACACATATATGGGTTTATTTCTGGATTCTATTAGTTTCTTCTTAATAGTCAGAGATCATCCTTAAACTGAAGGAAACTTAAAATTAATGCAATCAAATGCTTTCAGTATTATTAATATTTAACAATTTGTCATCAGAACATCAATTCCAACAATGTTTATTACTCACATGCCTTTTTAAAACTTTTTATGAATAAAACCTTGGTATTTAAGACAGCAGCTTGCATCCCTTCACAGCTGAGCTCCTGCTGGGTAGCCTCAGGAAGAGGCTAAATTAGCACCTCCTTAGAGATCCAAGAGCCAGTGTACCCAGTGGTCAGAGTGGGACCATCCAGATTACAACTCCTCAGATCCATAAGGGACACACTCAGGGGGCAGACTTAGTGAGCACCAAAGCCCCACTGAAGCAAGTCTTGCCCCAGAGGGGTGTCTCCAGCACAGAAGTTCTCCCACTGCAGACACAGCTGATTCTCACAGCCAATTGGCCTGGAGGTCAATTCCTCCCAGTGATACCTACAACAATCAAGGCTTAACTACAACAAGACTGTGCACAAAGCCCACAAGGGGGTGAACCAAGAGTGTCCACCTCAGGTAATTGGGGAGGCTGAGCCACTGGGCCCTATAGGACACCTAGCACAGAAATCCACTCTATCAACACAGGGAAGCATAAAAAATGTAATTTTAAATTATGAGCTGTTCTTAATGCTTTGATATTGACATCTCCAAAGTGATTACCTGGATGTGTGTTAACTTAAATAAGAGATATGTACAAATAGTACAGAATGAATATATGGAAATTTCAAATTCAGGCGCAAAGTAATTGATACTATTATTTCAACCCACTAAGTTTTGTTTGTTATCAAGCAGTAGATAATCATAGAAAAAGAAATCCCCACATAAAGTATGTAAGGTGATGAGGAAGGCCTATTTTTGATGTTTACTCTGTATTCCATTACTGATAAAACATCAAAGTATTTGTTGGATATCATGTGTCCTCCTTAATGCCTTCACTGAAACTATATCCTACTCTTCAACTTCCTTTAATTTTTTCCCTTGCATGTCCTATATTCCTCTTGCCTTAGTATTTTTAAAAAATTTATACTGTGTGTTTGATATATTTTTAACCTTATATAAACTGGTGTTAAGTTTTCTTATATACAGTATATAAAATCTTAGAAAATAAGAACCACATTTTTCATCCCTTGAGGGATCATACTTGTCACATAATCAATGTTAGTTTTGATAGAATGAATGATTTAAACACTGCCTTGCATAAAGTTCCCATTCAATGAATCTAAATTTTTTTTCTACCAAAATATTGCTCACTATAGTAACTTTATAATTTGTAATATATCTTTTTCCAAATACAATTAATTGAAGTAGGTTATAATAAAAATGATCCATTCTTTACAACAATGATATATGTTGAAATAAAAATCAGTAGGGTACTTGTAAGTTGAAGCTTTTCTACCTGAAGAAAGTACTACAAGTCAGTCCTATGATCCCGTGTTTTCTAAGGGAAACTGCACATGCAGGGATGTTGAGGAGAGAAATGAACTTCCAGGTTTTATTTCTTTAGTTATCTTCACTTAACTACGTATAGCTAGTAGCTAATAGCCTAAAATAAGAAATAGTATATTAGGCAAGGTCCAGTCAGGAGACCAGAGATAACATTATTTTAACAAGAGATTTAATATAAGAAATTGTTAATAAAATATTAGAGAAATAAAAATCCAAGTCCTGGCTGGTGTGGCTCAGTGATTGAACTTTGACCTATGAACCAGGAGGTCATAGTTCTATTCTTGTCAGGGCACATGCCTGGGTTGCAGGATCAATTCCAGGAGCAGGTGTGCAGGATGCAATTAATCAATCATTCTCTTTTATCATTGAAGTTTCTATCTCTTTCTCCTTCTCCCTTTTTCTCTTGAAATCAATAAAAATATATTTCTGAAAAAGACAAAAAGGGGACACTGAGGTAATAACTGTAAGTAGCCACCATTACGAGGATGAGAAGGGATTGGAATTACTAAACCTTACATTCTTGAAATCAATAAAAATATATTTCTGAAAAAGACAAGTAGCCACCATTACGAGGATGAGAAGGGATTGAAATTACTAAACCTTACACACTTGGAGGAAGGGCCCTGTGGATGCTAGATTTCTGAGAAAGGGGCTCAACAGGCTGTAATTTGTCCTTTTGAAGAGAGATGAGGGGACTTATTCTGGGAATGCAGGAGGCTGCTTCTGGATGAGCAAACTTCCACTCTCAGGGTGAACAACCACTGCTGGGGGTTTGCAGGAAACAGTGCCCCTTCTTCTCCATTAGCACTGGGTCTCCTTCAAGTGCCCTCTGCTAGCAGAGTCCAGCAAGAAGTCTGCTGAAAAAGCGGAAATGTGTTTCCCAGAGTCCCAGCCCCAGCATTGCACAGCAGAACATAAAAGGCTCGTTTTGAGGCAGAGAGAAAATAGCTTAAAAATCAACCAATATGGGTTATTTAAAAAAAAAAGCATTCTACAAGTTGGTCCCTGTACATTATCAGTCGCCAGGGTCTCTGTTTTACATTTCCTGTTATTTAGTGCTCCTCTTTCAGAAGAAGGGTTCTAATACATGAAGGATATTGAATTTCCCATAAATAAAGAAAGAAATGTGAATTACAGATATAATGAGTAAGTTTGCAACTACTCTATCTGGCTTTTTCAGGATTCAATAAGCCTGGACTAAATTAATAATACATTTGATGTAGATACAAACAGAAATATAGTTATATTTACATATATGCCTATTTGCAATGCTTTGCAATTACAGGTGGAGAGGCAAAGCACAGAGAACACAGTAGTGAAGGGTGAAATAACAAATAAAAACGAGGCTTAAATAAGAATAAAAAGCAGATAAGAGAATGAGAAACAGCAACAAAAAAATGATATTGATAGATTAGTTGAGTGGAAACCAAGAAAACCAGTGTAGAACTGATCCTTTGTAATCTCAGTGTGAAGCATATTTGTAGCCTAATGGAAATATATGTTGAAAAGTGAGAAGGTCAGAAAAGAAAGCATAATCACTCTAACTATTTAAGAATAAATTACTTTACTTCTGCTTCTCTGTTCCCAGATGCTCAATAAACTATTTTTGTAGTTAGTGATCATAGCTTTCGAATCTTTCAATTTTGACATCTTTAAAAATGGGCATATCTTCAGCATTTTTGCTTCATAGCAATACATTACTAGTTTAGTTGAAAATTTGTACAACTTATAGAATTTAATTCCAAGTAAGAGATGCAGTATATTCATAAATCCACTAACTGTTAGGTTACTAATAAGAATGAGATAAGTAAGAACTGAATATGGCATATGTTCTACAAATCTGTGAATGAAATGAAGAGCCTATTCTTTTATTTGTTATCTATCTATCATCTATCTATCATCTATCTATCTATCTATCTATCTATCTATCTATCTATAATGTATCTATTATCTATCCAACTTCATATATCTTTATGTTTAAGTATGTCAAATTAATGTACAATAACTTCTCACATAGTTTGAAGAATGTTTCTGTAAATATAACAAATGATCACACACCCGGGTGATAATGTTCATACATCCTAATTATGTTTTCACTAGTGGCCCATTGCACGACATTTGTGCACAGGGGGGTTGGGTGGGGAGAGGGGGTTGCTTCAGCCCAGCCTGCACCCTCTCCAATCAGGGACCCCTTGAGGGATGTCCGACCACCATAGGGATGGGGCCTAAACCGGCGGTCAAACATCCCTCTCGCAATCTGGGACTGCTGGCTTCTAACCACTCACCTGCCTGCCTGCCTGATCACCCCTAACTGCCCTCCCCTGCATGCCTGATCTCTCCCTAACTGCCCTCCCCTGCTGGCCTGATCTTGACCCCAACTGCCTCTGCCTGCCTGATCACCCCTAACTGCCCTCCCCTGCCAGCCTGATCTCGTCCCTAATTGCCCTCCCCTGCCAGCCTTATTGCCCCTAACTGCCTCTGCCTGCCTGATCGCCCCTAACTCTCCTCCCCTGCTGGCCTGATCTTGCCCCCAACTGCCTCTGCCTGCCTGATAACCCCTAACTGCCCTATCCTGCCGGCCTGATCTCACCTCCAACTGCTATCCCCTGCCAGCCTGATCATCCCTAACTGTATCTGCCTCGACCCCCACCACCATAGCTTTCTCCCGAAGGAAGTCGGACGTCCGGAAGATGGCCAGTTGACCCGGTCTAATTAGGATATTACCCTTTTATCAGTATAGATAGATTATATAGGATAGGATTGGTTAAATGGCGGGGGGGGGGGGGGGGGCCTTTTT